>NW_017729001.1:6204129-6218384 GCF_001723915.1 Gavialis gangeticus | reverse complement strand
CACCCTGCCCCCACAACTCCCCACATATACACCCCCCAACATACCCTATGCCACCCCACACACACAGCCACACCCTCTCACAAACCCCATACACATCCCACTCACCCACCATACACACACACCCCCTCCCAACCACACCCCCCACACAGAATATACAAGAGTAAAACTTTATTTTTGAGTTATTATGCAATCACTTCTATATACAGGATGCAAACACAAATCATGACAAAATATTTTTTGTTTTAAAATTAAAATACATTATAGTAAGTGTTCGACATTTAGTATCTGACTTTTAGCATATAAATCAGCCTAACCCCAGCTGAATTCCTTCCCTTTGGACAGGGGGCTAGACCCGATGATCTTGCAAGGTCCCTTCCAGCCCTAATATCTATGACATCTATATGATTTTTTTTTCTGGTTCCAAGATGGCAACCCTCCCCTCCCAAAAGGAGTATTTCCAGGGGGAAAAGGGAGGGACTTCCAGTGGCAAAATTCAGAGGCTAGGAGGTGGGACTTTTGGTCCCAAGATGGCAACCAGGGGGTGGGGCACCTGTCAAGGGGCAGCTACCCTTGCAGCCCTTCACAGCTCACCAAAACTCATTAAGCAGCCCTCCAGCCAAAATAATTGCCCACCCCTGTAGACACTACAAAGTAGGTTTGCAATAGTCACATTGCTCCCACACTGTATCAGAAACCAACTAAATGCTACAGCTACTTTCATGCCACCAGTTTTCCTCTTAAGCACACCATTAAGTCCACCGTTTGCAGCCAAGCTCTACATTACAGCTGTATCTGCTCTGATCCCACTGACAGGGATGTACACCTTAAGGATCTGGAGCAGGGATTCCTGCAATTACAATACAACCCCAAAACTGTGTTCACTCAAATCTACAAAGCCAACCTCAGACCCCACTCTGACCTGCTACAATGCCAACCCCAGAACAAAGACAACAGAGTCCCTCTGGTTGCCACGTACAAATCCCAGCTTGAATACCTTAATGACCTCCAACCTCACCTGGACAAGGATGACTGTCTCAAAAGTCACAGGGGACTAACTGCTCCTGGCTTGCAGACAGCCTCCCAACCTCAAAATGCATCTGAAGCAGCAGGCTACCTAACTCCCAGTCTCACCGAGGCACCAGGCCTTGCAGTGGACCCAAATGCCTTCTGTGCCCCAACACTGATACTGAACACATCATCACCAGGCTGAATAACACAGATTATAACATCCAAGGTTCATTCACTTGCAACTCCACCAATGTCATGTATGCCATCACCTGCTTAGAATGCCCCTCTGCTGTCTATATTGGACAGCCAGGACGATTCCTATGTTACAAAATGAATGAACCCCACTTTGACATCAGCTGCAGACAGACACACAAGTTCATGGCAAAACACTTCCCCGGATACTCCATCACTGACCGGAGGGTGGCTGTTCTCAGACAGCAAACTTTTAAAAACACATTTGAATAGGAAACTGCAGAACAAAAAGCCATCCACAAACTGGACTGTGTTAAATATGGTCTAAATATAGACTATGGATTCTTATCCCATTACATGAGTTAGCTTTGGTGACCCCATTGTTCCTATGGGTTTAATGTTTGCTTGCCTTTCTCTCCCAGCACTGCCCCCTCCTCCCCTAACCTCTCTCTTCCCCTGCCCGTCTTTTGTATTCTAATTTCCTTCTCCTTCTTATGCTCTGCTTTCTGCATATCCTTTCACAGCATCTGATGAAGTAACCTACAGAACATATATCTACAGTATAGTACCTATAGTACAGTATATGTAGGGCATGTCTACACATGCAATTAATTTGAAGCAATAAACTCCAGTGCTATCATGCTGGAATTTTTGCTCCCAGGTGCTGCATTTACACATGTGCCTGGGACTGCAGCATGTTGAGTTGGGTCAGAGTAGCCCCGGATGGCAGGGGCTCAGGGGGGTCAGCCTGCCAACCCAGGGCTCCCCTGACCCAGCTCAATGTGCTGCATAGGAACTGCCTTCTACTTGACTTCAGACTAAAATGGCTAACTATATCTCTCCAGTGCTTGTTAGACACCAGAGGAAGAAGGTCCTCCCACACTGTACTCCAAAAGTCTAATGGTTAAGGCATTCATATAGGAAAAAGAAAACCCAGGTTACAGGTCCTCCCCTTACTGAGACAGAAACCTACATTTCTCTGACTTTTTATCACAGTGCTCTAACCACGAAGCAGGTTCAGCATTATCCAGGGCGCATCTACATGAATCTCCAAGGAGGCTGGAGACCTCTCGGTGCTGTGGGGCAAGGCAGAAGTGCAGCACCAGTTTGAGCAGTGTGGCCGCTCCAACGTGTACATATATAAGGCACTGAAAGGCTGGATGCGGGAGCACAGGCACAACTGGCTAGCACAGCAGTGCCACATAAAAGTCAAGGCCTTGTGGGCACAGTGAGTCGCCGTGACCAACTACAACTCTCAGTCCAACTGTGCCCACAAAACCACATGTCAAACAGGAGGGCAAAGTGTTTGTCAAAAAGGCAGTTATGCAGCTGGATAAGTATCATTTGGGTATGTAAACTGAAATATGATTCTGCTCTTAGTCTCTGCCCCACCTCCAAAGACACTGATGCTGTGAGAGATGACATATCTTTGAGGGGTCCTCAGCACATTCCACACTAATAGACTTCAGTGGAGCTGATGGGTATCCATCACTCCTCAAGAGGGGTCCAGCACTCCACTAGATCAGACAGCAGAACAGCTAAAGTCAGGGAAGCAGGTAAAGGACAGTTTCACATCAGATGCATAGCCGTCTTCAACACTATGCTAAAAACACAGCATAGGTAACCTTGAACGTGCTACTCTGTCACTGCATGGAGGTGAGGAAAAGTTCTGCACAAACAAGGCACTTCTTTCACATTTTGCTATCCTGGAACATCTCTCAGTGATAACTCCACATACAAGGAAATAGATTTCCTGAGTATCTCCTTGATACAGAACTCTGAAGGTCACACCAGCCTTCTCAGATTAACAGGGGTATGGCAAGCAGCTGAGTCTGACTGATGCAACAAGAGCCATAGGAAGTGGTATCTTGAAACAAGATAATCTTGCTGCCAATATTCTTTAGGCTTCTATATTTACCAGAGGCCTATCAAACAGCAGCCTAGCCCAGCCCAGCCCAGTCCAGTCCAGCAAGTCAACAACAGCAGCATATTACGAGCTCTATTTCTAAAATTTTGACTAGGAGAGCAGCTTTCCTTCCTTAAGGAAAAGGTTCAAGTCCCTATTCTGCCATTCAACATCCTACATGAGCTCTCCAACAATCAGGTTAGCTGTTCTCCCTAAATCTTACCTGTTGGAGATGTTAGAGAATAGATTTGAGCCTGGGTCCTCTACCCATCAAAGGGCGTGTCTACATGTGCATTTAAGCTCGAGTAAATTTAATGTGCATTAAACTAATAAGCATTAAATCATTTTTGGGAAGGTTGTCTACATGTGCAAGGACTTGGCACTAATGTTAGTGCACCTGGCACTGAAATTAGTGCCAAGTCCCTGCAGCCCTCTCATGTGCCCCTAGTAGCTGGGCAGAGCCGGCACTAAAGTTAGTGCCAGGTCATGTCTACACGTGCATTAATGCACTTTAACTAATCACACCTAAATCTGATACCTGCGTTTGCAGGTATCGAATTTAGGCATGTCTAGCTTAATTTCACCATTTTTAATGAACATCAAGAGTGGGCACGTGTAGATGCGTGCCCGTAATGGGCAATAAATTAGGCTAATGTCCATTAACACGTCTCAAGTAGTTGTGCGCAAAGGATACTGGCTATTCTGGATGAGTCTGTCTCTCAAGTTCATCTGTTGGTGGTGTTTTACATTGTATAAATAATTATTTGTTGAAGCTTGGGTCTCCTACATTCCCAATCAGTGCCACGATGTTCAACTATAAAAGGTGCCACCCTGCTCTGCCTTCTACCTAATGATCTGGAGTAGATCTCTCTGGTTTTGATCCTAAAACTATATCCTGGAGTTGAGAAACCTTTCCCTACAAAAGCTTAGCTGAAACTAGCACATTCCTAGGAAAGTTTCCGTTTCAACAAATTACATTTTCTTATAAAAAGCTACTTCATCAAAAAATCCCTAACCAGCTCTATTCTTGGGAAGCCTCCTGGAGCTCATGGTGAAGTAGTGTTCCTTCTTACCATCTCCAACAAAATATAGTCACTACCAGGCACCAAAGGGCCCAGAGTATGTAAAGTATACCAGCTCACATTACTACTGACACCATTATTGGCATCACCCTTGCACTGGTCCCTCTTCACAAACAGTGACAGCTACAATCACTCTTAGTAGTCACTGGCTACAGTTTCTTGACATGCAGCTACTTAAAACCATCTGGTTCTCAGATATCTTTAAACACGTCACACAAGATAAATTTTTAAATATATTTAAAAATATTCCACCCTCAGCTCCTTCTAAGATTTCACCAGTGCAAGGACAGTAGCTTACATGTAGGTCAGTCCCTTCCTTAGAACCATGGGCAAAAGAAAAGTAGCACAACTGACTTTTATCTGGAGACCAAACAGCAGTTGAGAACACTGTCTAACAAGAGCTGAAGGAATATTAAAACAGGATCCAACAAAAATTCATTCTGCAAACCCCTACTCTTAACAAAGTTCTTTGGGCAGGGACAGACATGTATTTCAAGCATTCTCAATCCCAGTGCTTGAAATCTGGCACTGTGCAAATGTACATGTACTCATCCCCCCCTCCCCCAGCTCCCAGAGAACAGCAAAATTGCTCTGAAGGTATGCTGCATCAGTCCTCCAGCCAGGGGGATGGAAAGCAGGAATCTCTACATGCCTTTTGGCCTCCAGTGTTTGGACATTTCCAGCCAGGAGCCCAAGATAACAGCCAGGAGCCCAAGGAGCCCAAGACAGCATCCATTAGCTGTCCACCCTGCTCTCCCTCCACCTCCCCCTTGACGGTCAGGGGTGTAGAGCATAATGGGATGCTGAAGGACTGCTGAAGTGTACAGGTGTTTTCAGAAGCACTTCAAAAGGAAGCACTTTAAAGATGTTCCTCTTTTTTTTTTTTTTTTGAGGGTCATTTTTTAAGAGCTGTTTCAGCTGTGCACAACAGTATCCCACCCCGTGGCTGCATCTACACAGGCAGTTAACTGCAGAGCAGACTAGTTGCACAGTAAAGCATCACTGTCTACACGTGTGACACTATTAGGCCACAGTAAACTAATTAACACTGCCGTAAGATAGTACCGTCAGGGACAGTACTATATTATAGTGGGGTAATTAATTATGATTAAACGCACATGTAGACGCTGATCACAAGCATAAATTTCACACACTCAGCCCAGCCAGCAGGGGGCCAGACTCCTGCCTACCCACACAGCTCCACACTTTAGCCAGCCACTCCACTGCCCAATGCTGCCGTTACAAGCCCAGGGCTAACCCCCTGTGCCTCCAGCCCTGGCATAAACTGCCCTGCCCAGCTCAAATTGTCCTGGGAGCACGTGTAGACACCGTATCTGGGAGTAGTTTACTCTGGCTCAACCTGCTTTGCAGTTTATTGCTTTAAATTAATTGCACATATAGATACACCCTGTTTGGAGCACTTCAAAGCCGCTCGATATCCTTCAAACAGCATGCCAACCTTTGCAGACACTGAGTGAAAAATCAGCCCTGGTGTAACTTTGGCACAGATAATGCATAACTTTGGGATAATTCATAAAGACAGAGCACTGTTTTTCAAACTGAGACTGAGAAATGGGTTGGAAAAGCCTCTGTCAAATATACAGTTCTGACACCCGACCTCCCCCCCCAAACTAATGTCTACATTATACTTGGAGATATGATATCAGGATCTTTAGATATATCTGAGGTAAGTGGGTCAGGTACTATGAACAAAGAAAGTGTCATCCTGGCACAGACCAGTGTAGAAGAACTCCTAGTGTAGGTGACAGCATCCCAGGTGGGCTTGCATAGTGTATGCTTAAACATGTGCTGCTGTGGCCTTGCTGCTATTGATTAAAGCTGGCTCAGAAACATGCTATAATCATACCTCTGATCTCTGGCTATAGGGTACAGACTTAACTTCTGAGTGAGAGTTATTAGATGATGAGAGAATTTCTGCTTCGAGCGACAAACTCCAAAATAACATTATTAAGGGTTGCCAGATAGTGCTACTACAAAATTTTACAAGCTCATCTTAACTGACTTTATAGGCAGTTAGATCTTGGGGAAATGAACTACAGCCAAGCAGGCTGAGCTTCCAGGGAGAATAAATTAAATGTTCTCACATTTACTTATAGTCCCTTCTGCTCAGTTAGACTCCCCTGATCTACCTATGCTCAACTGACTCATGTTTAAGTGAATCTGGGTTGGTGTAACTTACACTTTCTTCCAGCTCTACAAAGTATCAAAAGTGCTAGTGCAAGTAGGGCAGGAGCTAGTTATATGGAAAACTTCTTACAGATTCACCTAGCTGCTCAGCATACAATTCAGTCTCTTGCACATGTGCAAAGTAATTGGAAGACTTGTAGAGCAGTATATTAAGGAAGCCTAACTTGCACAATCCCAAGCACCATCTTTGAACATGGCCCATGGTTTGAAAACACCCACCTGGGTCGATACTGCCAGTGAACTTTGACATTTAATTTTCATGAATCTGTAGTCGCTGGATTTTATTTCTGCGAAATGTCAAAAGAACATGAAATCTGTATGGATTTCAAAGCTTTAAAATACACAAGTGTAGATGACACAGGTGAAATCCCAGATTCACTGAAGTCTGGTAGTTTTCCAATAAACCACTGGGGCAAATATAATTTTGCCATGGGAAGAGAATTTCATCCTAAAAGTGAAAGACAAATTCAATGAAATAAGGCAAAAGGAAGCTTCAACTGCAAAGGCAAAAAAAGAAAGGTACAAGGCATGAACAAGGTGTGATCACCCCTTCACCAAAGGTGATCTCACATGCCACTTGTCCTTCATCACCAGTAACCACTGGAAGCAAAAATTAAAGACCATTTAAAATACTGCTATGTAATTTTCCCCTAAGTAACTTTATATGAAGTACACCAAACAACAAAATATATAGTTTATGCGACTAAACTACTCTTAACTAAAAGCTACAATTTGACAGTACCATTCAACACTGCTTAATTAGTAATAAAACACTGAAGCCACATATAATAATTAGTGGGCTGCACAGTGATACATTTAGCTTGCGGCTAAATGTAATGGTGGCTTTGCCTATCTAAGACTATTTAATTGCAATGTGCATGAAAACAACAATACAGAAAGAGGAAAACAAGCATGCATCTCCTCAATGACTTACTGCTTGTCTACAAAGCCATTCATGAAAGACTAAAATTGTAGCTGAGGTGCCAAATAATCCCTATCAAATTGGTTTCACCAGCAGCAGAAGTGAAAGAGATAATACTTTATATTGCCAGAAGGGGTGGAAGTGTTCATGGACTGGTGTGTTATCATAAAATCGGTTCTTTGGTATGGTGTTGTTAGTGTGGTGTGGTGTCTAGATACAGTATTATTTTTCTTGGATCCTCTATGGCATGGTAGGATTTTGGTTATCAAGATGATGATGATGTAATAAAATGCTGTTTCTATGGTAGTGGTGACATACTATAAAGTTGGTTACTGTGGATATCCTTAAGCAGTATGTTGTTGGTTATTGTACTAGCAGTACCATACTTCAACACAGTGATTGCGGCAGTGATGAAGTGGTATGATGTTACCTACTGTGATGTTGGTATGGCAATGCAGTATTGGTTATTGTATGTTTGGTGAAGTCTACGGTTGGTTACTGTGATGACAATGTGGTGATATAGTCTTGGCTACTGCAGAAATTGGTTATCAGACATATTTGACATACCAATAAATGAAAACTTACCATTCCCAGTGCTACCAAGGGGAGGAGAGGGGGTATAGCACTCTTTGCTTTTATACCTGTGGGACTGCCATGCCTTTCCCTATGTCAAACACCTGACAGCATGCAAGCAACAAAGCACCATTCTCCTCCAGGAGCCAAAAATAGAGCTCATTAATGTGCAAACAACCATAATAACTCATTCCTTCCAAATGGAAATGTAATCTCATCAATTCCACTTGGTGACAAATAGGCCCTCTCACTACTAGGGCTTCTTTTGCCATTCAAACAAACAAAGTAAGGCAATAAACGATTTCTAGAAATCATGCTGACACTGCTGCTTAATGGATGTGAATGAAAGCTTGCTTCTCATACTTTAGTAGCTAGAATGAGCTCACAGCTTGTGCTCAGCCCCTCACAAATCCCAGTCCTGGTTGGATCATGTCAGCAGCAGCAGCAATGATTATCTTTTGCGAAGTTGCAGAGATCAAGAAACAGTTTGCTCTTTTGATTCTGTTTCCGTTAAATCTTCACAGCTTTCAATCTTGTGCCAACTCTTGGATTTCACACCAGTCAACTGTCTGCCCCCAGAGCTAAGAGTTATATGCACCTAAGCTCAGAAATGTGTAAGAGATGTATCTAGTGTTATGAAACATCTCCTGGCACTGGATTTGAAAACCACTTTATTGTTTCAGCCTAAGGAAAAATGTTTATGTTGATGCCCAAAACCTAGGATGAAATGTGAAAACTGCATAGGAAGAAGGGGCATTCATAGATGTGGGGGAAGGGAGGTGGGGAATGGCTATTTACTGGAATAGGAACCACATCAATTTGACCCAGCTCCCCAGCGTCTGTATAGATTGTGTGCTTCAGCGGGGCTTTTTGGCACTTTTACCTCATAGCTGAACCAGCTATGAGGTAAAAGCGCCAGCCCCAGAGAAGCAGAGATCTATACAGATGCTGGGTGAGCCAAGCCAAACTGATGTGGTTCCTTTTCTGAGCATGCACTGTGCTCTGCACAGGGATGCACCCTTTTTTGTCTCCTATGTCTGTCAGAGGCCAAGATCTTTATTTATTCAGAGAAAGAGATGGAGGGATGTGAAAGAAGATAGACACAGGAATGTGTACGGGGACAAGAAAACAATTTTACAGTGGAGCAAAGAGATTTTATATTGGTTTAAAAGCCCCAAGTACTGCCCCAGGGCAGTTCTGCATCATGCAGGAAAATAATTTTGCAAAGAACTGGAATTTTTTTCTGATCCACTCAGATGGGAAGGCACCTTGGCTGGCCAAGAACAACTCAAGGATAACTTTCTATAAATAAAGGCAGGATCCAAACCAGAACACAAAGCAGCAGCAAGGGCTGAAGCTGCCACCATGTGCCCTGCTGCCATTGAAAGCGTCTCTGCTACCACATGCTCCACTGCCACCACTCCTACTTCCTTGTGTCCTGGGCTGGATCTGGCCTGCAAGGAGTCTCACAGTCCAGATCCAGCCCAGAGAGAAGGTGAGCTGGACACCCCTGCCTCAGGGGAAAAGTAACTTAACAGATCTGGTACTAGATTCACAGAGCAAAGCTGCTCTACTTTGTTCCTCTCAGCCTGAGTGCATGTGTGTCAATTAAAAAATTAGCAAGATCAGACTCTAAAATACAACACTTACCTCAGTTCTACAATGCAGTTCAGCAAGCATCGCTTGCACCAACACAAAAATAATTGTGCTGGAGCTCCCAAAAGAAATTTGAGACTGCCTGAAAATCAGAACTGTCCCGCAGCTTTTAAGATGGAGGGCAACCATATAGATACAGCAGAGATAGCTGTAATGCCATCTTAATGTTCCTAATATATCTTAATCCTGAACTGCTGCTCTCCATTGTAAGTGAAGTTACTGCAACCTCTGAAAAAGTGCCTCCAAAGATTTAGATGGCTGATTATTACAATGGCATACCTATTCAGCAGCACAACGAAGACAGTCAATTTGTTTGTGATAAAGCCAGATTTATACTGGGGACCAGAAATGAGCGTGTTTGGGTCTCACAACCAGTCAGGTCACTAAGCAGGCTGTCTGAACAGTCCAAATCCTCTAATTTGGAACAGCAGGGACACCCCAATGGAGCAGTTCCCTGGCTTTAAACCACCTGAAAGGTGTGTAGTGACTCAACAGGTACAACACAGCCAGAAGTCAATTTTTTGTTTGTTTGCTGTTTTTTAAAAGCATTGTAACAAGACATGATAAGTCAGTGGGGGCCAACCTTTTTGGCAGGAGTGCCACAAGTTAAGACTGACAAAAATCTTGGGGTAGAGACAATATCTTTTATTAGACCAACTAAATAGTAGTTAAAAATGTGTTTCTTTGCTACTATTTAGTTGGTCTAATAAAAGATATCGCCTCTGCCCCAAGAGTTTAGACCAACATTGCTACAACCAATATCTGAGAAACAAGTTAAGACCTGCACCCTCCCTAAGCATCGCTCCAATCCCTTTCTCCTGCCCTGCTTTCTGCTCCCCTGCCCTATTTGCCAGTGTGTTCCCTGCCCTCCTCCCTGATCTGCTACGTGCCACACACAGAGGCTGCCCGTACCGCTTTGATGTAGGCTGCCCCCCCCCCCGTGATAAGTCATCTAAATTAACAAGCACCACCAGGGGGAAAACTTCCCGGCATAGGAGCCAGTTTCTGCTCCACTACAAATAAGCAACTGCAATTGAGGAATGTCTTATGCCTCTGGAACAGCCTCCCTATATTAGCCTGTCATCCACCGGTTCACCCATACTGAAAAGTTCTTCCTTCCACCAGGCCTACAAAAATAAATGCAACTCCCATGGGTGTGGCAGCATCACCAACCCATTCTATAGACTAGAGAATAACTACAACATACTCCACTGGCACTGTCCCCTGGGGCTGCCTGTACCTGTCTTAGGCCCCGGTCCACATTTCAATTACACTGCAATTTTCATGTTAGTCACACCATAAATACTAACAGTGCTACACGTTCAGCCAATTTATAGTGCCATAAAGTGGCAATTGAGCCTCAGATATTCCACAAAATGCACAGAACATCTTTGTGGTTGATTTGTATGGCACCATAAATTGAACATGTAGCATCCCCCATGTCAACGGTGATAATCAGCTGATTGTCAGAACTGACATGGGGACTAGGATCAGCATCAGGCCAGGACAGCCCTGGTCTTGATGCCAAAAATTGGCCACCGGGAGGAGAGGTTGCAAGGTGTCACACCGGGACATAGACGGTTGGGTCTGGGGCCACCTGGGGATCAAGGTGCTGACCAGGGTCAGGACAGGCAAGCAGAATCTAGGGACAGACTTGGTCCAGGAGCTAAGAGATCAGGCAGACAGCAGAGTCTACAATCAAACCAAGTATAGGGCACAGGATTAGATAGACAGTGAGGTTGCCAATGTGCCAAATCAGGGAGCCAGGTGACCAGAGTAGTCAGGTCAAGAGTAGTCAGTAATCAAGCCAGAGGAGCAGCACAGCAGTCAGGAACAAGGAAAAGCCCTGTTGCCCAGAGACTTCCTGTACTGACCCAGGGGTTTACATGGGGGAACTGGAAAGTCAGCTTACCTCAGCTGGCCACTCTGGTGACAGGGAGTGGGCAGAAAGTTAGGCCCTGCTGGAGGCTTCGTGCCCGCCTTGACCAGTCTGGTTGATCAGCTGTAGGGGGGCAGGCTGAGGCCCTGGGTTTGAAGCCATAACCCAACAGAAGGTTCTTTGACGGGGGGAGCCAAGGGGCCCTGACCACCAGGAACCTGGCAACCCCCGCGTCTGGCAGCCTTTAAAATGCCAGACTGCAGGCGAGTCAGCTTGAACCCAAGCCTTTTAGATGTCCCAACACACAGGGACCCCAAGAGAGGGGAGAGGGGAGAGGGGATCCCTGATCCCAGAGTCCCAGGACTTCTAAAAGCCACAAGTGCAGCAGAACTGTTCCAGGGCCAGGTCTGAAAAATCAACTAATTGTTGGACACACACCGGACAGCCTCGTGTCTCAAACAAGATCAAGGATTGTTGGGGCCAGGTCCAACAAGCAACTGATTCTTAGATGAGGCAAGACAGCTCCACATCTGGAACATGCTGGGGTCACAGGCCAACCCTAGGTCAGGGACAGAGCTGCCCCCTGCCCAATCTGCATGATTGGGTTGGGAGCAGCTCAGCAGTGGTGTGATGAAAACCAATGGATTGTCTGACATGGTAAGAAGTGTGATGTTTGCGGTGGGGCATAACATTTCTCCAATCTAAACCATGCTGTTGTTTTAACATCTGCCAGGGCCTTAGAGACAGATTCTGATTCCAGCTGCAGCTCTGTAGGTGTCCTACAATTCTGTTTAAACAATGCTACTTCAAATATGACTGTTCTGAGTACTGAGGTGTAACTGAGAACAGAATAAGGCCTAAAACTGCACAATCCTGGGGGAAAAAAATAATATTATTAAATGTGAACTGGAGGGGGCTAAGCAGGCACAAGCTAGTGCATAACAGAGGCTCTAGCATTATCTGATAAGTCTCCCTGACATCCTATAACCAGTCATCTTAAGTGCTTGCAAAGCCCCCTAACCTCATTTACTTCTTCCCTATTGGTTTAAGTATTTTTCATATACAACACTATAACTGTTTTACCCTTAAGTGCTTGACCAGTTCCAGCTCTGCCAGGGATATATCAATACTGCAGTCCATAATCCCAAATGACATGGCAGGAGCAGCTGGATACCAGGTGTGTAGCCAAGGGCCATCCAAAGCCTGCTGTGTGGTGCTGGGTACACAGACTATGGTATATGTTATATTACGTCAGTGACCTTGATGGAAGGTGGCTTTATCCCTACAGGAGCTGCAGTGCAGCTTCGCCTTACGGGGAACAAAGAATATTATTAGTTTTGCTTTTTTGACAGTAATGTAACATTTCATGCTTTTTTGACAGTAATGTAACACATGACTAGGTCCGAATTCTTTCCAGCATCATTTATATGCCCCAACGCCAACCTGAACTAGTTTTAGTAGCCAGGACACATCTGTCATTCTCCAACAGTCTGTCAGTGATGTCACAGACAGACTTCACTGAAGAGGAACTGCAAAGAAAAAAAGAAACCAGGCAGATGCCATTTTGTTTTGTTAAGTTATCAATACTAAAACTCTACAATTTTCCCCCACCCGGTACAAAAAAGTGAAGGAGAAGATGGTGCTTATGTTTTTGAAATATATACTAAGGTCTCGTTTTCCATGTTTTTGCCTGGAAGATTGAGTGATGGAAGATTTAGCAGGAGAATACAGGCAGAATGATCAGGGTGGCTCTAACAGGCCTGACCCAGTAAGCAAATTCTACACTAGCTAATATTCCCCAGTGCATGACCTAGACTGTTCTAGCTCAGGGGTGTCAAACTTACCCCTGTGCCCTGAGGCTGGATCTCCACTGCAGAGTTTTTCATGGGCCACACCAAGATATGGCGATGGAATGAGCAGTGGCAGCAGTGGCCATGGGGGTTAACGCAGCCATCGCTCAGTATCATCACTGGGGCTCTGTGTTCTGGATTTCAGCAGCAGGTCCTGTCCCCACTTGCCCCATTCTCAAATTCCCAGTCCTTGTACCAGCCCCAGAGGCAACATGACACTGCCCTTTGGGTCAGATCTGGCCTGCAGGCTGTAAGTTGGCTCCCCGCTCTAGCTCATGCAACACTGGGCAACTGTAGAATCATGGAGCCTACTCAGCGCGGTGGAGCCCCATCAGGTATTAGAAGCAGGGAAGATTTAAGCCCCTTAGTTTTTTAATACCCACTTAACTCATACAGTTGAGAGAAAAAAGCTCTCCTTGCACATTGCTGGCTCTTCAACTAAGTGCTGAGAAAGTTCTCGCTTTGCAGAGTTATCCAACATACCGTCCACCAAAAGTAGGGAAATTAAGAGATGGTTGTCAGAGGTTGATAACTAAAAGATGGTTGTCAGAAGCAAACCTGTAGGGGCTCATTTTTGGGGGGTCTCCCACTGATATTTCCCCAAGTAGGACTAACTGCCATCATGTTTGCTATGTTCATATGCCGGAAGAAGGGCGTTTGTGCCTGAAAGCTTGCAAAGAATAATTTTTCCAACTATTTAGTTGGTCTAACAAAAGATACCACATCTACCCAAGGAATCTTGTCTGACTTTCCGTGCTGCATTTAAAACGTGCTATACTTAACACAGAAGGTCCAGGTTTTCAAATGAGATGCTCAAATTTGAGATCCAGGATCTGATTTTCAGATGTGCTTTGTACACTCAATTCTACCTGAAGTGGGTGAGCACTGCCAAGACATACAAATCTAGAAAAAGGAATAGAGAGAGAAATGACTTTTGATAACTGTGGGGTTGTTTGTACATTATGTATAAAGCCATGTA
>NW_017729001.1:6197452-6199129 GCF_001723915.1 Gavialis gangeticus | reverse complement strand
CAAAAGATACCACATTTACCCAAATAATCATTTGCAGAATGAATAATCATGTCTATCTAAGTTTATTTGTATCATTTCTAATATTTGTCTGAAAGGCAGCATTTGATAGGACTGGGGTTTGTATTCTTGATTACATCACTAATATTAAGGTTTTCACAGGTTTTGCTGTCTTCACGAGGGGATTTAGCCAGGTTTCTGCAACAGTCAGAAAGAAATTTGGTGGTCTCAATAACAGTATGAAAACTACACTTCAGGTGTATCTACACTGCAGTTATTGCAATGACTGCTCTTTTTGTACACGTACCTAAGCTATATTTAAAATAGGTAGCCTGGGCATGCTTGCAGTACAGTCACATTACCAGGGGGGCTCATACATATGAAGGGCCTGAGTATTTCCCAGCTCCTCAGGCAGGTTTTGCAGCTCTCACTGAATTCCCTGCTACCACAGCTACCCTGCTAATAGTACCTGAGCTAACTCATTTAAAGTTAGTTTACATATGTCACAGCAGTGTAGGCACACCCTCTGTTGTTACTTCAGAGGATGCTGGCCCAAGGAATTCCTCTTAGCAGATGCTGGTTATTTTAGTTAACTAGCTGAGGCCTATCTCCATCACTGCATAGGGCTCATCTCACCATTTGAGTGTAGCTATATCAATGTAGCTCCAGTGCAACCCCCTCCCCCAGTGTGGATGAAGTTGAGACATTTGCCTCATTCATTTCAATGCTAACTGCATTTCTCATTTCTAATTATGCCATCTGACTATCAAGATGGCCACTTCCTCCTTGAAGGATCTTGATTATATTTAAGACACATTTAATAAACCCACACTGTCAGCTATTTCAGTTGATTAGCTGTATTGAGGAGAGTCTCTTCTGCCTTACACTGAGCTATTCTAGCTTTCCCTCTACACAGGTTCCAGCCTGACAAGTGCTCTTGCAGCCAGGGTACTGTTATACTGGTCATAGCAGTGCCTATTCATTTTTACCAGATGTCTGTCTCTTCCGGGTTTGGCCAATAATAAATGATTTGCATACAAGCCTCCAAATATACATGATCAAAAGCATAATGAAGTGCTAGATGAGCCTTGATCCACTTAAAGCAGGAATGGGATGGGAAAATGCCACATTCCTAAATAAAGTAAGTGTTTTTGCTTCTTCCACACTTACACAAGCAAGCAGAGCCAAGCTTATGCAAACTGCAGGGTAAAACAGCTGTGAGCGCTTGCCCTTTCTGCTCATCATTCAGTATTGATTTAGGAAAACATTTTCCACTCATGTCTGGTGCCAATTTCTGATGCAATTGAGTCCATGCTTCTGTAAGAGACCCCCTTGGCAGACATGGGAGATATACAGCCGTTACTCTTTGCAACGTGCATGCAGTACTTCTACGAGATAATGTATATACTGGGCTTGTCCACACAGGGAGTTACCTTTCACTATGCAGTTTTCTCAACCTACAGGTGCTTGACACCTTAAAGGGAGCATCCAACATGGTGCAGGCTTGGGCTTCTGATGCTCTCATGTATACAAGTAATTGCACACCTGGCCAGATGTTATGTTTTAGTCAGACACAAATGTGTTTCTCATCCTCCTGTGGGAGTCCTACTAACTCAGATATGGTGAAACGAGCCCATATAGGAACTCTTCAGCTTCAACATTCTGTGTCTTAACTCCTCA
>NW_017729001.1:6181082-6192452 GCF_001723915.1 Gavialis gangeticus | reverse complement strand
CACAGGGAGTTACCTTTCACTATGCAGTTTTCTCAACCTACAGGTGCTTGACACCTTAAAGGGAGCATCCAACATGGTGCAGGCTTGGGCTTCTGATGCTCTCATGTATACAAGTAATTGCACACCTGGCCAGATGTTATGTTTTAGTCAGACACAAATGTGTTTCTCATCCTCCTGTGGGAGTCCTACTAACTCAGATATGGTGAAACGAGCCCATATAGGAACATAAGATACAGAGAGACATTACAAAGCTTAACAACCACATGCACGTGTCAGAGCACCAGCTCTACTAAAGTGCTTAAAATTCAGAGTTCCTATAGCTTGGCACAACTGAAAGGTAAAACATTGATTCTGCCAGGGCTTACAACCATTAAGTTAAACTCTGTGCTGAGAGACGTATATGCCTTGCAAATGCAGAGGTCAGCGTAACTGCATGGAGAATAAATGAATGCAGTTGTATCATATGAATTCCGTTTCAAAGTTATCAAGTCTTACGGTAGATCTCTAAAGCCTTGCCTCGTTCAAGACTGTTTTTATTTTAGGGTGAAGGACAGGTGTAGGGCAGGTCTGAATATATACAGAACTGGAGAATATGTAATCACATTTGGGCAAAATTCAGACTTCAGATACATGCAACCAGCTTTCATGATGATGCCGTCACAAGCATTTCTATGGTAACCCAGTCTGTAGTATCAGAGTGCTCCTCACTCACAAACTGAATATACATCCAAAAGTGGTTTGGCCTACAGTGTCCTGGACTTCAAATGTTTGTGTGCATGCATGAATAGTTTTATGCTGCCCATTGTGCTGCCCACATAACCTCTGCTCAGCTGCCTGCAATTCTATCTGCAGGATGACAGATCAGTAGCAATGAGAAACCCTAGACTGCTATTGGAAAGATTCAAAGCAGAAGGAGTAACACTTGTTCCATATGCCACAGCTGTACCTCTCCCCTCTGTCTGCTCTGACAACCAAGGCTCTCCAGACTGACCCTGACTGAAATGTGCCCTGAAGACAGAGGGTTAATGCCTCCCACCCTGGACTCAGGGCTGGTGCCATCTAAACCACAGCAAGGCAAAAGTGCCATAAACTAGCATTTCCAATTAACCCACATATCCAAACATCCCAATTAGCAGAACGTGGTAAAATCACTATAATTATCTTTCCTACACCAAAATCATCCTTAAAATTAGCCAGGATGTAGAAAACTGAAGTGCAGAAGGTCAAAGAAAGGAAAGAACAGGTTCATTAATGCAGTATAAAAGGTTTTGGCTTGACAGAGCAGGCAAAAACTAAATCAGAAGTTTTAGCTCCTAGTGAAATGACCATGCTGCCTTCAGGGCATGGTCAGGATAGGGTGGCTGGAATCCTCCTTACACCCCCCCTACAGCATAAGGCTTTCCCTGCCTATTGGCAGCCTGAGGTTATGGATAAAACAGATGGTTCTTCTGACTACCCCCTGCCTCCAAGGACCAGAGGGAGGGAGAGAGTTAGTATGCTCTTGTTAATTGGCATCTTTTTACATTACAGCTGACCACCAAATCAGTTCATTATGCAGCTCCCACAGAACTTAATTTGCACACCAGGTCTACTCTGGTGCTGACTCTGCTTACTGAGCCAAGGACCTTTGCTGATCATAGTACTTCTACCCTGGACCTATGCAAGATCATTATAGTCTGCAAGACAACATGGGAAACAAGCTTAGCTACTGCAGAAAGGTGAAGACAATGTCTGCGAGTCTCAATATTCTTGTTAGAAGTTTAATTTCATCTTAGATTCATTATACTATTCTGATTATAAACTAACCTTTTTCCCTCTAAAAAAAACCCACACAAATTGCCATGAATGTATACAAGGAGCCACCCTATAATCAGAACTCCATGAAGCAGATGACCCTGTCTGATACGTTCAGAGAGTCATGTGCTCCTCTGCCACCACACCGGAGCAGATAATCCTGTACAGTGCTCTTGTACACAGGCTATGCCTTAAGGGTGCCATTTGAGGTCATTTACTTTGCTGCTCTTTAGGGCACTGAATAGAATCATCTGATTCATCATGGTGTCAACAAGGTGCAGGCTCAGCTTGTACATGGAAAGGCCACAATGGTTGGATGACCACGATTGCCTGTTTTTTTCCCTGGTCAACTCCACAGGAGTGAGAGACAAATCCTCTCTCAAAAAAGCTTGGAGGTCAGAAACCCTAAGTGCCCTGACTCCAGTTGAATCTTCCAGACCTGTGGCTTCACAGCAAGAAATAGGGAGATGGGAAAGCATTGGGTCTCCAGCTCTGAAGCAGTCCATGACAGATCCTCACTGGAGCCACAAAGCTGAGAAACAGCCCACAAAATGAGTTTGCAGTAAACTATGAGCAGCTGGATGCATGTTGGAAGTGTGGAGGTTTCAAATGGGTTTTATTTTTATTTTTTTTTTACACTGAACTGTAAACTGTGAATAAACTGGAAACTGCACATGCGCCATAGCTGGAGAGCTGGAAGAAGCAGCAGTGATGCAGGCAAAGCTCCCAACTGTGCGGCCTTGGGGGGCAAGGGGAGGTGGGTTTCAAAGCAAGAAAACCACTGACTTAGATATTTACTTTGACAACACTGCGTGTCCTTATTTCACAATTTGCAGATGAGAACTATAGTAGTTTTGAGTCTGCATACTTATACCAGGCTTACGCCCCTGGTAGTGCCACTGACTTCAATGAAAATATTCCTGATTTAGACCAGTGAAAGAGAATGGAGATCTAAGCTTTGCTACTAATACCGGGCCTCTTCCATCATGAGCATGAAAAAGGCTTCCTGCAGTAACCTACATTTTGTGCCTTTAATAAGTAGTAACATGGTATATTCTCATTCAGACCCAATTTCATAAAGATTCCAGAAAAGAAACAGAAAACATTACATAGACCAGTCGTTCGCAAATTTTTTTTCCCCATGGACCACTTGAAAACTGCTGAGGCTCTCAGTGGACCACTTAATAAACTTTTTTTTGTTCTACAAATCAAAGCACACAACTCATATTTTAATATCAGTACTCTTAACTTGTTAGTACAAATATTCTTGACTGTTCCGCAAACTTTCTGCAGACCACCTGAATGGAGCTCGTGGACCAGTGGTGGTCTGCGGACCGCAGTTTGAGAACCTGACACAGACCAAGGAATTAGTCTGTAACTTAATTTGCATTGCATAAATAACAGAAATGCAATTAGATCATGTTCTAACTGATAAATCATAAAAGGACATAGTAGTAGCCAACTACAGACAAACAAACCAGATTAAGCAGGTTTGCTGAATATATAGTTCACAAAGCCCATTATCTGGCCTCTGGTGCTGTCCCTGGGTCTCGAGCAAACACATAAGCAGCATACGACATGTGCCAGACCAGCCTCATGTGCAAAGCCCAGGATGCATGCTATACACAGTGCCCTCTCCAGCCACTCTGGGATGCATGTCACACAGCGTCATCTCCAACCATTCCAGGACCGTGCTGCACATGACGGCCTTGGCCGCTCCAGGGTGAGTATCACATGCAGTGTGAGGCCTAGACTGGCTGGAGTGGCAGTGGTGTCTCAACCTGTGCTGCACAGGTAGCATGTGGTGCAGTCCCAGACTGACAGGAGAAAAAGCCACATGGGCTGGGCTTGCCATGGTGGCGGGGAAGGGCGGTTCCTTTGGCCCAATCTCGCCCATGGGACCAGTATATACCATTCATTTAACCCATACACTGGCCTCACCCCACTCATACAGCCTCTGGGGTCAGATGAGTTTGACACCCCTAAGATAAAAGAACAGGATGAGCAGCTTCTAAAACCTTTACCTATAATGTGTAGCAAGAAAAACTGCATAATCACCCGAGAATTCAATATAGGAGTTATATACTAGACTGATCATGCCATCATTAATAAAACATAGAAAGTATTACAATCAACTCAGGGTAATATCATGTGGAACTTCATTCCGATAGACCCAGATGAGCTGATAAAACCAAACTAAACTCTGATGATTATCTAGTGAAAATGAATATTACTAGTTGAAACAGAATATAGTTTCAACTAGTATTCTATATATTTAAGAAAACTTTAAAAGGAACAATTTCCCAAAGTTGAAAACAATCAATTTCTGCAAAAGTAGAAAGAAAGAGGCGAATGACAATCAGGAGTTGTTTGAGAAGGTAGTATTAAGCTATGAACAAACATAACTGCTTTAAAAGGGGACAGGGAGTTGCCACTTAGGCACAGATATCAGCTCTTACAATGGAATGCTTATGCCTGCCTGCTTCATTTCAAGTAAACCACTGTAACTTTAACCCTGAAAAAACAGAATTACAGTTATAATACCTTTGCTTAGGGCTTTCCAGATGGTGCTTAAGGGCCATATGTCGCCTTCAAGAGATTGTGTGGCCCTCAGACTCCTACTAAGCCACTGCTCCCCCTATCACTCTGGCTGCTACCCCCTCCAAGGTCCCTAGGCTCCCCCTTCCTCCTTGGTTTTCACTTCCTGCTCTTTCCCTGATTGGAGGCTAAACAGCCCATAGCACCATGGAGCAGTGTGTGTGCATATGGCCCCCCTCTGGTTCAGGCCATATGGGGTGCAACCCCTGGCTGCTAATCAGTTGAACAGTCCTAAGTTGTTACACTTTTATTACTACAGAAGAACACAGGCATAACAGCTACATCATAAAAACGTATATCCTACTATATTACTATTATAATATAGATAGATAGATAGATAACTGGCTCAATAGCCACAAGCAAAGGTCGATTATAAATGGATCCTTGTCAGAATAGCAGGAGGTTTCAAGTAGAGTCCCACAAGGGAGTGTTCTGACCCCAGTGCTATTCAATGTTTATGAATGATGTGCATGCTGAAAGAGAGTGCTTCTTGAGCAAATTTACAGAAAACACAAAACTGGGAACGACTGCAAATATGTTGGAGAACAGAAGCACAATTCAGAAGTATCCTGGCAGATTGGAAAGCTGGGCTGGAGCTAACTGAATGAAGTTCAGTGCTGACAAATGCAACTCCAAGTGTGCTTTGGCCTTCCTGATTTCATCCTTGCATGCCCAAGCAAAATTCCCTAGTTGTTTGACCAACCTGTTGAGCTACTAAAAAAAAGAAGTGTAATGAGGTGCATTAATCAGAGGTGTATTGATTCCAGAGTACATGTCCCTTCACAGAGAAAATGCCACTAACTAAAGTGCTCTTTACTCAAGCTAAGCAAAGTCCAATAAGGACCAGTGGCTGGAAGCATAAGCCAGACAAATTCAAGTTAAAAATTTGGCACTTAAAAAAAAAAAAAGAGTTTGATTAATCATTGGAACAACCTGTCAAGGGAAGTGGTGGGTTCTCACCTCTTGATGTTTTCAAATCAAGATTGGATGCCTAATGATCAGTTTTAGCCAGATGTAAATTATTAGACTCAACTGAGGGGTTATTTCATGAAACTCCATGACCCGTGATGTCAGGTCAGATGATCTAATGATTCCCCATAATCTACAAATCATATTTTGTCTGTATTTGCCAAGGAACAGGATGATACACTCATAATTTTAAGTGAAAATGTAATGCCTTTAATTCCATCATTAATCAGGGAGGATGTTTAAAAGCAACTACTGTTTAAAACCTACAGAACCCTCTCAATGGATAAAAAAAACTCTTTGAGCTCTTAATGTTGATTTTAATACAATCTTGGATCTGAAGTTCCTGAGGATGGAAAAAATTGCAGAGCACTGGAAAAAAAAAACCCTAATATATTGATTTTTAAAATAGATAAACAGAATGACCCAAGAAACTATAGGTTGGTTAGTCTAACTTCAATTTTAGGTATAGTCATGAAAGACTAATGTAGGCTATAATCAGTATAGAATGAAAGGATGATAGCATAATTAATTCCTTTAAACAGTTTTCCTGAAACCAAACAAATTTGATAATTTTGTACAATATTATATATTTTGTCAATGAAAGGTCACTGTGTTGAAACAACAGACTTCTTTAAGGCATTTGATTAATTTTGCCATGACATGCTGATAAGAAAAGGGCACTGTTTGATATAAAGGCAATTTATATTAAATGAAGTAAAAGTGGCTAATTGATTAATCTCAAAAAGTCATTTAAAATGAGGAATCATCATCCAACAGCAGTATTTTTGTGAAGGAAGTGTTCATGTCTCAATGCTTTCCAGTATCTGAATCTTTATCAATGAACTGTAAGAAAATACAAAATCAATGGAGATCTGAAGATGTCACACAAAATTGATATGGGAAATACTGATCAGGATAGGTCTGTAATTCTGGCTGACACAGATTGTTTAATACTTCTCAGAGGACAGAAAGTGGGTCATGCTTACAAAATGGGAGACAGTATCCTGGACTCCAGTCTCACTGAAAAGGACTTACAGGTCACAGTAGATAACTAGCTGAACATGAGCTTTCAGTGTGGTGTTGTAACAAAGAGGGTGAATTTGATCCTTGAGTATGTGAGCAGGGGAATATCAAGTAGGAAAAGGGAGGCGGTATTACCATTTAGGGCGTTAATGAGATCATCACTAGGCTTAATGTGTCCTTTTCTTGAGACCGTACTTCAAAGAGGATGTTGACAAACTGGAAAGGATTCAGAATGGAACTACAATAATCTCAGTCTGGAAAATGTGCCTTATAGCAAGAGAATTATGTAGTCCAATATATCTAGTTTATCAAAAGAAGATTAAGAGCTGATATGATCATGATCTACAAATATCTAAGAGTGAACATTTTTTAAAGTAGATAGCTGTTTAATGCAGCAGAAGAACTGTAATAGGATCCAATGACTGGAAGCTGAAGCTAAACAGATAAAGAACAGAAAAAGTGCATTTGTTGACAGTGAGCTAATCACTGGAACAACTTAACAAGAATTGGGATGATTTTCCATCACTTGATTTACATTAGAACTGGATGTATTTCTAAAACTGTGCTCTCAATCCAATAGAAGTCCTGGGCTTGATATAAAATCATATGAGGAAAGGGCAACCCAGATCCCATGTCCTCTGGTTTCCCAGAGGAGTGCTCTAGCCACTCAGCTATTGGGAGAAAAGGTAGTACGCACCTTCCCTACCCATCTGCATAGCTATCTAGTTGTCCATATGCACCCAGGAACATAATTCCTCTGGGCATATAAATTCCAATAATGCCTTGAAGACAGACAGAAAACAGCCAGTTAGACAATCAGGGATGAACAGGACGCTAACCCAGCATATCACAAGGGCAGCTGCCTGATCCATGGGAAAACAGGAGATACCATAAAACTTATGAAAGAGCCTCATCTGATGAGATTTTCAAACAAACAGATTTGGATAAAGACTCAACAAGCATTTCAACTTTAAGAAACAGATGTAGGATCCTTCCTTTGATCCACAGACTGCAACTTCCTTTTCCCAATGACTTACTATAATGTCATATAAATTTAAACAGCATTACAGTTAACATGTTTTTCTGTACCTCTGTTTTCAGCATTCATTTTAACAGTTTATAATGTGGCCATAAAAATGTCTTTTGCCTTACAACTTGGCATAGCTGTGAGCCTAAAAGTCAACTTGTTAACTAAATTAACAGTAGACAAGTAGCATAGAGATTAATCATCTGTGCTGCCATGAAGGAGACCTGGGTCTCATTCTCAATATATAGTTCTCATGCATGTTAATATCAAATATTAACCAAAAAAACCCTCTAGATAGAATGTCTGATATGTTAAATGATAATGGTTAAAACAGCAGACTAGGAGTCAGACCTCCAGCTTCTATTATGCCTTCCACACCTGAATGAGCTGTATGAATCTAGACCAGGGTTTTCAACTTTTTTAATCTAAGTACCCCAGGCAGCCAGAGGCCGAGCGGGGTGGGGGGGGACACAGGACGGAGAAATAAGTAGGGTGCAGATGGACACCAAGCAGGGAGGCTGAGGTGGGGTGAGGGCAGTGGAAGCTTACTGGGATGGTGGGTGGCAGGGCTGCTGCCACATGCAAGCTTCCCCGCCCTGCCCTTGCCCCTGGGAGGCAGTGACACTCCAACCCCACCCGCCCGTGCATACCCCCTAGGACCAGTCCAAGTAGCCCCAGGGGTATGCATACCCCCAGTTGACAACCCCTGAACTAGACAATCCTCTTACCACCTCTATTCGTAATTTGGAAAGGAACAAACATATTGTAAAGAGCTATGAGACCCTTGGATGAAAATCAATACAAAAAGACAGATTTTTTAAAACATTATAATGATTAAGTTAGATTACTGTAGAGAATAGTCAAATATGGAAAACTTTATGGATCCGTGACTATCCACTGCCAAAGTGCATACTACTTTTTATGTAAAGTCAGTGTTGCTATTGGGCTACTGATAGCACTGCCTATGCAGAACTTTGACAGGAAAAAATCTGGTTATTCTATTATAAGGAGTAACACTTCTAACTCTTGCAGAAGGGAACTTTCTTCTGTTACAAGGCGTGATTCAGTGCTGCTGAAGCCACTGAACAGTTATTGGAATCAGATTATGCCTTTAATGCAAAGATGCCATGGGTAAGAGCTTGAAACACTTTGTTGCTTTCATTTTCACCTCTTTCTGAAGCTCTAATCAACACAAGAGTCTCTCTGCCGGTCTTATGTTGCATACATATAAGCAACAAGTTAAATACATCCCTCGTATTTAATCTATTCTGAGCTCCATGTAAACTAGATGTACATGTGATGGGTCACTATAAAACAGGTTTTTCCTTTTCTAACTGTGTGTCTTTTACACTGCACTAAGAGCTCTGGTGACGGAAATGTTCCATATTATTTACTGAACAGGTATAAGCAGTAACAGTATAATTCTTCTGACACATCACCCTTCTTGTACAAACATTTCTAAAGCTATAAAGTATCATGAACAGTAAATTGTCTGCAAAGGGAAGTCACTACAGTATATGTAATAAAAAAACATAGTTTAAAGGTTATAAAACACAAAGCATGGAACTGTCAAAAAGAACATTTTTGAGAGGAGTTAGTAGACTGTGTACTACTAGTCCCCTGACAGATGTTACACTTAAGTGCTTAACTGGCTAATCGTGTCTTAAGTAGTTACCTGGCCACACATGCATTCAATTAATGGCATGATGAAATGAAAAATAAGCCACAAAGTTATCACACAAAACATGTGGAGTCCTCAAGAGTCCTGTGTGCTCCAGAGACTGGGAGTGCCCATCAGCTGAACTGGGCTCCCAGTCAGGGGAGCACCAGGAGTCAAGCTTGCTGCTTGCCAGCACAGGGGCAAGTGATCATTATCCCAGGCTCCCTGGGCTCCAGCGCTATGGCATGATGGGATCTGATGCTCAATCCCACAATCACCCCTTCTGCCATACATCAGATCATATTGCACCTTTAATTTAACATCTGTCGGCGAGTGGAGTGTACACTAGTCCCTACAGAGCGTGATGCACTATTTCAAAATCAAGCAATTGCAAAAAAATTGCTCCTAGGCAATATGTGGGCTGGAGCTAGCAACACTCCTGATTTTACTCTAAAGTTAGTCATCACTTCTTCTTGATTAAAGAAATGACTCTTTGACCAAAATGAAGATTTCCACAGAAAATAAATCACTTTGAGAGAAATTTCCTGGATTTCCAATGTCAAATTAAAAGTTCTTCATTAAATATCTTCTATCTTCATAATTTTTTTCAGCAAAATTCAAAACTCCAAACCTGAGCATTGTTTATGAAAGGTGTTTTAAAAACCAAGAATATATTGGGCTTTTGTTGCAGGCTTTCAATAAAAAACTAAAAGAAGCCTGTGGGAATTTAGGGATTTGTTTGTCATGATTTGGGGGGGGGGGGGAAGAAGCCTTTTTTTATCAGCTCCATTCCACTCCCTTCACTACAAGCCCTGGTGCACATTTTTGCAAAAAATTCCCCTGATTTTTTTACCTAGTACAGATGAGACCTCAGGCTCAACCCTTCCCCCTAGACATGTACAGAATGACCTCCATCTACATGTAAGAAAAGTAAGAGGTAGGAGCAAAAAACAGGATTATGACCCACATCACATCAGGTATGCCCCTTGTTTGGGGAGGGAACAAGCTGAAAAAACTGGTTGTGCATTACCCACCCCACTTATGATTCAGCAAGGAATCTGAGAGAAAGTAACATCACCTGGGGATACTTCTTCTTTCCCCCTGAGCACTCTGTGTACAGAATAATCCCCTTTTAGGGCACCCAAGTGCAACATTCACCAGAAGGAACCATGTGATCATAGCTCTGACAAACATGGTATGGACATGTGAACAAACTGAAAATGATTCAAATGCAGCAAACCTGGATCAAAGTTGGAGCAACTTTGCAACATCTGAATTATTTTCAGCTAGTTCAAACATAACAATTAGATCATACCCTTTT
This sequence comes from Gavialis gangeticus, assembly GCF_001723915.1. Classification (NCBI taxonomy): domain Eukaryota; kingdom Metazoa; phylum Chordata; order Crocodylia; family Gavialidae; genus Gavialis; species Gavialis gangeticus. Next base: position 6,182,060 of record NW_017729001.1, on the reverse strand, counting down.
GAACAGTTCCCCTTTTGAAATGGCTCCAAGTGTCTGTATGTCCACACCATAAGTCATGTGCTGCTATGGAAATTACGGAGAACTGTAGGAGCCTATAAGGGTTAGCACTGTTAGGTGTGCAAACATGATCAGAAAGAAAACCAGAGGGCATGTCCAGACAAGCCACACACCACATATGCAGGCGTTCCCCACGCTGCAAGGTAGCAGTGTGGGGAGGAGGGGAGAACCTGGGGGAAGATCCTGCAGCCCAAGAAAACCCACACCAAAAACAAAAAAAAGTGGGGTGGCGTATATGGCGGCAGTGCGCACCACCCAAATCCAGGGCCTGGTCGGCTGAAACCACACTCTAGCTGCCAGCCAGGCTTACTGCCATGGCTACAGCTCACAGAGGCCCCCAGGACATAAGGTAAGGCTGCTGAGGCCAGAACAGGTGCTGGCCCCAGCCTTCCCTACCCCACTCAGGATACCCTGCTATGCGCCAGAGTGCACGTGGCACTGGCATTCCCTGGGGACAAAAAGCAGCAACACAAGGTTTCACAGTTTCTACGGTCGGAAGGGACCTGAGTAGATCATCGAGTCTGACCCCTGCCATGGCAGGAAAGAGTACTGGGGTCAGACGACCCCACCAGGGTGTTCATTTAACCTCCTCTTAAAGACCCCCAGGGTAGGAGCCAGCGCCACTTCTCTTGGAAGTTTGTTCCAGACCCTAGCCGCCCTGACTGTGAAGTAGCGCCTCCTGATATCTAGCCTAAATCTTCCCTCTACCGGCTTGTGACTGTTATTCCTGGTCACTCCTGGCAGTGCTCGGGGGAACAGGGACTCCCCCAATGCTTGCTGGTCCCCTCGGACTAGTTTGTAACAGGCCACTAGATCCCCCCTCAACCTTCTCTTGTGGAGGCTGAACAGGTTCAGGTCCCATAGCCTCTTCTCATAAGGCCTGCCCTGCTGCCCCCTGATCATGCACGTGGCCCTCCTCTG
>NW_017729001.1:6171623-6176082 GCF_001723915.1 Gavialis gangeticus | reverse complement strand
CAGGGTGCTTTTTACCCCCTTGTCCAAGTCGCTGATGAAGATGTTGAACAGTGCGGGCCCAAGAACTGAGCCCTGGGGGGACCCCACTGCTCACATCCCTCCAGGCCGAAAATGACCCATCTACCACCACTCTCTGGGTGCGGCCCTCCAGCCAGTTGGCGACCCAATTGATTTTGTGTGTGTGTTGACACCACAGTCCCCCAGTTTCTTAATGAAAACAGGGTGAGAGACAGTGTCAAAGGTCTTCCGAAAGTCCAGGAAGACTATGTCCACTGCTACCCCTGCATCTAAGGATTTGGTGATCTGATCACAGAAGGCCACCAGGTTGGTCTGACAGGACCTCTGCCACTGATGAACCCATGTTGGTTGCCCCTAAGAATGAAATCCCCTGCTGGCCCCTCGTGGATGTGTGCCAGCATAATTTTCTCGAAGGTGTGGCACTGCTATTTGTCCCCAGGGTGACAAACGTTCCCACCCGTCTGGACATGCCCAGGGATTTCAAATAGGAATCCATAGTGTTAAAACCATTTTGCATTGCATCTCATCACATTGTCAGTGGATATGCAAGACAATATATGTGCAACTAAAATAAAAGCCTTGTTAATCCCAAATGGCCTTGGAAAGTATCTTGCAGGATAACTGTTTGCCATGACCTGCCATTACTAAACTTTGTATTCATTATTTTTATTTGCATTAGATAAACCTACATGGACAGTCAGACATTTCAACAGTGGGGTGAGAGACATGAGAGTAGTAGAAAAAGAAAAAAAAAGGAAAATCCTAAAATTTGATTCAAAACATGTTCTTTTAAAGTTCTCTACTATTTTTTTAAATGGTTCAGCATTTTTCACATATCTAAGTATCAGCAGAATCAAGTGTTTTTTCCTGTTTGTTTTTTTACAGAAATAATTATTTCTGCATGTGTGGTTATCCACTACTTTTAAATTCCATGGTACATAACCCAAAACAGATTGTGTATGCTTGCATACATTTAAATGTACATATATTATTACTCAACATAATATGTTGTTATTACTTTAAGAACAGTGAACAAATAAAAGAGGAAAAGTGTAAGAAACAGAACAATCTAAACCTGGTAATGAGCATCCACTTTGTCTCTCATCAGTCTCCCCCTTTCAAATTCATGTTTTCCCCACATTTCTGTTTACTGGTTTTTACTATTTCAAGGAAATTAATTTTTTAAAAGTTGAATGAGAAGTTATGCTTGATATTCTGCAGGTGGGGAGTTCATAGATGTGCATGCTGCAACCATTTGATATGGGCTGGAAGAGTTTCATTTAGTGCCCCATGGAAAAAGTCTGAACACCACAAAAATAATGTCATCACAGTTTGCGTGAAAAAAGGGATGTGGTGATTTTAACACTATCCTCATTGTCAAGGACTTTATTTTTATTTTTTTAGAAAGCTGGCAACAAACTTTAAAGGCTTTAAAATTTAAAGGTTTTTCAAAGCTGTATTTTTAAAGTCAATGAAGGGATCCAGGTGTCCAACCCCCACTGAATTTCACCAGAATTTGGATTTTACCTTCCTTATACCCTCTCGATAATTAAAAATTACATCAAAATAAGAGGAACTAAAATTAAACCTAAATACTCTGTGTGTACAGCACCTACCAAAGTGGCTCCCCAGTCTAACTGGGCTCTCCAGGTACAATTTTTAATACAAATAACACATAATAAAAAGAGCCGTTACTACCATAGCATCGAAGAACCATTCAGATGCCTACAAGGACAGTTACAGTTTTATTGACTTCCCTACAACTGTACATACATTCCTAGAACTGTATTTTTTTCTTACAAGTTTAGCATCAGGTTTCTAACTTGTCCTTGCTTGGTAGCAGATCTCAAACTAATGCATGAAAAAAGTTGTTTGAATCCAAAGCGCACTGTGAAAATAATTTCCCCAAATGGTCTTTTAAAGTGAAACTCTGTAGTGCAGAAACCAGCTACTTGCACTTTTAAAATGGAAAATACTGAAGGTGATGTATCACTGAAAACAGCCAAGGAAGTGGATTCCAAAGCACACCTCAGTCTCAGAATCTCAGCAACATTTCCCTATCCACAATATCCAACTTAAGTCACAGTTATTGAGCTTGATGTCATATTCTAAGCTTTTGACCCTGCAACTTGTACAACTTTGTCAGACTCTTGCTTCTGTCAGGAGACCATTCACGTTGATGGGACCCTGAGGGGCTGCAAGCCTGCTCAGAAAATGTGGTAGATTCAGGGTCTAAGAAATACACACTTCAAAAAAACTAAAATAAAACAAAAAACTGAACTTTGAAATACCAACTTTGAAAATTCACACTGGATTACAGAACTAGAAAAAAAGTAAGGCACACCGCAGGTTGTGACCAAGAAATAACCACAACAAAATGCTTCTGTATTGCTTCCAAGTGGGAGTTTCAGTCCCAACTTGGTGCTGTTCAGTATATTGCTTCACAAGATCAATAATCATGTAAACCAAATTTCTCTTGCAGGCTGTGAAACTTACAGTCAAATTCTAACTAGGGACAGCCATGACTGGAGTAAGTCTAAGCAGTATTAAAAAGCAGGCACTTGCAGTTTAGGAGTTTAACATTAAGTTTGCTATCCATTAGTTAAACTATTATTCAGAGGATAGTGTTTCTGGAGGAACATTTCTGAGTTTCACAGTCAAGTGAGACATGGACTGAGAAGCCAGCTGTAAAAGATATATTTTATCTCAACCGTAATATAATTTTAATAATAACAAAACCACCCCTTTTTAGTGAATTAAAATGCCAAGTAAATAACAGAAGCTTATCTGCTGTAGGAGGTAATACCCGTAATGAACAAGCAACCCAATTCCCCATATTTTTTAATGTTAAAACCCCCCCAAAACACTAGAAATAAAAAAACATTTAACCCTCTCAGTACTAACAGTGGATAGATGCATCCAAGCTCATCCAAGCAAGAGTGCCATGCACTTCATAAAGCCAAAAGCAGAGGAGAAAGGATGGCAGCATACAATTCCCAAGGTGCCCCTTATTAACAATTAACTATTCAGCTCTCTGCTCAGAAAGAACATGCAGTCCAGCATGCAAATGCTAAAGCTGGGTTAATATGGGTTGCTTTTTTTGTATTTCCCCCCTTGATTTATTACAGGGTTTGCTTAATAAGAGGTTAAATACAAAGACATCTGGAAGACACCTTTCTAGCTGCAACAAAATCTCCATTAGTCTAAAATGCATTGCAAGACAGTCTAAACACAAAAACCGTGGTGCATGACATTTTCAAAATCCATGCCTTCTGCTGATGGAACGCACATTCGACTGAAGTGAACATGCAGTAAAAATACCAGAAATAGAACAAGGGCTGATTAGATGAACACAGGCCTCCATAAGGAAGCTACGAAGGCCACTAACCCTTCTTAAATTTATTCAGACAGCCAGAGTTGCAGAAGGAACGAGCGGATCCCGTCTCCCAGCAGCCCCTACCCTTCATCCCTCCAGCTGGATCACTCTCATGGAAGCTAAGCTCTACATTACTATTAGCCTTAGGATAGAAAAAAAAATGTCCTTATTCAGCAATCAGCTAAAATGCTGCATCGCTGCACTTACAGTTCCACATTTCACATTATAAATTCTTGCCACATGCTGTTACCAGTGCACTCACTACAGCGTGGAACTCACAGCAACCATCAAACCACCTTATTACCAGAATGCACCACTGCTTACTTCAGTACATAAGGCAATGCTTAACTCCATCAATGCCAGAAAGACTAATCGCCTTTCAGGGCACAAGAAAAAAAACAGCCCCATAAACCATCTTAATGAAGATTTTGCTGAAGCTATCTATAATACTATGCAGAACAAGTTTTAAAAAATACAGGCTGAAATCCTAATGCGACGAGATAATGTTTCTGGGAGAACAAAAGTATTTGGAAACAGGCTTGTCTCTTTAAATAGTGCTGGAGGTTGTTTTTAAGACTTTTGCTTGTAATACGCATCACAACCTTTTTTCTAAGAAACTTGTTTCTGGCTTTTCATCCTTAGGTACAATTTAAGATCAACCCAACACCATAGTGAAGAAACCTTAGGCATTTACATTAACAATCACATGCTTGTGTTTACATTTCTCACCCCTGTATTTCATGTGACATTTGGATTTTCCCAAGCTTTAATGTTTTACTCATCTGGGGATAGAACTGACAGGTCCAAGGTGAAAATGATATATAAATCACAATTCAATATACTGCAAGTAGTTACAGCAAGCTCATTAATGTATGGGACTTAGCAAATGAACACTTGCTGGTAAGGAATGATTTAGGGAACTGGAAATGGAACTGCTGTCAAGCATTTACAATATTAAGATTGTATTGTTGATGCTCCTGGCCAATTTTAGTGGGATAGCAAAGTTTTTAAAACAACACTGTGTATTTTAAGTGCACAGGGGCGGGGGGGGATGCATGTGGGGTA
>NW_017729001.1:6152666-6166623 GCF_001723915.1 Gavialis gangeticus | reverse complement strand
ATTCAATATACTGCAAGTAGTTACAGCAAGCTCATTAATGTATGGGACTTAGCAAATGAACACTTGCTGGTAAGGAATGATTTAGGGAACTGGAAATGGAACTGCTGTCAAGCATTTACAATATTAAGATTGTATTGTTGATGCTCCTGGCCAATTTTAGTGGGATAGCAAAGTTTTTAAAACAACACTGTGTATTTTAAGTGCACGGGGGCGGGGGGGGATGCATGTGGGGTAGGGGCGTGTGTACACACAAATAAAGAGAGAGAGAAAATAGTTTTTAACCTATTTTATATAGAAAAAGAATGAGAAAAGTATTTCATCTTCAGCAAAACAGGTATGGAGAATAACAGATTAACAAAATACACAGATTTTAGGCTTGTTTGGCTTTGAGCCCAAATGTGTAATAAAAGCCAACATCGTTTTTACAAGAGGAAACTTGGGATTACATAGGAACAATCGTTTTTATAGGAAAAGCAAAACTTGAAAATACATTATTTTCCTCTTTAGAACAACATTTCATAATGAGGTTTGATGCAAAAATCACAGCTCACTTTCTACCATTAGATCCACTAATAAGCTGGGATCCACGTTTTCTGTTTCCCACAGAAAAATGGAGACAAACATGGATTTTTCCCCTTTGCCCCAGGAAAAAGCAAATTTCTCATTTTAAAGGAGAAACCCACAGATTTTGCAGGTTTGCAAAGAGCTCTGCGCATGGGCAGAGTTCCAGCCTGCAAGGGGTGGGAGGCAGTGGATGGAGGGCATCAGGCAGAGGGCACCATGTCCATGTATATGCACTGTAGGTAAGGGGGGGAGGGGATTGAGGCCCCCCCCTAGGGAGGGAGAGAGAGAGTTGGGTAGGGCTGGGGCTCCCGCCCAGCCAGGAGTGTGTGGGGCTTGGGACCCAGGGCTGCAGTGCACAGCCACAGGGCCCTGGTGGGGAGCAGGACAGGACTGTGGGCAGCTCATGTGGGGGGTGGGGCCAGCTCCCCACTGTTGCACGCACTCCCAGGGGTGCAGGGGGGACCTGTGCCCCACAGATCTGTCCACAGGGTGGGGTCGGGCATGGGCTGCCCACTGCAGGCTCAGCTCCTCACCCTGCTGTCCCCTCCTGGGGCCTCTGCAGCCCAGTGGTGCTGCAGGGCATAGTGGGGCCATGCAGGGAAGCTGTTTACTGCTGCAAGCCCCACGTTGCCCTGGCAAGGCATCCCCTGTGCGCGCAGCAGCAGCAAGAGTAGTGGCACAGGGCTGTGCTCCTCAACATTGCCACACAGGGAGGGGACATGTCACCAGGGCAGTGTAGAGCTGGCAGCAGCAACAAGCTTCCCTGCACGGCCCTGCTGCTTCCTGCAGTGCCTGGTCACACCTGCTCAGCTGTGCAGGCCCCAGAGGAGGGCAGCAGGGTGGGAGTCCAAGCCCTCAGCGGGCTGCCTGCCTGTACCCACTCCCGCCCTGCACACAGATCTGGGGGCATGGCTCCCCTCTGCCCCCCAGGAGTGTGTGTAACAGCAGGGAACCACCTCCCCCCACCCCCACGCCAGCCTGAGTCCACAGCAGGCAGGCAGTGGTGGGGAGAAGCCAGGATCTGCTCACTGCAGCAGCTGCTGCGTCCTGCCAGGGGCAGGGGGCTGTGGACCCAGGTCCCTGGCCCCATAGCCCTGGCAAGCTGGTGGCCCCCTCAGACAGGGCTGGGGGGAGGGGACAGGGGACTCTGGGTGGTGGGGTAAGGGGCACCAGCAAGGCCAGGAGAGGCTGTGGTGGGGAGTGAGGGGCCTTTCATTTTAATCATGGATTTGGGGGTTGCAATTTTTGATCAGGGAAAACCAGGATCCCTGCTAATAAGACAGAACCAGGATCCAGGTGATCAGATGTCATATTAGAAACATGGTCTACATCTGTAACTATTTATCTTTCAAATGCAGAAACTCAAAATACAAGTAAGCATTCCTGTATAACTATTATTATAAGCACTGTGATTTTCTGCAAGCACTCAGACCCTCTGGAAATTAAACCATTTTGCTATCTAAATTTAGGTGCCCAACTTTGGAAAGCAGCTTTACAATTTTAGCCTTCCTAATTACTTTTTAATTTTTCTCTGGGTTAATGTTTCTTTCTGGCCTTGAAACTCTGCTAGATACTTCTTTACAAGGCCTATTTTCAGAGCTAAAATGATACTTTAGTGCAGTGGTCTCCAACCTTTTTAGGTCAAAGATCACTTTTGAAATTTAAAAGGAACTGCAGATCTACACCTCCCTCCCCCCCAACCAGGTAAGTCTGTGGGGAGGGGAGCCATGGGGGGGGAGGGGGCAGGGCACATCAAGGTCGCAACCCGAGCCCCATTCCCTCCCTCACCACTAGGGCCTCAATCTGTCCCCCCCCCCCCCCAACGGGGGGGGGGTAGGGAACAGGGCAGGGGCAGACCCTGAACAGCCAGTGCAGGGCAGGGGATAGAGCTATGAGCGGCTTGCCCAGGGGGCTCAGGGAGCGTGGGGCACGCAGTCCAGAAGGCACAGGGGGCACATGTCCCTGGATCTACCCATGGGGCATGGCAGGCTGGGGCTGGGGCCAAGGCAGTGTCAGCTCTCCCCAGCTGGGCTGCAGCAGTGGCAGCGCTGGAAACGAGGCCACTGCAGGGGAGAGAGGGGCCTAGCCCCCCCCCCAACCACCACTCCCAGCACTGGCATCAGCTGCCAAGCACAAGCATTTGCCAGGCCCAGCGAGAACAGTCCGGCGCAGCCTTCCAGCCCGCAGCTGCAGACCGTCTTCCCCCACACCCGCCAGCCCCCAAGTCCTTGGGGGAGGAGGAGGCACACTGCACTGAGCTGTTCTTGCCGGGCCTGGCCCACACTTGAGCTTGGGACAGGTGGTGCCAGCACAGGGAGCGACAGTTGGGGGCGTTATGCGCCCCCCCCAGTGGCCTCACTCCCAGCGCCACCACCACCACAGCCCACCCACGAAGAACTGGTGCCGCTCCAGCCCCAGCCCACCCCACCCTGCTGGCAGATCCGGGGGCACACGGCCCCATGCCCTCCCAGGCTGCGTGCCCCCCCTCCCTGTGCAACCCAGACAAGCCGTTCATGGCTCCATCCCCTCCCCACACTGGCTGAGTAGGGCCTACCCCTTTCCCTGCCAAATTCCCTACCTTAGCTGCTGCAGCTGCCAGCACTGCCCCATGTCGGGGGGGGGGCACATGTCCCCCAATCTGTGCATCGCAGAGGTAGCTGCTGCTGCAGGCTGGGCTTTGTGCCCTGAGCCCCGCTGCACATGCCCCCCAGGCCTCCGTCCCTTCCCTCCCCCACCAACTGACCTCCGGCGGGGAGGGTGCACGCACATACATGTGCGTGCTCAGCCCCCACAACCCAGGATTGATTTCAAGAGGCTCCAGTGAGCACTGCTTTAGTGCTACCTATTATTTGTCTTGGTTCTGTGGGATAAGGAAAATTTCATTCCAATTGCAAAAGTGCAGTTTATTTTTGGGGAAGGAAATCTCAACATCTACATCATTATATCACTGTGGGGATTTTTTCTTTCTGGTATTTCTGGCCCCACCTAAAGAGGAAAAGATGAAGTTTTAATAGTAGTGGTATAATGTAAATCAATGGTTCTCAACCTTTTGGACGTAAGTCACCAATCACTGGCCTCCAGATACCCCACAGTGGACTACCTCCATAACTTTTGTGAATTGACTAGCACCCAATTTTTAAAAAATAATTTATATATTATAGTGCTTATCCCCTTACATAGGAACCGAGCAGTAGAGGTGAGGGACTGACCAAGACAAATGAGCTCGAGCCTGGCTTATGTACTAAGCTTATCTCCGCACACCTCACTTATCTCACCATACCTAATGGCACCCTTTAAAGGATCTGGCAGAACCCTAGGGTGCTCTGACATCCTGGTTGAGAATCACTGGAGTGAATACTGTGCTCATTGCTTTCTGAAATTCCTGGAGCAAAAGCATCACAAGCCTAATTTACTGGTAATTTTCTACCTTTAATGTAAAAATTTATTATCCTTCTCCCACAGTCCAAGTAAATATTCTGTGCCCAGAGCTCTGACACTACTTCATGAATCAAAACCATCCTTTTTCACAAGTAACAAAAGTAATTTTTTTCAAGACCGAGTTAAATAGGTAAAGTGTCCTGCCTTTTCTCTGCTGTATTATTCAGCCCAAACAACTAACACAAGGAAAAAGAGAGTTGCTTAACTATATTCATTATCATACTTGTTTACTGTCTGCGGTAATACCTACCGGGTGCTAGGCACATCTCCAGCATTCAAAAAGAAATGGTACCTGCTCTGAGGGCCCCTTCTCCTGTGCCTCTCCCTCCTGAATCCCTTTCATTCAAAGTCCCCTTCCCATTCATTTTTTGTTCTATTTAGCTGATCCTATCCTAAAAAAACACCCTCCACAAAAAAAAAGACAATAGCATTAATGTGGCATTTGCCACAATCACACTGTATGTTTTATTCCTTTCCTTCGGCCTGTATCTGTCTCTCTGTTTACTTCGTCAGGGTAGGGATTATCTACTTATGTGTATCCATATATCATCTAGTACAAGTGGCCTCATAAGTGGTTGATCCTCAGGCATTACAATGACAAATATGGTTATTAATAATGAAAAGACAGACATCAGGTAAATGAACAACCAGAGGAAATGCTTGTATTAACACTATTCACTATAGCCACCAGCATGGCAGAAGTGTATCATTGCATCATAGTAGCTAGGGTCGGAAGGGACCTAAACAGATCATCAAGTCCGACCCCCTGCCTTGGGCAGGAACAGATGCTGGGGTCGTATGACCCCAGTCAGGTCTCTATCCAGCCTTCTCTTAAAGACCCCCAGGGTAGGAGCAAGCACCATTTCCCTTGGAAGTTGGTTCCAGGTCCTAACCGCCCTGACCGTGAAGTAGTGCCTCCTGATGTCTAGCCTGAACCTGCTCTCTGTCAACTTGTGACCATTATTCCTAGTTACCTCATGTGGTGCCCAGGGGAACAAAGCCTCTCCTATTCCCTGCTGATCCCCCTGGTGAATTTGTAGATGGCCACCAGACCCCCCCTCAGCCTTCTCTTATGGAGGCTGAATAGATTCAGGCCCTTTAGCCTCTCCTCGTAGGGCCTGCCCTGATGCCCCCTGATCATGCAAGTGGCCCTCTTCTGGACTCTCTCCGTGTTGTCCACATCCCTCTTGAAGTGCAGCGCCCAAAACTGGACGCAGTACTCCAACTACAGCCTGGTCAATGCTGCATAGAGGGGGAGGATCACCTCCCTGGACCTGCTTGTGATGCATCTGTGGATACATGACAAGGTGTGGTATCTTTAAGGAAGATTTGAAAATAGAGAATAAAAGCCATGAAACTGAGCTCTGGGAGGTCAAATCAGGAACATGAAACCAGGTGGAATAAGGCTCAGGGGTGATTGTCCAAGAAGCTGACAAACAGGTGGGCAAAGGTGGAAACACTGGTAGGGTAGTCCAATGCAAAACGCAATGAGTACACTTAAATCAGGAAAATAACAGATAATTATATATTATAGATATTAACACACTGTATTATAATATTTTATATTATATATATATATTAACATTCTGTTACAATATTACAGTTAACTATTACAGTATATTTACATGCTTGAGAGCCAAGAGAAAAGATCCAGGATCCCCAACAAATGCATGAATCATTTTCCAATGATGCTTCAGGATCTGTCACTCCCCTGACTATATTCAAAAGTGGACCAAAACTCAGCTAAGGAATCAAGTCATGGCAAGCACTGAAGGGAGTCCTGAGGCGACAAAAGGAAACCTCTAACAGCAGAATCCTACTTAATTTATCCAGCCATATAATGCTGTTTTTGGCACATATACTCAGTTTGTGATCCTATAACGTGTGTGCACCTTCCAGTGAATTTTACCTGGGGAAAAAACATAACTAATGTGTTCTAGATGTGGGAAGAAAAGGGCCCTCATGTGCTTTAGCTCCAAACGCTGCTCAGGATGCAAAGGACGTATTTTTCCAGCCCTCCTAACCCAAAAGGGGTTTGGAACCCTAATCTTGCTAACTTTCTAGCACAGTGCTCTAACCACCAGGTCAGGAATTACCTAAACCTTTCTCCATCCTTCCTTTTGAAACTTGTCACCAAGGCAGCCAAGAGAGGGAGATATTTAGGGCCAGGAAAACCAAAACAATTTAGAGGATGCATAGCTCAGTGAGATATAGCCTACTGCGGACGGGTGCAAGTCCTGGGTGCCAGTCAGGGCTCTTGGTCACAGTGGGGCAAAAACTTCCCCACTGTTCTCCATCAATTGTATCCCATGAATAACCTACAGAGCTTCAGGATGCAGGCTACAGAAGCCATGTGGATGCTTACACATCCAAAGTACACGTGATTTAGAATCACATGTAAGTGCCAAAAATGGCAGTTAGGCATCTGGAAACCTGGAAGATGCACCTGGGGGCATAAGGTGAACATGTACACACAGGCCTACACACAGCTTGGTTATGTCAGTCAGGGGTGTGATTTTTCTATGAAAATCTTTAAATCAGTGAATCCTTAATACAGAGACAACTGTCATATTTAAAGGTACCTCAATACAGGAATATCTATAGTGGGGTAATGCACATTAAAACCTGTATGACTGTATCCATACTCTGTGGGGTAAGCAACTATAACTATCCTGAAACAGAGCTGCAGAACTTTGCTGCATAAACTGGCTATTAACAGAGGAACTCAAGGAAGAAGGTTTGGTTTGTTACAGAAAACTGGATCAGTCTGGCAGGCAAAATGACCAGGCTAAATTCCTGATTAAAAAACCTCCACTTCAAGACATGCTTGGGCTTTAGTTGCACGTACATAAACTCTTCAAAGCAAGCACCTTATGTAAAATGACTATTAAATGTATATTGGTTATTTTTCCACCAAAGTAACTCCAAGAAAGGTCTCGGGCAAACTCAGTTACGACCTTTTCAGGTACTGCAATGCAGGCCAATCCTCTTGGCAAGTGCGCCACATAGTTTCATAGTTTCTAGGGTCGGAAGGGACCTGAGCAGATCATCTAGTCCGACCCCCTGCCATGGCAGGAAGAGCACTGGGGTCAAATGACCCCAATAAGGTGGTCATCCAACCTCCTCTTAAAAACCCCCAGGGTGGGAGCCTGCACCACCTCACTTGGAAGCTGGTTCCAGACCCTAGCCGCCCTGACCGTGAAGTAGCGCCTCCTGATGTCCAACTTAAACCTTCCCTCCGCCAGCTTGTGACCATTGTTCCTGGTCACTCCTTGCGGCGCTCGGGGGAACAGGGACTCCCCCAGCGCCTGCTGATCCCCCCTAACCAGTTTATAACAGGCCACAAGATCCCCCCTCAGCCTTCTCTTTTGAAGGCTGAACAGGTTCAGGTCCCGCAACCTTTCCTCATAGGACCTACCCTGCTGTCCCTTGATCATACGAGTGGCCCTCCTCTGGACCCTCTCGATGCTGTCCACATCCCTCTTAAAGTGCGGCGCCCAGAACTGGACGCAGTACTCCAGCTGCAGCCTGACCAGTGCCGCATAGAGGGGGAGGATCACCTCCTTGGACCTGCTCGAGATGCATCTGTGGATGCACGACAAGGTGCAGTTGGCCTTCCTAGCCGCCTCCCCACATTGCCGACTCATGTTCATCTTGGAGTCAATAATGACTCCCAGATCCTTTTCCACCTCCGTGCTGACAAGAGGGGAGTTCCCCAGCCTGTATGTATGGTGCCGATTGTTCCTCCCCAGGTGCATCACCTTACACTTGTCCGTGTTAAACCCCATCCTGTTCTCCTCCGCCCATCCTTGTAACCTGTCTAGATCCAATTGTAGCCTGTTGCTCCCCTCTAATGTGCCCACATCCCCCCACATCTTAGTGTCTTCAGCAAACCTGAACAGGGTGCTTTGCACCCCCTCATCCAAATCACTGATGAATCACATGTTAGCCCCGCATGCTCACCAAGAGCCACTCTGATCTCTTTCCCTTGTCTGACCTGCTAATCAGGTTTCTGCTCCCTGTCTTATCTAATGCACTTCTTTCTGCTCCTTGGCCTATCTGTCACTGTGCTTGCTACCTGTCTCCTCCCCAACCTGCTTGTGCCACAGGTTAGTCATGCCTGAACTACTGTAGCATACTCAGGGCTTACAAACTGCATTAAACTGATATAATGAAACTAAAATTTACCACTTCCAAAAATGTGTTAGAAGTAAATTGCCAACCCGGTTCTAGATGCCTGGTAGGTGACATTTTCACACTATGAGCAGTTTTTGTGGATCCTTGCTGTGGCTGACTCCATCAGGCCTTTCTTCCTTGCTGATGCTGGGTTGGACCCAAAGCTATGTGATGACAGGAAAGACACAGACCTAAAGGACTATGAGTAGGCTCTAGACCAGGCTTGTCCAACACGCAGCCCGCCAAACCATTTTCCGAGGCCCGCGGTGCTGCAATGCTCCCACCCCTTGTCCCTCCCCCAGCCCCTCAGCAGCTTCCTAATGGCTGCTGAAGGGCTGGGGAAGGGACAAGGTTCCCACAGGCACCGCGTCAGCTTGAAGCTCAGCCAAAGAACGTAAGAGCTTCTGAACATAAGAGCATAAAAAGTGCCACGCTTGGTCAGCCCCATGGTCCATCTAGCTCAGTACCCTGTCCCAAACAGTGGCAGAGGTGGATGCTATAAAGGAAGAGTTTTGAACTGATTAGACCCATTTCATTGTCACTTCCTGAAACTTCACTGGCGTCAAAGGTCACGTGACATCACTTCCTGATGTGATACCACTTCCTGTGAGGTCTTTGAATATGGCTCGCCAGCCGACTGGGTGATAAAAAGTTCATGATCCAGCCCCACATTCAAAAAGGTTGGACACCCCTGCTCTCAGCCCAAGTCCAAGCCCAATAAAGAAAGAAGCATCTTAGAAAGTCCCTCCCCCTGTTCAAAATGCCTGAGCAGTAGATATACCACCTGTCTGAACAAGGTATGTCAAATGACATCAATCTCAGGGACCACTCTCCATCATCCTGCTACACCACCCCTCCACTGTCCCACATGACCATCCCAGCCACCTACACAGCTAGACACTGAACCCACTGGTGAGTATTAGACACCCACATGATGGCAGCATCACTATGCTTCTCCCTCCCTCCAAACCACAAAAGGCGCACCCAGATCTGTTTTGTGTAATACCCAAGACAAAGCTAGACCTACAAGGGTTCACTGGCAGGTCCATGGGATTTGGTAGGACAAAAATCACAGATAAAGGGAGGGCCCTGTATTATCCCCAAAAGGGAAAAAGGTGGTCAAAGGCAGCCTGTGAGGCATGCAAGGACTTCAGGAGTGGGGTGCTACCATCTCAGGGGCCATTAGCAAAATCTATTGTTTTCCACTGTATGTGTGTGTGTTGGGGTGGGAGTGGAGGGGGGTTCTACCATGTCCTTTCAGGGAGGCAAGGGGAGGAGGCAGGGCAAACAGTGTGGATCACTATGAAAACCTCTCCTGGGTCATTCCTTTGGCAAATCTCCCACTGCAACAATTTAGTCAACTGTGCCTCTCCCTGCAGGTATTGCCTATACCAAGACATCCGTGGTTCAACATTCCCTACCCACAACCAAAAGCTATTCCAGCTGGGTCCTCCCATCACCTGCTGTCAGACACTGACCCACTCAGAGGAGGAGCTGGGCACTTCTGGTCTCTCAGGCAGTGCTGCTTCTCCCTCTTCTGCCCTAGACACTAGCAAGCTGGAATATCCCCACCTCTTCTCTGCCCTGATGTCACCCCACATTCCTGGCTCAAGTACCTGCTCTTGTCTGGCATCTGGGACATGAAAGAGGATCATGTCAGCGTAAATTGTCATGGCCTGCAACACTGGGGACAATCTATGGTCCCTTGTGCTTCTCAGCCCTGCAAATTACAGAGAACATTTTCAGCAGCCCAATTCATGGATGCCTTCCCTATGTTGACCCCTCACCCCACAGGCCTGTGAGCAAGTGGTCACAGATAGAAAGGGGTTCCCAAGTCTGCATTAGGTGCTGATGAGGAACCTAAAAAGGAATGCAAAATGGAGCATTCCTCACTTATTACCAAGTCTATAGTCTCTGTCTATTCAGTGCCACCCCGCCTTGCCTCCTGCCTGACTTCAAACTAACATAGCTAACTACATCTACAACCAACATTTGCATCCGTGGTGCAAGCATCATCAGCCCAAAGCCACAAGCTGAGACTAGAGTTCAAAGAGTAGCAAGGATGAAGAGGAGGAGGAGGAAGAGCAAGGAGGAAATGTTTAAAGAAGATCTGTGGCTGCAAAGTAGTACCATGTACTCATGCAATGCCAGATTAAGATTGCTGACCTGGTCAGGAGGCATACTTCCCAGGCCAGGCATGGTGCTGCCCTCCAGGCATGGTGGAACACAAAAGGCACCAGTGAGGCAGACCGTGGACATACTAATAAAGAACCTCCATGCAGAAAGAGCAGCAGCCACCCATAGACACTTTAAATGGCAGCCACCCATAGACACCTTTAAATGGCAGATAGAGAGCATCAAAGCTGTGCTCCATTATGTACCCATATATCCAGGCCTATCGATCAGAGACACAGGTCCATCAGCCTAGAGGAATCACCATCCATTGTAACTGGCCCCTGTGCGTCTCCCACCCCAAGCTAGGACTTCCCACCACAGTCCCCAAAAACAAACCATTTTCTCAGGGACAAATCTTCATGCCCTGGACAGTTCCCTCTCCAAAATGTGGTTTTTCCAGAAATTTCTGAATTGGAAAAATTCATCACGGCTATTTCATCCACGTTCGGGACATTCTTAGCTACTTCCACAATTGTATTGAGAGCAGTAAATAATTAATCTTTTCTATAAATGATGTCCTCTGTGTTGAGGATCCAAAAGATTTGCTGCCAGATGAACTGGATGAGAGCAAAACTCAGATCTTTTAGTAAATATTTGTTTTACTACTTCTTTTTTGAAATAGAGGTGAAGGCAAAAACTCAATTAGATTTTTAATCAGTTGTCTGAATATCTCTGGAATATTTGAAAGGCTTAGTGTTTGAAGGCTCCTTCAAGTTTCTTGATAGCCACTGAAACTCATAGTAGCAAACTGAATGCTCTTTGAACTTGAACCCAGAACACGTTGTCGAGAATCTGCTTCCGAATGTTCACGGGAAAAATCTGGGATGCTGTTGTCTATTGAAGCACGCTGCAAACAGTTCTTTGTGTGCAGCAAACTATGTAAACACTTTGTAGCCAAGCCCCATCTTGTCTCTCCTGGCAATAAAAATGCACTTTCCTTCCCCTGCTTCTCTGTCTGTAATTTCTTCAAAGTCTGATTAGCAACATGATGACTGTTGTATAACTTCACAATCGCTTTGCAGTTTGCCAATATTGTCTTTTTTGTATTCACACTTACTATGTCCTTCACCAGAAGATTCAACACATGAGCAAGACAGCAAAATACTATTAAATGAGGATACTTTGCCTTTAATATTCAGGTTTCATGTTACTCACACTATCAGTTACAAGGGCTTGTACCCTGGAGGGACCTGCACTTTCAATCTGTTCACTCAGTAATTTGGCTATGTATGACGAGAAAATTTGGTAGCAACTGCTTTCCAGAATATTGGTTCAAGTGCTGCTAACATAATGTTCAATAAAGGATTTCCTTGTATATCAGTCCATCCATCTGACATCAGAGTCAGTGATTCTGCTTGACCAATCCTTTGAATAACCATTGTTTGAGCTCTGTCACACTCTCTAGCTAAGAGAGAATGTGATAAGCAATAACACGATGGTGTGGCAGGGCACCAGTGGTGCCTGATGCTTTAAGAGCTAGATCAAACACTCAACAGGTGTTTGATTGAGGTGGTCATTTTAGCACTCTGGCCCCCTATATAAATAAAGAACAGTTGGGGGCCAGGTAAGAATCATTGCCTGGCTGAGCTGCTGCATGAGAACATCTTGCAGGTAGGAGCAGGAGGCTCTGGCCCTGGGCATGACCTAAAACTGAGCCCTGCCAGGAGTAGGTGGTCTAGTGGGGCTCCCAGTGGTGCAGGAACCCCAATAAAATGCCAGGCCAGTTACCACCCTGGTGAAAGGCGGGTAGGGCTGCCTTAATCCCAGCCCTCACCTTCAGGTGGGTTATATAATCCATCTAATCCAGGGAAGGCCAGGTAAGCTTCTTGAAGCACCTGAGCCTGCTGGGGTGAGTGACCTCGCGGGACCAGGCACACTTTGTGAAGCACCTGAGCCAAGAATGGGGGACGCTGATTCCTGAGTGCAGGCCAGCGGCTTAGACATAACCCAATGGACCCGACTGGCCAATGCTGGGGCCAGGATCCAGATAGGGGTCAAAAGGGCCAGAGGCCCACTGTGAGGGACGCCCATACAGAGCAAAGAAGCTTAGGATCCCAACCGGCCTGAGATGGGGCCAGGGCTTAAAGGGAAGCTGAAGGTGCCAGGGAAGGGGCCACAGCTAATGGGCAATGGGGATGGTTGAGTCGGCTACTTGAGATGCCATCTACGAGGCTTGGGCCGCAGCGTAGAGGTGGAATGGCGCTGCGGATATCCTCCCCCCCTCCCCCCCAATATCAGGGTGTATAATGGGCAACCTCCCGCCTAATTATCACATCAATATTATTACATCAAGGCACGGCAGAAGAGTGAGGCAGGTGGCTGACCCATAGAAAGCGGGCAAGCCAGTGCTTGCACCGCAAATGAAAGCTTCTCCGGTCACAGATGGTAACTTATATGATGGGCAAATTAGTTTGCAATGTTCCTTCCAGTATTGATTTTCAGTTACGGAAAGAGGTATACCACTTACAAATATAGCTTGAGCTAATGTTTAATGCTTTTTCTTGATCTTCTTTTGACATTTTGTCCACAAAGCTTGATAAAAAGCTTGACTGTCTTAAACAACTACTCATGGTGGATCGCATATCTGGTGACAGTGATCTTGAAAGCGAGGGTCCTGCTTCTTCTTCCCCCAGACCTGGCAGCTCAACATTTTTCATTTTCTGCAAATCTGCTATTTCACTTGAGCTACCAAGTTCCTCCAACAAAAGGGGAAAAAGATTTTTATTTTATCCTGTTTGAGTCTGGCCTCATCCATGAGAAGGAGAAGCAGCAGGGAGCTTGCTTCCCCCCTCCCTGCTAGAAAAAACACTCTGCTCAATTTGCTGCTCAATTTGCTGTTCAGCTGCCCTGAGACTGCAGAGCCAAAGGGAAGTATAGACTGGTCTCTGCCATCAGCCAGAGGACTAAGCTCGCTCTGCTGGGTTGAAATAGTTAACTATTTATCTAATATGGAATTTAAAATATATATTGTTAAGCCTAAACCAGTCTGGGTGCTTAGTGCAAGCAGAAAAGCAGGATACAAATATTTTAAATAAATAAACAATAGTCCAGAGTTGCATTAACAACTTTTAAAATTATAATGTTTTAAAACAATATAGATGCTAGTCTGTAGTGTGTGTTGTTTAAATTATTAACTTGTTTACTTGCATAGGATTCCTGAAGTAGACTTTTATCAGATGATGTGGTTCCATCACTTGGTTGTATTAGCTTTCTGTATATGGCTTGTACTCTTTCAGGACAGTTTCTACATGTTATTAAATGTTTCTTCATTCTTGTTGCATTATTAGCATACTCCTGCCTGCAATATTTACATCTACCAACTTTCTTCCTTCCTTTAGTGGCTTGAACTTCACTATAATGATGCCACACAATAGTTGGTTTTTTCTGATTAGGCATTATTATAACTACTTCAACCAACAGCACTAAAAAACTAACAGATCTTATGCAAACACTTCCAACTTTCACAACTCAAGAAAAAAAAAATGAGACACTGGCTCTGTGCACTTGCTGAACTGAAAGCGAAACAAAAATTAATCATGGTTTTAGTTTTGGTTTTGCTTTCAATTGCAGTCTGAGATGAAATAAGAATTTTAGCTTTGGTTTT
>NW_017729001.1:6140938-6147666 GCF_001723915.1 Gavialis gangeticus | reverse complement strand
TAGAAAAAACACTCTGCTCAATTTGCTGCTCAATTTGCTGTTCAGCTGCCCTGAGACTGCAGAGCCAAAGGGAAGTATAGACTGGTCTCTGCCATCAGCCAGAGGACTAAGCTCGCTCTGCTGGGTTGAAATAGTTAACTATTTATCTAATATGGAATTTAAAATATATATTGTTAAGCCTAAACCAGTCTGGGTGCTTAGTGCAAGCAGAAAAGCAGGATACAAATATTTTAAATAAATAAACAATAGTCCAGAGTTGCATTAACAACTTTTAAAATTATAATGTTTTAAAACAATATAGATGCTAGTCTGTAGTGTGTGTTGTTTAAATTATTAACTTGTTTACTTGCATAGGATTCCTGAAGTAGACTTTTATCAGATGATGTGGTTCCATCACTTGGTTGTATTAGCTTTCTGTATATGGCTTGTACTCTTTCAGGACAGTTTCTACATGTTATTAAATGTTTCTTCATTCTTGTTGCATTATTAGCATACTCCTGCCTGCAATATTTACATCTACCAACTTTCTTCCTTCCTTTAGTGGCTTGAACTTCACTATAATGATGCCACACAATAGTTGGTTTTTTCTGATTAGGCATTATTATAACTACTTCAACCAACAGCACTAAAAAACTAACAGATCTTATGCAAACACTTCCAACTTTCACAACTCAAGAAAAAAAAAATGAGACACTGGCTCTGTGCACTTGCTGAACTGAAAGCGAAACAAAAATTAATCATGGTTTTAGTTTTGGTTTTGCTTTCAATTGCAGTCTGAGATGAAATAAGAATTTTAGCTTTGGTTTTGATTTGACCTGCACAGCCAATTAGGTCAATTTATAACTTGATTTTTTATTTGAATTATTATCCCAAGCAGAAGCTTGGGGGTCAAGTAAGCACTGAGATCTGCCATTCCCCACACGGCTGCCTTTGGGGGTTTCAAGGTTGAGAGACATGCTGGCATACCTGCTCACCCACCCTTATCTGTCGAGCAGCACAACAGCGCCAGATCCAGCATATTATGAAGTGTTTTAACTAAGAGAGACCTGTACATTTCTATGGCATTGAAATGATCCAATATAAAAGCACGTCAAAATAGGATGGATTTGAAGTGATTCACACAGACATCTGTTCATGTACAGACCAGTGTGAAGACTGCAATGGGAAGCAAGAGGACAGCTAAAGACAATGAGCAATAGGGACCAGGAAGGTGAACTGGCTCCTCTCCTCATATCTACTCTTATACCTTTTCCATGACTTCCGTACTGATGAAAATACTGGAATGAGACCACTAAATAAAACCAGGCAAGTCATAAGCAGATATTGCTTATCAGCTCCCCAGAGAGCAGCATCAATGCATACCAAGCCTGACCTGCATCACCCAAAGATCAGTGGATACTTGCTCGTGCCAAGGTATGTGGGGTGAAATGCACAAATAATCAAAGAGAAGGACCTGCCAGACATACTTGCACATGTGGCCCTGCATCAGGATTTAAATCCCACATCTGGAAGATGAAGGTGGTTGACTCTTCTGGCTACCTTCTGCAGAATCCAAAAGAAGGATGTAGTGCAGATTTGCCTTTAGGGGCAGTGTGTTACAGCAGACCTGGCTCGGTTCTCAGTTCTGTTTCTGAATGGTGCCGAATTACTGTGTGACAGTAAGCTGTGTCCCTCCCTGTTTTTCCATCTGCTCCTTTGGAAAGTACCATGAGAGAAAAATTAGTAAGGGTGTATAACGGGTGACCCATGGAGCCCTGTCAACCCCCAGTACTGCCTGTGGGTTTGAGCAGACCTATACGGGCCACATGCTGAACCAGCCCTGTGGGCAGTGTGTGGAACATGCACTGCAAATGGTAGCTGCCCCGGCCGCTCTGGAAGTGCACTACATGGATGGGTGCCTGCAGCTTCCAGCACAGATCCTGGAGCAGCTGGAAGAGGTGCCGCATGTGGCTCAGTCTAGCCAGGGGTGTGTTGCATGGAAACCAGACTGGCTGAAGCAGGCCTTGAGATGTACATGGTGCTCACCCTGGCTGGACTGTCACACATGGCACCCACTCCAGGACTGCGCCACACGGTGCCTGCCCTGACAACTCAAGACTGCACTGCGCACAGCATCTGCAAGTACCACGTGCAGCACGGGTCCCAGACTGACTGGAGCAGGCACTATGTGTAGCATGGTTCCCAGAGCAGATGCCACGTGTGATTCAGTCTGGCTAGGGTAGCCACTGCATGCAGCACAGCACTTGCCTGGCCAGTCTGGGATCCATGCTACACACCCCAGACCAGGCTGTGCCGCCCATGGCACCCTTTCCAGCTTTCTAGGATCCATGCTGAACACAGTATGGGTCCCATGGAGCAGATGCCAGATCTGGTATGCTGAGCGAGAGGAGAGCAGGGGTCCATGGACCTGATCTGACCCCTGGCCTGGACCTGTGCCAAATTTCCAGCCCATGAAGTCAAATGAGTTTGACACCCCACCTAGGTAACCAAATCTTTCTGCTTGCAAAATGAAGGAGGAACTAACATGACTAACAAAAACAGGAAAAATGAGCTATTGCTGCCTAAGTCAACAACTGCGGACAGAAAAATCAATGTATATTAAATGAAGAATACATTGTCGTTCAGCACCTCACTCCAAGGAGGCACAGCTTTCACATGTGCTTCAATCAAAAAGGCCCATCACGTTAGCACAATTAGCCAATAACAGATAAGGGAGCAGTATGAATAGCATTCTCATCTAGTCACCGCTGCTTCCAAGCCAAAATGAGCAGGTAATCACTTCTACACAGGGCTAACTAGGGACTGCTTTTATCACAGTCCAAGTGAAGCTCTGAATCTGGAACGGGCTTCTAAGGGAGGTGGTGCTCTCCCCTACCTTGGGGGTCTTTAACAGGAGGCTAGATCTGCACCTGGCTAGGGTCGTTTGACCCCAGCGCTCTTCCCTGCCCATGGCAGGGGGTCAGACTTGATGATCTGTTAAGGTTCCTTCCGACCCTAATATCTAGGAATCTATATATACCTCTGCAGCCACAGCAAGGTGTCTTAATGACGCTACCACCTCACTTCTAAACCTTGCAAAAACCATACCACTAGAAACATTAAGACATTTTTCTCCTTTCATAGAGCCAGAAGGAATCCAAATTCATTGGTTAAACTCCTAAGTAAAAGCAGTCTTCAGGAGGCCAAGGACCTCCCAAGGAGCAAAAGACCTCTCCTCACGAAATGCCATATATACTAGTCATCAGCCATGCACTCCATCTCATGCATGCACTGGGATTCAGAATACAAAAGTGATTTACTATGAATGGGTAAAAGTCTTCTGACACGACTAGGATATTCCATAACTGCAGGAGCCCATAAAAGGGGACTAAAAAGGGACAGGCCCTCTCTAAAGCCATAAACATGCTACCACCCCTTGCTAGTCATTACAAGCAGTTTGGAGTCACTTGAGAGTTACTTTAAAACATATCATGTAAACATTATTTTTTATTAATAAAGAAGCCTCAAGAAAAAGTGCAGCCAGATGGAAACAGCAACTCTAACTTTATTTTGATAATTATCTTAATGGCTCTGGATCTGAGGGGTTTGGTTGTGCTTTTGGAATTTCAATTGGTTTGATTTTAACTGTAAATTTTTTCCAGCAGTATTTGCATTCTAAACTTTGTGTTGCTGTGTAAGAAACCCAGAAAATGAAATTAGATTGGTTGATTTCACATTTTTTTGTTCAATCTAGTTCCACTATCCACGTTGAATGAAAAAGAAAGGCAAAAAGAAAGGAAAGTAGATTTTTAAAAATTCCTATTCTAAATTGTAATTAGTAATGTAAATTGAACACTTTTAAGAATAGAGATTTTAACCTGACATTGTTTTTAAGGACGCTATTATCACCCACTGGATACTAGACATTTAATTACTGGTTCCTGAGCAAAATTAAAGAGGATAAAAAATTAAGTATGTTGATACACTGAGGGTAGCAGTCTGTTCCTCTCCTGGTTATCCAGGTTATCCAGAGATTTGATTGTCTACCTGTGGTATTATATTTTTGCTTGGTCATCTATGGGCATTTTTGGCACTTGAATGCCCAGAGGAATTCTACTTCTGATGTGCAGCCCTGTGCAAGTGAATCACCATTTATTCCCTCAGACCAAGCAATAAAATACAAGTAAGTGACTTCCCATCTTTTCACCTAAATAGCTCAATGGCTAGAGCACTCACCTGGGAAGCCAAAAGACCTGCGTTGTAGACTCACCTCACCCAGAGAGGGCTTCAGCCTAGGTCCCTCTGCCTTCTCAGCCCAACCCTTGAGCTACCCATCATGCCATAAGTCAGCTGTTGCACAGTTCCTTCTCTGGGGATAATTTTTAAGCTGGCTCCCAGGGAAGCCACAAGGGAAGGGTATATGAGAGAGATGAAAAAAAAGAAAGGAGAGAGCAAGCAAGCCAGGAGTGCATGGTTCAGTGAAGTGGCTGCTGGCCTGAAAGGAGCAGGCCTGTGTTCTAGGCTGAACCCTTGATCCCAGAGGAGCAGAAGCTTTCCTTCTGCACTGCCCTCCACCCATTTTTTCCAGTGACAATGCTAGTGGCTCAACCACAAAATAAGTGCAAGAGAAGGGTGTGGTTACTAGCTGACCTGTGATGTGGTGGTCAGAGTGCTGGGAAGTGAGAGAGACCCTTCTTCAAGTCCCTACTAGTAAGGGCACCTGGATAAGGACAGACCAGAATGCAGGACTTCTCAGATGAGTGATCTAGCCCCTGAATTATGAGTGCTCAAAGGGGTTACACACAGGGCCCTTTTCACTTTTGAGGCTAAGTCTGGTAGACATGGGTATTGACCGACTATTTTTAGTCCTCTAAAGCTGCTACACGTCCAGAAGTGGCCTACACAGAGGTTACTACAGCTACTGCACAACTCAGTCTGCGTGACTACATAGTCACACGTAGTCATCCATTCATGAAGAACTATGCACCCAGGAAAAAAATTGCGCTGGGTGCTTAAGCACCAAAATGCCCTGTAGATGGCCCAAAAAATTCTGCATAGACAAAGGAAGACCAAAATGTTGCCTAACACCATATTTCCTTCCCTGACTCTTTACCCTATTCATTCCATCTCTTCTGTAAATAGTGACAATGCAGTTCTGTTGCAAGCCCTACCGTCTGACAACTGATGAAGAAAGGTCCGCTCTTGTCCTCAGCCCTGCATACAGATGGCAATATGCCCAGTTACTCCATACATTAACTTTCTTCTTCCTGCATAAACCCTGTCAGTATTCCCGAACCTCAGCCTGTGTGTTCTGTGAGGTTACCTCTGTCAAAGATTCTTCCTCCATACCTTGATCCACAGCACTCTTCAGCATGGCACAAAGCTCTTACTATTCCATTCTGAGTGTCACTTTTTCTAGAGCAGTGGTTTTCAAATGTTTTTCATTTGCAGACCTCTAAAAAATTTTGAATGGAAGTGAGGACCCCTCTGAATTGTAAGTATGGGTATTCACATATTTTTGATTGACCATAGTCATCTTTTGTAGGCCCCTTAGACCAAGGGATGGCAAAATACAGCCCACAGGCCATACCCAGCCTGCCAACTGATCTTTATCCAGCCTCCTGGCCGCCTGAGGTGGGAGGGCTGCTCCATCCTGCAACAGCCAGGGCCGGACCAGGCCATACAGTGTGCATACTCCTGCACCCCCACAACATCCATCTCCCCCTCCCCCACTCACCTTCCTGTTAATGCGGGTGCACAGTCCTTGCACCACAGTTACCAGGAGCCAGGCTCGCACAGGACAGGATGCAATGCAGCATGCCAAGTAGCTGTCCCACCCACTTGCCTATTGAGATGAGCTGCTGTAGCTGTAGCACCATTAGGAGATGAATCTGTGCTGGCCACAGAAGGGGCTCAGCCTGGGCCATCCATCCCCAATTTTCCCAGTGTGGGATGGCCTCAGCAGCTCATGGCGGGCAGACAGGCAGGACAGCTACTCAGGATGCTGCATCATGCCCCATCCTGTGTGGGCCTGGATGCCAGCAGCTGAAGTGCCAGGACTGTGCAGTGCCAACAGGAAGCCGGACATGGGGTGTAGAGGAGCCTGGACACTGTATGCATAGGTGGCGGAAGGGGGTGGCTAACGAGGCTTTACCCCCCCCCCCCAAATGTGGGGCAGTGGACCACAAGGCAGCCCAGCTGCAGGGATCTGGAGACTGCAGCAGGGATGGGAAGGGAGTGGGAGTGGGAGTGGGGCTGGGGCTGGGGCTGGGGCTGCACAGCCGGAGCAGGGTACAGGGTGGGGCACAGGATGGAGCCGCAAGCAACTCATCCGGTGGGTGCGGCTCCTGCTGCTAAATGCATCCCAGGAGACATGGGGGGAGTCTGCCTCAGATCTGTGCAGGGGGATGCAGGCTGGCACTGCAGGCTGGGGCCAGGGCTGTGCTGTCACCCCCTCCCTGCACCAGGCACCCACTGGACAAGCAACTCGCAGCTCCGTCCCGTGCCCCATTTGGGGGCGAGGGCAGGGACTGAGCGTGCATGCATGCATGCACTCAGCGCCCCCAAATAATATTTTTCTCTCTGCCTATGCTACACAGCCTGGTCCAGTCCAGCCCCAGGTGTGGCAGAGTGGAGTAGCACAGAATGCAGCCCTCCCCGCTCAGGGTCCTGGCAGCAGCCGGCAGGCTATATAGGATCAATTGGCATCTCCCTGCCCCGCCCACCCTCAACAGCTCACCAAAATTCGT
>NW_017729001.1:6127208-6135938 GCF_001723915.1 Gavialis gangeticus | reverse complement strand
TGCCCCGCCCACCCTCAACAGCTCACCAAAATTCGTTAAGTGGCCCTCCAGCCCAAGTAATTACCCACCCTTGCCTTAGACACAGTCTGTGGGCCCCCAGGGGTTGAACACCACTGTTCTAGAGCTCCCTATAAAGGCCCTTGTTCTAGCTGGCTCAGAGAGATGCAAGTTTTTATACTCTTGGGTTAGAGCTAATGAGACCCACCTGGTTTGATTACCAACCTGCAATTTTCCTGAAAGATCTTAGAACCTGCCAACCTTTCCTACCTCCTATTAAGTTAGCAATTCCCTATCCCCAAAATCATAGCAATGCCTTCCTTTTAGACACAGAATCTCAGTTTTATTCAAGTCTACTGTCCTTATCATCATCATATGCAAATATCTTCAAGTACTGTATTAAGTAACATAAATAACCTCTCTAAGCCTGACTTAGTATTTGGGGGCCAATGCACTGTTTCACTTCAATCTGAGAGGTCCTTTTTGCTAGTAATTTGTACCAGTCCTTTTAAATTACAAAGTAGTAATGTATATGCAAGCATAATCACCCTTTTTCTAGTAAATGCCAGATGTGTGGCAATTTTACTTCTATCCTGAGCCAAAAAGAAAGGGCATGCAGGTATTTTTATGGATGATACAGTCCCCACTGATGTATCAAGGATATATTTAGAGAATTAATGTGTTACACAGTGGGTGCATCTACACACATGCTTTACTGCAAAGACTAATTAGCATCACCATCTATATATGCACCAGTATTAGGGCGCAGTACATTCACTTCACTGTAAGATAGTACTGTCGGGGACAGTACTGTCTTACAGTTGAGTACTTATGTGCGCTGAAATGCACATGTAGACAATGACAGAGGCTGGCTGGGGCATGAGGGTGGTAAAGTGCAGGGGCTGCCTGCTGCCTAGCCCTGTATTTTAGCACCCTCGTGCTCCAATCAGCCCCAACTCTGCCCAACACCACCACCCATCACCTGGGGCTAACCCCCCTAGCTCCCTACCAGCCCAGGGCTGCTCAACCCTGGCTCAAAGTGCTGTGGTCCTAGATGCACATGTAGATGCTGTACCCAGAAGCAGTCGACTCCAGCATGAAGTGAGCCAGAGTTTATTGCTCCACCTTAATTGCACACATAGATGCACCTAGTAATAGTCAATGGCTGTTTGAATCATTTCTCACCACATTCCTCTCTGGTTATAATAAAATGTGTTGAATTATTCACTACCCTTCTCATTCACTCATTACCAATAAATTAGCATAAATCTGACAGCATTAGAGTAGACATTTCAGTAGTTATACAGAATAGCTTGCTCAATGGACATGTGGACATGTCACAAACCTAATAGGATATGGCCACAAACCCCATTCATCACCTTCTAGTCTCCAGACACCGCATTTTCACTAGCAACATGATTGATAAGCCATGGTCAGGAAACTTGCAGCTCAGACCCACAAGCACAACATGAAAAGCCATTAAGGGAAAGAGAGATTCTCTTGGTTTGTTTTGACCTTTTTCAGCCGAAGTACTTAAAATACAGTGTCGCAGAAGAATGCAGACTTATGTTTGAATCTGATTGCAGATATTTTCTTTCTAGACAGTTGTTGAAAAAGATCAATGTTAAAATAACTTCAGTCTCTGGATTTTGTAATTCTAATAATACAGTGTCCTTCACAGTACCTTCTATTTGAGGAAATCAAAATGCTTTAAGAACACAGAGCACTCAACAAACATTAATGAACTAAGCCCCCCACACACACATCACCCTGCTCCCCCATGCTTATGACAGAGGTATTATCTTTATTTTACAGGAAGAAGGTTGAATTGAAGAAAGTAAAGGTTCAAACACGGCCTCTTATTTTGGTGGCCTAAATATATGAGTTCCTAATTGAAGATAAAAGGACCAGTCACCCTCTACTGCACTGGAAATCAATGGGACTTGTATTTCTAAAAAATCAAACCCAACGTATCAAGACATGTACCCCAAAACTACGGAAATGCAGAAGCAAAGGCCACCCATTCAAAGGTTGGCCTAAGCAACCTGCCCAAGGTTATGCAGAAAGACAGTAAAACAGATCTTAAATTTCCGCAGTCCCTGATACACAGCCATGTAGAAAAATTTAAGTCATTTTATACCACTGATAAAAAAATACTTTGCTTTTCTTTAAGTTCAAGTTGTTATTTTTTCTCTTCTTGCCAGCTCAACTTATTTTCTTCCAATCAAAAGACAATACCAGAAGGAAGATATGCCCCAAAGATTTATCCTGCTCCCATTAGGTTCACAGGCATGATGGATAGGCTTTCATCGCTACTAATTTTTTTTCCCCATTTAAAGAATATGAAATGCAACCTAATAATGAAAAGAAACTGAGTAATTAAAATAACTTTCTTCCATTTAGACACTTGGGTAGATAAAGTATGGCTCTTCAATTAATACACTGAATTCCTGCTCAAGATGCACACGCTGCTTTAAGATCACTTTCTACATATTTATGAACCACCAATCTCTAAGCAGAGGGATTGTGTGGACAATACATCTCCATCTACTTTGTTGTTGTTATTTGTTCATTTATCTGATAGAACTCCACACTTTCTTTGTCTTGAAGTCAATGGGAGCTTTGCCATTGATTTCAATAAGAGCAGGACTAGGCCCTTAGACCTTTGTGCTGATGCCCTGATAAATATCTATTAAGCCTTAATCATTAAGGGATTGCTTTACTTTTATAAGCAGAGCCTTGGTATAGTGAATTAAACATGCATGAAATTCTACAGAAACTGAGATATGATATGATAAATAACAAAACACACAAACTACTGTGTGGCTTTTAATGCTGTAGTTAATATTTCTTAGTAACAAATAATTAAAACAAAACCCCAAACTTAAACCATGAAGTCACTACGCCTCTTCTATAAATTTAAAACCTAAAATAATGCTAAAGCCAGAGAAACCTAGTTTCTGACAGTAATGGAAATTGCCTTCAGGCTGATAATGACTTTGAAAATTTGTCTTGCTTTTATTGTAATTTTGGGTTACAGTGCATATCCAAATTCCCCAAAGCTATCAATGCTTCACATGGATCAATATATATAAACAGCAAAAAAGATTTTTAAAACATGAAAAGATGATAAAACATTTATATTTTGATAACAAATTATATTATATTTTTAATAAAATATACTCCACAAATAAAAGTGTCAGTCCTATATTTCATTACAGTATCCAAAAGCCATGTGTTAATTCACTGAGAAATATGCATGAATCAGTTACATTTCCCAAAGATTCATTATTTGTATTAAAATTACATGTTTTAAAAATCTTAAGCTAACTGCTTTGTGCAAAGAAGTACAAATAAGAAAATTCAATACAACACAGTTACAGCAAACTTGTATATTCAGTATTAAGCACCTTAAACCTTCACTGGTCTTGACCTTGAATTATAGCATCAAAAGCACTAGCATATATTTTGTCCCACACATCTAATATTTTCCTACAAAAAATTACTCTCTAAAACGGAATGTGCTTTTTGGTCCCTGCCAGAGGAACAAAACTCTGCAGTTAAAGTCTAACAGCTTTTTCCAAATGTTCATGCTAATTTAGGAAACTTAATTATTTTTCTAAGGAAGCAAAATATAATAACTTAAAAGTTACTTTTATAGACCAAAATATTATGAGCTATCAAAGATGCAAAATGAATCTCTTCCAATACTATAGCTCCAAATTAAAAATAAAACTATGGTCTTTTTTTTCCAGATACAATGAGAAATGTGACTGTTAGAACAGGCTGACATTTTAATTTTGGAAAAAATGAAGCCCAGTACTGCAACACTGAGGGCTTAAATCTAAGAGTGGCCAAAGAACTCCTGCACAACGGCTGTTGAAGTCAGCTGTGTCCCAATGCTCAAAAACACTTTTGGCAAATCTTCTGTTCTATTACTGTAAATAAAAATAATAGTGATGGGATTCTGTTATGTACCGATGCTTGATTACAAGCTTGTTATTTCTCTGGTTTGCCCAGAATGAATAAACAAAACTCATACCCTATGATTTTTTGTAAATCCGATGCTAAAGTTATATATATGTATGCATGTGTGTGTATACACACGTGCATGCGCGCACACACATATACGTCTATACACACACATACACACACACACACACACACATATCTCAGTTGCCTAATAATGTGACTATCGTCACATCTTGATATAATCATTCCTTTGATGCTCCACTTATTTCTAATAATTACCAAACAAGCCGACAACTAAACTGCAGAATTATCAGACTTCAATATCAATTAACACCCTAATAAGAATGAAAAAGAATACAGCACAATTCTAAGTATGAAGTTGTCCAAATTCAACCCAACACTTTTATAATTTGTTTCAAAAGATTATTTAAGAACAGGGTTATTTATAAATATACATTAGCATCTGACTGGAAATATATAAGTAATTAAAAATGAATTCATGAAAACCAAGTTAGCAGGAAAACTGAATATTTGGTAATTCTTTGTTAAAGGTGCACACGTCCAGTTTCCTTCTCTGTTCCCTTCCATCTCCAGAGGACACACCTGCTCTACAGAGGTTTGTTTTATCCAGTAATTCTAACCAGGTCTTGCAAGTAATTCATGCCAGCATTGCAGCATTCCATTTGCTGTACTAACTGTAAAATCAATATACAATTTTACATAGGTTCTTAATTCTTTTATCAATCCCAAACTCACGGGGATGCTCCAGGTGAAAGCCAGAAGAATCAGATGCTGCAATTGTTGAAATGTAAAATTAACTTGATTTAACAAAAAAAACTAAAACAAATTACAGCTTCTTGGACACCACTGTTAGAAATCCTATCAAACGTTGCTGCCTTCATCATATTTAGCTGGTTAAAATTAATGTTTGGTTTGTATGTTGTGCCTGAGCTGCAGATATTAAAGCATCTCCATTGCTTGTGCAGAAGGCGGGCATGCTCTCCCCCTCCTCTATTTCCACTCCCACCTCCCAACCACAGTACGCCCTTCCATGCTCTTTGTTTTGGCAGAATGCAATAACAGCACCCAGAGGTTTGCTTGTCAGTCTGTCTGTCTGACCTTGCCAGGTGATGGAGACCTCACTCTGGTGGGGACGCAGGCAAAGGTGACCCATGAGGTTTAAGCACATCTCCCCCATAGATGGCTGGCAGGTGAGGGGAGGCTTTTGGGGGGAGGGGAATCTGGAACTTCTTGTGCAGTCCAGCTTCACAGAGAGACTGAGAAGTGCTTACTCAGAGGCAGTATGCAGGCATGGGGGGAGGCTGGGCTTTTTTATACATATAATTCTGTAGTGATTCCAAACTAAATATTACATTTGCACTACAGAGAGGGAAAAATCCACTTTCAAGTTATTACCAAGTCTCAACCTCGGAGCCTCTGCTTCCTTCCTCACTGCACACAATAGGCAAATAGTGCCTCTTCTCAGCACTAGGAGGCAAATCCCTTTCAATAACATCCAGCCCATGTCTGGCCAATGAAACATGTGGCTGTGCAATAACGAGAGCCAGAGTCTTTCAAACAGTTCACTTTATCCTAAATCAATTAGCCGAGTCTTGCAAAATTTATTTTCCTCATTGCCTGAGGCAAATAATGTCTTTGACTGGCAAGTAAAGTACTATTAATTTCACTTGTACGGTAAGTGAGTAGATTTGGTGCCTGGGAGGACAATTAATATCAGAGAGGCTTGTGCAAGCCTGAACTCAGCAAGAAGAGTTCCTTTTATCCAGAGACTGTGCAAGCTGCTTTGTCTTCTCCCCCTTCATCCCATCCCCCCCACTTCCCCTTTCTCCCCACTCTGTCCATCCCCCCACCCCCCAACCCCAGCCCAGCATGCTCGGGTTAGAAACCAACTGCTCTGCTTTCAGGAGAGGATACAATAAGCATGCTCTTGCACGTCTTGATCCCTTTCCCAGAGGAGACTGAGCTCTGGCACCCTGTTCAGCAGAGACTCCAGGACACTAGCAAGGTATAGCTATCACTACAGGAGTCAGAGGAAGGGAATAACGGGCTGTGGGAGTGGGAGAGATTCCATCACATCCCCCATTGTTCTGCAATCACGGTGGGTTTCTTTGCAAAGCTGGGAGTAGAATTGCAAAGTAATCCCATTACTCACCCCCCAGATCCAGTCTCAGTTCTGCCTCAATGGCTGCAAGAGCCCTCGAGATTCTTGTAGCAGCAGCAGCAGCAGCAGCAGCTGGAGTTGCACAGCATCTCCTTCTCCTGCTACACTGTTCGCTCTTTCTTTCCCTCTCAGTTCATCTGGCTGCCTCTTCACGGTTCATTTATAGACCCTGCCTGTTTGCTGAAAGATCCAGACAGGAAAGGGAGTGTAGTCTCTGGACTGAATCTGCAGGCAGCTCTAATCAATCCCCACCCAGGAGAGCGGCTGTCTCCGCCACTGCTGCCGGGGGCAGCTGATCAGATCAGCACCATGGACAGCTGCCAACCAAACCTCCAAAAGCCACAGGCACGAAGTCAAGGAGAAGACGCCCATGACAGTGTCATTTGCAGAATAGCAAACAGAGCAGCAATAGCACCTTCCCCTCCCCCTGCCCCAAGAAAGACTCCCTGTAGAAGTTGAGAAGTGTGGTGACCCCATGCTGCAACATGCTTCATTTTTTTTTCTATTAACATCCCATCTCCTGCCACCCCCTCCCACCTCAGTTTCACTCTAAGAATCAGTATGTCTGCTTGCACTGTAGCAGATGCTGATACAAGTCTCTAACACTATTGTCCTCTTTGCTTAATCTGTTCAGGTCTGAAACTCTTCCTTCAAGTAGATAAGGGACTGAGTGTCCATAAATTGAATTACTGTCATGATTACAGAGATCTTGATTACATGGAATATTAAGCATCAGGTCAAAGTCTTGAAACAGTGAGGCCAAAACAACAGAAATTGCCCTCAAATGCATCTGTAATAGGGAGAATGTGTCTCTATGCTAGCCTAATAAATCAGCAGTTGAAAGTCAGGCGACTTTTGGCAGCAACCCTTAACAAAATAATATAATATCTTCAAAGTGCTCTAGCTTTCCCTGAGTTTGTGCCTAAGAATTAACCCTTTAAAGAAACACATTTAATGTCTACATAAGACTGCATACACAGATTTATTTTGTACACATATAGTTATTACTTGATATTTATATAGTGGTAGCATCAAACTCCTGTAAACTATATTAAGGTTCCAGGCACTCTACAGACAGATAATAAATAATGCTTATGGCAGACTTTTATTGGATTTTAGGCACCTAAATAGCAGTTACCCAGCTGCACAAGTGCAACTTTTGGTGCACTGGTGAAACAGTATCAGTCTACATGCCTGCTTGAGCACCTGCCAGTAAATAAATGGAGGAGGAAGAAATCTCTTCCATCTCCTCTAAACACACTAGCCCAGAGCTGTCCAAATTCTAAGCAGCCAGGGGCCACATACAATATGTCTGTCTGTCCCCTCTCCTGCTGCACAGACCCACCTGATCCTCCCCCCGCCACACAGACTGCACAGGCACCTAGGGCCCTGCTTTGGGAATGGGGTCCTCCACCACACAAGGGGCATGGACCCCAGCTCCCCCACCAAGAGGAACCAGAAGCTAGAAGACAGACGGGGAACCTGGAGAAGGAGCAGTGGAGCAGACGAGAGAGCCTGCAGGCAGAAAATTAACCTCTCATGGGTTACCCCCTGGCTTAGTCCAAAAGCCTAGTGATTAGGGCACTATGCCAGGAAGCAAGAGACTCAGGTTCTGAGCCTCCTCACACACAAGGAATTTGACCCTACATGGCCAGCTTCCTAACATGGCAATGTAACCACCATGCTACAGGTGAAGCAGTAGCCAGCCTTTTTCTTGAAGCTGAGCCACTGCACCTTGCATTTGATGACTGGACTAGATGGGAAACAATGAGAAAGCCTCTATCCCACTGGAAGCAAGGGTCAAAGCTGGAATCCAGCCCGCCCCCCCATCTCACTAAGCAACATACTATCTAGTTTGTTCTTTCCATCCTTGCCCCACATTTCTTGGCTACCCTGGGGGGTCAGCTTCAAGGGGAGGATTGGAGAGCGCACTAAATAATGCCTAACCTGTAGCAGGATAGTTACTGGTTCAAAAAGTCTAGAAGATAAAACTTAACAGGGAGATAACACCAACTAGTAGGCTGAGGGAGAGGCAGGAAAATTAGGTAACAAACCAAATATACAGCTCCATATAAAATTCAATCATCTTGGTGTTTATGACATGATGCAAATTAGCCAAAATATGTTAATCTAAAAATAGCTCATCACCATTTGCCCTTTACTTTAGAAACAACCTGTCATCATCACCTTCCTGATGATGGTGCTCTGAGCTCCTAGAGTGCCATCTACTGTGCACAAATAAACATAACAAAGCTTTAATGGAGCACAGGCATGTACACTCCTACAGGTGCCACCATTCCAGATAAATGTCATATTCTCCAAGGACACTACAAAGAGTCAATTCAGTTTAATTTGTTAGGAAGAAGTAGGTGTAACGCTGTGGAAAAGACACTGGATTGGCTCAGGAAACCTCGCATGATTGGGGGCAGCAGGGCAGGCCCTATGAGGAAAGGCTACAGGACCTGAACCTGTTCAGCCTCCACAAGAGAAGGCTGAGGGGGGATCTAGTGGCCGTTTACAAACTAGTCAGGGGGGACCAGCAGGCACTGGGGAAGTCCCTGTTCCCCAGAGCACTGCCA
>NW_017729001.1:6124809-6127012 GCF_001723915.1 Gavialis gangeticus | reverse complement strand
TGGCAGGGGGTCGGACTTAATGATCTGCTCAGGTCCCTCCCGACCCTACAAGCTATGAAACTATGAACCTGATATCTATTCCAAAATCTACCAACTATGTGATCTTGGGCAAGTCACTTAATCATTAGGAGCTTTCAGTCTCCCCACTTATATAATGAACAAAAAACATTATGTTAGTATAGACGGGGTAGGAGCCACACACAGCTACACTTTAAGGTTGTCTGATGTTTTTCACCATAAAAAGCATTTTTAATAACTTTGCCAAACTTTAACTATTTAATCTAATTTTTCCACGCACAATGCCTGCCTCCAGCTGTGTGTGCAGGTGTATAGAGGGGTGGGGGAATTAGCTTTGAGAGACGTTTTGTTTGTTTTTAAGATTCAATCAGAGACATTGGAATGGACTTCCTGGGCATTCTACACAGAATTTTCAAATCGCTATTTCTAACTCACACTTAGAACAATACCCAAAACACCACGAACACCCTGTAACTTGCAGTAGTAGCTGGTTAATACCTGATCAGAAGGTCCTAAGAAAAAGACCGTTCCCCATGCTATAGAACAGGGATGTCAAACTCATCTCCTGCCCCAGGGCCAGATCCAGACCATGGGGCTTCTTGCAAATCAGATCCAGCCCACAGCCTGCAGATCAGGTCCAGCTCCAGTGGCAGTAAGATCATCTCCATCTCTTGCTCAATGTAGTCAGCAACAGTGCCAACTTCACCTCCTTCCACATACCATGTGCTATACCCTAGAGATGGAGCTGCTGCCACCAACATCTTTCATGCCAGAGCAGTTTCTCCAGCTCTATCACAGAACATACGGCAGGAACAGCTCCAGGTTCAGCATGAGGCATGGGGCATGCAGCAGCAGGACAAGCAGCCAAGGAGCTGGGGCCACAGTAGGGGCAAAAGGCAAAGAAACCAGAGGGCGACCACAGCTGTGTCAGTTGTCACTTGCCCTCCTGTCACCTTGTTCACTAGGGCCCAAAGGCTCCAGATTCTGTGGCAGGCCACATCCCACCACAACACCCCCCAACTTCCGGTGGCCCACTAGTAGCTTGGTGAACCAGATGCAGTAGCTCCATGGGCTAGATCTGGCCTGCAGGCCATATGTTTGACTTTTCTGCTATAGAGAAGACAAAACTTAACCAATGCTGTCTTAAAGTGAATCAGTTTCTTTGCCCTATCATTTTTCTGGGAAGGCCATTGCAAACTTTCACTCTGAGTTAAAATACTTTATCCTTTTCCAACGTCATAACTAAAGAAAAACATTTTTTTTTGTTTCTGTTAAGAATTTGTATAATTGCTTCACTGCTATTATTTCATTGTAGTTCCCCCATGCTTTGGGGCAGGAATTTGAATTTATGAAGATAACTCCACTGTCAGGGAATCTTTTGTTGCGTTCATGAAAACATGCTTGAATGTGGTCAAGGTATAAGTCTCTGAGTCAAAACCATTAAAGCTGTGGTAACTCCATTCCAAATGCACTACTATTACAGTCTGTACTGTCCTACAATAGCATATCGAACTGAGCAATGTTATAAATTACTAGGAAAAGATTAAAAATAATTTCACAAATACTCTGTAAGTTGCACAATTTAGAGTAAAAACTTAAGTTATTATTTTGTGCAAACATTTTTATGGCAGAATTAGGAACTGCACCTAACATATTAGTGCACAGAAAGATTCCAGCGAGGCACAGGACCGAACTGATAATGTATTTTCATCTATGCTGCACTGTTCAGTCATAAGAACCATGCAAGTTAATTCTCAAGCCAGACCCCAGCATCTTGGCAGTTTGGGTTGGGCAAGAAGGCTGAGCCATGGTGATGGAGGAGAAACACCTGGTGGAGAACTGTGACACCAAGTCCCTGGAGTCGCATGTTCCCATGACAAGACTCCATTGGTCCAGAGAGTTTCCGGGAACAAAAAAATGCAGGGTCGGGCTCTCACGCCCCCCAGAGAAGGGAACACACAGCTCTGAGTTGCAGCAGGCTGCAAAGATCCATGGGGAGTCATAGAGAAAAGCCTCAGGGAAGCACAGAGCTAAGGCATGCTATAAGAGGTGCAGACAGAGACAAACTTGGGGCAGCTGGGCAGTACTGACAGGACTGGAGGCAGAGAGACCGCATGGAGCAGCAACGTGTGTTAAGAGCCAGGAGCCATGGTATTTTCTCCTGTCTTTAGCAAGGTGCAGGGTG
>NW_017729001.1:6103514-6124798 GCF_001723915.1 Gavialis gangeticus | reverse complement strand
TCACTGCTATTATTTCATTGTAGTTCCCCCATGCTTTGGGGCAGGAATTTGAATTTATGAAGATAACTCCACTGTCAGGGAATCTTTTGTTGCGTTCATGAAAACATGCTTGAATGTGGTCAAGGTATAAGTCTCTGAGTCAAAACCATTAAAGCTGTGGTAACTCCATTCCAAATGCACTACTATTACAGTCTGTACTGTCCTACAATAGCATATCGAACTGAGCAATGTTATAAATTACTAGGAAAAGATTAAAAATAATTTCACAAATACTCTGTAAGTTGCACAATTTAGAGTAAAAACTTAAGTTATTATTTTGTGCAAACATTTTTATGGCAGAATTAGGAACTGCACCTAACATATTAGTGCACAGAAAGATTCCAGCGAGGCACAGGACCGAACTGATAATGTATTTTCATCTATGCTGCACTGTTCAGTCATAAGAACCATGCAAGTTAATTCTCAAGCCAGACCCCAGCATCTTGGCAGTTTGGGTTGGGCAAGAAGGCTGAGCCATGGTGATGGAGGAGAAACACCTGGTGGAGAACTGTGACACCAAGTCCCTGGAGTCGCATGTTCCCATGACAAGACTCCATTGGTCCAGAGAGTTTCCGGGAACAAAAAAATGCAGGGTCGGGCTCTCACGCCCCCCAGAGAAGGGAACACACAGCTCTGAGTTGCAGCAGGCTGCAAAGATCCATGGGGAGTCATAGAGAAAAGCCTCAGGGAAGCACAGAGCTAAGGCATGCTATAAGAGGTGCAGACAGAGACAAACTTGGGGCAGCTGGGCAGTACTGACAGGACTGGAGGCAGAGAGACCGCATGGAGCAGCAACGTGTGTTAAGAGCCAGGAGCCATGGTATTTTCTCCTGTCTTTAGCAAGGTGCAGGGTGTAGGGAGGAGAAGCCCTATGAAACAACCCTTTGGTGTGAAGGTATCCCACTGTCCTCCATATATTATTCATCCTGTCTTTTTCTATATTACAAGTAGTCATAGCAGGCAAGACTGGAAACCTTTCTACTGGGGAAGGAAAGACAATCAAATTGCACACTCTCACACACTTTTACACATCTAATTGCAGTTACATAGAGCCACATACCTGCAATTTCTGACACTTACCTTCAATTTCTCTTCTACGTAGCTACGTTTGCCCTGTGTTCCCCTTCTGAGCAGGCTCAGAAGGCTTGACTGGCTGGATAGCTCCAGGTAGAGGAGAATTACTCAGGCTCCTGCGCAATAAGAAGTAAGTTCTGACACTTCAGTTGCAGAAAAACTACAACTATCAGGTTAGGGAGAAAAAGGGTAAAGCTGAGGGGGCAGCTAGGAGAGGAAAATATGTGGAGCCTAATGGCTAGAAAATTATATTTAGAGGTTTGCTTTTAGGAACTGGCTGGTAGGTAAAATAGATACTGTATTAGAACAATGGTCCAGGGAAACAGCAAGGGTTAACTGGTTTCTAAAAGCCTGTTTGTGACAAAGTTTCTTTCAAGCCTCCCTGTGTCTGGAACCAGCAGACAAACAGGCTGGGAAACTGAAGACACATACCACACTTCCCTGATAACCCATATCATGAGATAAAGCAGGGAGGTCACAGTGACCACCAGCTGCAGAGCCCCTAGGATTTTTGGTTTTGGTGGAAGGACCAAATTATGAGGCCAGGGCATGCCCAAATTAAGACACCAGTTAATGACCGAATTAAGATGTGTGCATGTAATGGATTTGGAAAACAAAGGAAAATGCTGACAGAACAAAACATGGATAGTATGACGACCACAGAGAAATTAATCAATGGCACCCAGAATAAAGAGTCATCAGAGGAAGGAAAGAATACAAAAGAAGGGATTTCAGAGCAGCAAAGGGTCCCCTGAGAGGGGAACCCGAGGCCACCATGGACAGAGGGCACACCACCAACCTGTCTCACCCACCCCACTGAGCAGGGTGGGCCTCAGTCCTTGACCACCAAGCTGCTGACATCTGACATTCAAGAAAGAACCACAGGGTGAAGCTTCAATACTGGCCAGACGTACCTTCCCTCTGTGAACCCTAGGACTGGCAGATGTAGAAGGCGTGGGGGGAGGGGGGGTATTTAATTTGCCTTGCCTGCATTACTCTTCTCTGCTATCACTGTGTATCAATAAAATTTGCCTATTATCAAATGGAAGAAGTCATGGTCAATCTGAGGGTTTCAGTCCACCCAGAACAAGGTAACTGGGTTAAATCCAGTGCTAACAGGGCCAAGAAGAAAATAAGTTAAAAGGACAACTGACAGAGTTGTCGGTGAGCTCCTAAACCCAGCTCATGGTTGGGTGTGTCACTGTATTTCTCTTTACAGGATAAACTAGGTCCAAAGATGGGTTCAATCTGAATTACAATGACTAGCATGCAAGTGAAAACAGACCCATCTAGGACAGTTTCAAGTGAGTTGAGATGAACAGGCTGGTGACCACACCAATACTAATCAGACAGTCCCCAAATATAGGCAATGAACATACATCACAACTCAGACCTTGCTGAATTGGCTGTGGGATAGTTGTCTCAGAGGAATGGACAGCAACACAGAAAAGTTTCAAATTTGAAATGTATAAAACCACAGGATAAGATAAAAAGGCATGGGTGCAGAGTCTGAAATTTGTCTTGACTACAGGATAAATGATGTGGCATATCTGAGGCCACATCACCTGGTGGTGAATATAACCATATATTCTGCACTGTATGTAGCTACTGTTGGTCATTTTTCCCAATTGCTAATATCCCAATAAATCAATGTATAGTTAGAAGGAATTTACTTTGGCTTGTCCTGTATTTATCCAAAAAAAAATAGTCTAAGCCCCTTAGAATTATCCTGGGTGAAAATGAGTGTGATGGATATTGCCCTGAAAGGGAGAGGGTCCTATTTTCTAGATTAGGCCCCTGATCCAAACAGGACAGAAAATATCCCAGTGCTGCTTATCTGGTGAATAATAAATGCACACTGGGGCAGAAGTCACGTGTCTGAGTTACTTAGTTCTAATCTACTAGCTAGTTTTCAGGTCTTTGCTCACTAATTCATCCAGAAAGAATCTCTGGAGGCTGTTGCTTGTGTGTTCCAAAATAGTGCCGGAGGAAGAAAGCAAACTCCCCCTCCCCTCAGGAATTTATCCAGCCCGCTCACCTGGGTGACCAAGTTAAAACCAAAGAGCAAGCAGGTGAAAGAGTGGTGTAACTGAACTGACCCAAGCAGAGACAGACAGAAGGGGATTTCTTCACAGCCTGCTGCCCTGGGAAGCTGTGCACACCGGCTGGGGCTGGGGCTGGGGCCAGAGGGGTGCTGTCGGTGGGTACAGAGCAGGTGTGGGCCAGAGTGCAGCACAGGCTGCCCCAGGCAAAACTCAGCCCCATGTGGAGCACTGCAGGGGCAGCTACAGGCTAGATCAGAGGCGGGCAATTATTTTGGGCAGAGGGCCGCTTACTGAGTTTTGGAAAGCCATCGAGGGCCACATGACAGGCAACCAAGGGCAGATAAATATTAATTTTCTAAAATTTTTAGGGGCCCTGTGGGCCAGATAGAATGGCTTGGAAGGCTGTATTTTGCCCAGCCCTGGGCTAGATACAATCAACTGGTAGCCTGGATCAGGCCCATGGGTGAATTTTGCCCACTCCTGCCCAACTAGGTCTCCCTACACATCAGAGGATGTACAAAGCTGACCCTGTCCAGTTTATGGGTTCCTGAAAATCCAAGAGAGGACTCTCTGCATGATTATCATGCCAGTGAGCCCATTTTTAGGATTTAGGAGCCATAAGGTTTTATGTTTTCCCTTGAATCAGCACCACCCCCCCAGCCTAGATAAAACAGTACCACTTACCTGCCCATGGTCATGTTATGCTCCATGAAGGAATAAAGTGCATGGGGTTAGAACTGTACTACTAGAGAGACAGAGAGAGTGTGATGGTTTTTGTCAGAATGGAAGCAGGTGCTGCTTTTTGGTGTGCTTAGTGGAGACCAATTTGTATTTCTATACATTGTATGTGATATCTTCACTCAGCACTTGACATGCAGCCCGCTCAGAAGCGAAACACGGCTGCTACCTTAAAGGAGACAGTAACACTACAAAACACATTAACACAGGAAGGAAAAAATACCTTCATCAAATGAAAGCTCTGTACAGAATATTAGTTAACAGAATAGACTTGATAAAATCCACCCATGTGCAGAAGAACAGCACAAGGCATGTAACGTTCAAGACCTATTTATGTCTTACAACAGCATCACTTCTGAAGACAAACACAGGAACTCTGTTTTACAAGCACAGAAAATGCTTTCATAGACAGCAGTGAGAAATGTTAACAATACAGGAAAACAAAGTTTCGTAGAAAAGGTAAAAAGGGAGTCAAAATCCCTCTTCAGTCCTTTAAGTCTCCCTCTACCCTGTAATAGGGTTGGAAGATAACAGTTCTGAAGTACATTCACTACAGCAATGACTGGAAATC
This sequence comes from Gavialis gangeticus, assembly GCF_001723915.1. Classification (NCBI taxonomy): domain Eukaryota; kingdom Metazoa; phylum Chordata; order Crocodylia; family Gavialidae; genus Gavialis; species Gavialis gangeticus. Next base: position 6,120,331 of record NW_017729001.1, on the reverse strand, counting down.
ATCCAGGGATTGTTTGAGTATTTATCAGCCAGCCATCCTAATTAACAAGATTCCTGTTGCAAATTCACAGCACAGCTTCACTCCAGAATCAATAATCAAGAGCTGATGTAACATTACTAAGTCCTCCTGAGAAAATCAGTGACATCAGGATATTTTAATAAACTCAGGGGTGCTAGTTTTCCAGGCACAATATAAGGTATAGGTATGTGCTTTAGCATTTTTATATCTTTTTTCCTCCCATAATTTTATATAATTGATATATTTAACTTGGTAAATGTGGGGCACATGCTGTTGTGGTTCACTGGTAGATTTCTTGTCTGCCCCACAGGAGGCCAGGGTTTGATTCTCAGACATGCATATAACTACAGCAGGCTTATCCAACACGCAGCCCACCAAGCCATTTTATCTGGCCCGAGGCGCCTGCTCTGTGCTCCATGGCAGTGGGCAGCGCCGGTCCGCAGACCCCAGCCGGCAGCGAGGGGAGGGGAGCTGCTTACCCTCATGGGGCTAAGCTTATCAGTGAGCTGGGTCCTGCCGACATTGCCCCGAGGGCTCCGTGGAGCAGAGCTGCCCCAGCCGCACCCGATTAGACGAGCTGGGGACAGTGCATGCAACTTCTTCTCTGGCCCCGCCCCTTGCCCTCAGCACATGGCCAGGGGAACCGCAGCATGGCCCGCACCCTGCCCACATGCGTGGTGGACAGAGGCACAAGGTTAGTTCCTGTGCAGAGCTGGGGGCACCTCAGGGCCAGGCTGGGGCTGTGGGGTGCGCAGTTGATGGAGCCAGCCTGGGTGGGAGGCAAGAGGAGCCCAGCCCAGAGGCACTCTACATCCAGCCGCCTCCTTGGCGGTTCAGCTCCTGATAATGTAGCCTGCACAGCTGAGGATGGGGGTCTGCATCCGGTCGCTGGCAGGGAGGATGCCAGTCACTGGTGGGGAAGATGCGTATCTGGGAGCGCCTGTGCTCCTGCCCCCACCTCCCCGCCCCAACATGAGCCTGTGCCCATTCCCGCGCCCTGCACTGCCAGAGTGACCCCACAGGGGAGGACAAGCAGCGGCCACTGGCACCACGGGCCCGTGCCTACCTCCTCACCCGCCCGCTTCAAGCCAGCCCCGCTGCCCTGCCCTGCCCTGCCCTGCCCCACAGCAAGGCACTGCGGCTCTCTGGGCCCAGCCCCCCGCACGAGGCCCCAAGGGGGCCGCTTCTCATGCTGCTGGTGATGGGAGGAGCCCGGACGGGTCTGCACCAGCCAGCGGAAGCCGCGGCAAAGCCATGTGCCACTCGAGACGAGACGAGCCTGCACCAGTCAGTCCCGAGCAGCACATGGCTCCGCTGCTGCTTCTGCTGGCCGGTGCAGACCTTGCCAGCCTCCTCCCGTCCCCAGCAGCATATGGGAAGCTGGCTTCAGCTGGATGCTGCTTTTCCTGGCTGGTGCCAACCAGGTTCTGCCCAGGCGGGTCCTGCAGCACCATGTCAACCTGGGCATGGCACCAGCAGGCCAGGCGGGCCCCAGGTTAACCCCAGCCTGGCCCCGTGGCTTCTCCTGCACCAGGCCAACACAGTTGTACCCAAGCAGTTCCTGCAGCACCACGTCAACCCGGGCATGTATACCATGTCAACCAGCACCATGTCAACCCCTGCAACTTCACTGGTGTCAAAGGTCATGTGACATCACTTACTGATGTGATACCACTTCCTGTGATGTTTTTGAATATGGCTCGCTGGCCCACTGGGTGCTTTTCCCCCTAAAACACAACAACTTCAACATATTCAGTGATTAACAGAAATATGTACAATACATTAAGCATTATAGTATCTGTATTCATTTAACTTTTAAAATTAAAGAGTTGGAAAGTTATGTTCTGAAGGATTCATGTAGGCATAATCACTAAAAACTTTACCACATTATTTACAAAAAATACAATTGTATGTGCATTATTCATGCCTGCAGATAGCATGTTTGCACAAGAGTGCAAATGACAGTATAGAAATTAAATGTTGATCTTCCGTGATAACATCCACTACATAAATAGTGAAGTTGAAAATGACAAGATCCATAATCACTTGCTTTTCCTGGATTCAATCTTGGATGAAAGCTAATGCACAGATTTTTAACTATCATGCTTTTCATAAAAGACTCTTTTCTCTCAGACTCAAAACATATCTCACTGGTGTTTATTTGTATACATTTATTAACAGCCACCTTCAGATATTACTTCATATCTATTTTTGTATCTTGGATTATTATAATGCAAATAGCATAGGAACCAATTTTCTCCAAGGTGTAAAAGAACTATGCAATTTCTGCTAAAACACGAAACACACAAGTGATGGTGAGCAGCTGTTCAACCCATAGCTACACTGTAAGGGAAAAGTAGTCCAAAGGAATCCCCCATCTTGCTCCCTAAACCTAAATTGGGCGCAGCAACAGACTTGGTACTCCCTGGATTGATCCCTACTGCCTATAGAGATGTAGCACACCTTTAAAGAGTATGGAGAAGGTAGGGCCATGCCTCTCCCTTATCCATTGTTTCTATACCCAGGAAGTCAGAGGAAAGTAGTATGAAATCTTTTGACCCATGAGGTTACCAAATGTTCAGAGTCTTATGGTTTCTTTTCCTAAGAAGAAGTGATGTTGGAGTCAGATTTTTTTATTTTTGATACAGATTTCTTTACTTACCTTACTTACAATGTCCTGATTCTTTCAAGACAACAGACAATGCAGTTCCTTTGCCCACAATTCAAACTGCCCTCTAGCCAGCACTTTACTCAAAAGCTATTTTAGCTTTCCTCAGGATACTGCCACAAGTACCTCTCTAACAGTGTGTTGGCTTGTTTGCTGTCTGCGCTATTGGTTTCTGTTGAGTTTCTGTCATTCCTCTGCGTGCACAGAGAGAAGTGACAATTTTTGCCCAATCTGGTCACAGAAAGCAGTCTATAACCATGACCAAACACAAGCACACAGCAGCAGACAGCTTCAAAAATGGCCAATCAGGTGAAAATTTGACCCCTCATTGCATGAAGGGTTAGATGAAGACATTTCAAAACAGAGCATCTTCTGTAACTTCTGTCTGCACTGTCTGCCAGCCTGTAGCTATTTTCAGAATGGGAGGAGGGAAAGGGAGCAGAGGGAGTTCGGTCAGGGTGGTTTTCACTTACGCTGGAGGCTGGAATGGATGTATTGGCACCCCTGCCCCAATGCAGGGGGCTCCAATTCACCCAACCCCACCCTCCAGTGCTGGCTGGGAAACCCCTAGAACAAGCCCCCTTTGCTCCCTGTCCCCGCTCCCATTCTGAAAACAGTGACAAGCTGGCAGACTGTGTGGACAGAACTTACAGAAGACATTACAAACATCCACATGTGGAGCCGTGGAAGTCTTAGACAACTGAAAAAGGAGTCTCCCAGAACCTGTTGCTAATGGATTTAGATTCAGAATGAGATAAAGCTACATGAGCATGCCCTTTGTACCCACAGCTCAGTGATGAGGGCACTCACTTGGGATGCTAGATGTCCTTCGTTCTAGGTCTCCTTCACCAAATGGAAGTTTGAACTAGTGCCTCTTTCACTTTCTAGTGCAGCACTCAACTACTCCATTAGAGGTAAGGCATTAACTTACTGCCTATACCAGTACTCCCTATGAAACCAAGCCCCCTAGTCCTTGGAAAAAATGGGTGGAGGACAGTGCAGAGGGAAGTTTCGGCATCACTGGAACCCATGGTCCTGACTAGAATGCAGGGTCCCACCCATTCAGGCCTGTACCCACGTCACTGAGGCACATACCCACTAAGCCATATACCCACCAGTCTCCTACTGCTGGCTCCATGCATCTCCCATAGATCTCACTCCAATGGCAGTCCAGAGGACTAGCTTCAAAGAAGTACCAGAGCAGTGCTTCGATAATGTGGTGGTTAGAATGTGTGTTGGAAAATCAGAGTAATCTAGGTTCATATGCCCTCTGGATAAGGGTGGGGCCCAGGACTTCCAGCTTCCCAATACTGTAGCCACCCACCTATTTGAGGGAAGAGACAGGAATGTGCCTTCTCACTTTGTTTGCACAGGGCTATGAGAACAGCAACAGACTGCCCCTGGACATGTAAATACAGAAAGTGCCCTGTGGACAACCAAAAACATCCTCTTAGATGACCAGGAAGAAACAGAATGACACCCTAATAGTTAGATCATGAGCCTTTCCAGACAAGCAATGCTGAATTGCTCCCCACAGCACACTTTCTAGTTTTTAACCAAGTCTAGCTGTATTCATCTCAGGTGGCAGGCTTCTGATCTCATTCCACAAGCTAGTGGGTCAAAAATGAGGAAATGGTTGAGACACTCAGGAGAGAGACTATGGCAATGAGATCAAGACTGGCCTTTACTGGATGTTCATGCATCATTTGTTGCTACAGAATTTAGAGCCTGCCAGACTGGATTGCACTAATGACCCATTTAGTCTGGTATCCTGTCAGCACCAGGATGAACAGCTGGGAGATATCCGACTTCCTTCTGAATGTGTACTAATTAAAATACAGTTTACTTTGGATTAGTGCCCACTGTCCTACATTTGTCAAGATGCTTTACGGTAATCAGAATAAAGCAAGGGCGTCATTGAGTTAAAGTCTGAAAAACTCATACAGCAGATAAAAATGGACATAGCAACATATAAAGCTGAAAAGTTAGTGTGAAGTTGATATTAAAATGAGGGAAAGATTAATGTAACTACTTACAGAGAGAAGGGGGCGTGGTGGAGGCAGAGATGAGCAAAAAATTTGTTAAACTGGCAAAATGAAACATTTTTTTAAAGTGATTGGGTAAGGAAGTAGCCGCAGGAATCAGAACACAAGTGAAAAAGCAACCTAATAAGATACAGTCACAACAGAGAGAAACATTCAATCCTATTCATCTTGAGAGCTAAATCCCATACAGATTCAAAGGATGGACTTCTGTTTCCTTGTGTGTGCCTATGTCACAGCTGTGTATGTGACTTGGTATGAACTTACCCACAGCTTGCAATTCTGTTGCTATTACCCATGTAGTATTAACACTTATGCATGTATGTGTATGTTCAGTAGGCTATGCAGGAGCTAGGCAGGTATGCAGTTAGGTACACACACAGGATCATAGAATGACAGAAAATTAGTGATGGAAGGGACCTCAGGAGGTCATCTAATCCAGCATTTCCTAACCAGTGCGCCATGGCATTTGGGGCTACAGCCACGCCCCCACTCCTGCTGCTGCTACAGACAGACAGACAGACAGACAGACAGCATGGCTCCAGCCAGGCAGGGGATGTGGCTCGAGCCCAAAATACAGTCTGGCTAGCCACACATCACCCTTCCCCTCCCTCCGGGCAGTGTCCAACTGAATACGTGCCACCCCCGACCCTGCTCCGCATCTGGTGTGCTGCAGTGCTTTTTTACTTAGGTAAGTGTGCCATGGGGTGAAAAAGGTTGGGAAATGCTGACCTAGTCCAACCCCCTTCTCAAGGTAGGACCATCCCCAACTAGATCATCCTAGACAAAGCCTTGTCTAGCCAGGTCTTAAAAACCTCCAAGGATGGAAATTCCACCACCTCTCTGGGTAACCTGTTCCAGTGCTTTACTACCCTTCTAGTGAGAATATATTATGATATAGTCTTTAAATACATAAGAGATAAATGAGACTGGATCTAGACATGTTCTTACTCGAGCACAGAGTTTTAAATACGGATACGTTTTCTTTTGGTTAAAAAAAAAGAAAGCTTGAAAAGGTTAAATATAGTGTAGGTCTTGGCACAAACAGGGCTGTGAAATACAACTGCCTCTTCTTCTGCACACTTGACAGAGAACAGGTCCCAGCATGGGATTCTTGGCCTTGTGTCCACTGGTCCTTGGCAGACCATCCATACTCTATCAGTACATCACCAGCTAACTTCAAGAAAGCCTATTATCTCCTCAGGTAAAGGATATAAAATAACTATTGCAAGCTGGAGAATTTTTACCCCCCAGAGCATCTCAGGGAGCTCTGTGAAGGAGCGGAGCACTCAACTACAACCTCTGTTATGCCTTTCTAAGAGTAATATATATGTACTCCATTCTTACGTACTCATCCAGTTTTGCTGACTAGTCACTAACTCTCCTATAGTCCCAACAGTAAAATTTTTTTCTGATGACACCAGATGTGTTCCTCTCCCCTCTACTCCCTGCGGTCAAGGAATGAAAAGACATCGGTGCCAGCTTCTGGGAGTGCAGAAGTTCTTGCCAGTTCCATAAATACACGCATCCTCATGAGTGCAATGTGCAATGGCAACACATGCATTTGCAATGGGAGAGCATGCATATTTGATGTAGCAGCTAATTTCGCCCACAGAGGGCCCAGACTTTGATGTCACGGTTTAATACAAGAAGCTAAGAGGTAACGCTGCCATTAACATGCGACAGTAATGGAGGGAAGGGGCCATTATGTACTTCAGATATAAAAAGAAGCAATTTGTAATCAAGGTAATTACACTGATATACGATTCCTCTTTTTTTTTTTTTTTTTAAACACTGGTAACCAGAACTACACATAGTATTCTAAATGGGCTCTTACCAGTGGTTTGCAAAATGGTATTAGTACCTCCTCATCTCTACTCAACATAATCTGCCAAATACATACTAATTTAATGCTAATGTGTATTTTTTACTGCCATGTCACAATGCCAGCAGCTCATGGTCATCCTATGATCAAAAGTACACCTAGGCCCCTCCCTGCCTTGGATGTCTCAGTCTAGTGCCACCATTCTATAACTGAAGTCCTTGTTTTGAGACATTATGTGCTTAACTTCGCATCCTGTTAAATTTTATTCCATTTCTCATGATCCATTCCACAAGATTATCTACATCTTCCTGTATAATAACCCAATCCTATTTTGCATTGCCAATATCTTTCAGCTTAGTGTAATCCACAATTTTCATGACTACACTTCAAACACCAGAAGCAGAGGGTGCTGATTAAAATGTTAAACACAATAAGTCCTAGGACTAATCCTTGAGAAACATCACCTCCATTCAAGTAACTCCCCCTTCAACATAACCTACTGTAGTCTTCCTTTGACCCCTATCCACTGCAGAACTGTAGTAGCACTGAGCCCCATCTTCCCAAGTATAGCCAGTAATTTCCCAGGAGGCATGGCATCTGAAGTTTAGCTTAGATCTAAAGAAATTAAGTCCACCTATATCCAAGAAGCCCATTATCTTGCCATAGGACATATTTGTTAAAGAAAAATAGCAATAACAATTTCAACAAAAGCTCTTCACCAAGAGACCAGAGGCAAGGTGTAGGTGCTGAGAGCATCACCTTCCTGCTATGGCAGAAAGAGCCAGATTCTCTGCTTTCATTTCCTCTGGGTCTTACACCTCATGCAGCACAATGGTAAAGGAGCTTAACAGCTCCTTTCTGACTGATCATCCCAAAGTAGAGATAGAAAGGGATTGTGAATCACGTGCCTGCACCAGAATCAGGTACGCTCAGGTCCCGCAAAGATACAGGTATGGTCTAAGCTATATTAGCCTGGGAGCATGTAATTGGTAACAAAACAGAAAAATAATAGATAACCAGGGACATTGGCAAGGTGTTGGGGGTGCACGTGCACCCCTGAGCCTGGCAGTACACCAACTGAGTAGCTGCAAAAAAGTCCTTAGCAAGCTTTTGGGCACAGTGGGGTGACTGTGCCCAAAACCTTGCTAAGAACTTTTTTCCAACTACTCAGTTGGTCTAATAAAAAATACCACATCTACTCAAAGAATCTTGCCTGTCTTAGAAGTAGATGCACTAGCTTTGTCAGCAAGGAATACTATGTGTCTACTAAGTCATAAGGCTTAGAACCTGTAACAAATAAAATCTGAATGGGGACTCTCAGACAAGTAGCTAGGAATGAAAGTTTTTAAACTGTCCAAAAAGGCTTAAGCACTATGCTGAATGAAAATTACATTGGCCACATTATGTCTTCAATTGATCTTTATTTCATCTTGCATGAATACTTATCTGGTAATTTTTTTTATTAGCCCAGAGCTAAAGTTCTATGCAATGCCTCCCATGCCAAGCCCCATCAAGGCCAACATGAAGGCAAAGAGAGGCACTATGTGTTGGAGGTAAATTAAGCTGGACTTGTCAGACCTACAAGAGAAGCAGATTCCATAGTTAAACACCACTGTTCGAAACTAGGAACCTACTGAACTCAACAGGCACATTAACTTCATTCTAAATAAGCAGACTTTAAGCTAGTTTAGTGGGAGATATCCCAGTGAAGTAGCTATCAGGATTAAGTGAAGCAGGCTACTCACTGTAACCAAAGGAGGTGCTCACAACAAAATCATTCTTTGCAAGCTTTCGGGCACAGGCACCCTTCTTCAGACATAAGGAGAGTCTGCTGGTCTTTGTCAAGAGAGGAAAAAAAACAGCCATGAAACACCTCCAAAACATGGCCAAAGTAGGGCAACTTTTTACACAAAAGAATCTCAGTTTTTCTGGACTTCTGAGGGGACACCTGAGACTATTGGATAATTGGGAGACCTAGATGATAAAAGGCAGAAAGAGCAGCAGCTTGAACCACCAACTTCCCCAAGATTTCCAGTTTTTCAGAGCTGAAAGTATAGGAAGTGAAAAAAGAAGTCTTGTTATGCATCCAGGAGCAGATCCTTTCCTGGCCCATACCTCTTGTCATTCATTCATATAAAGTCAGCATGACCTTGAGATCCACAGAAGTACAGAAGCAGCACAAAGAAGCTGAAATAAAGTATACTTCTTTATTGAAAGGTAAAAATTTAAGTTTTTCTGAACTTGGTATATTAAACTATATTTTAGCTGCATTAGTATATTTTCATAACCTATGTAATTCATAATTGAATTCCTACTAATCTGATGTTTTGTGACAAATATGGAAGCATTTCCACACTGCAAGTTATTCTGAGGAAAAAAATGTGATTTGCAAATACTGTCAAATGAAACCTGCATTTCCAAATGCTACTAGAATGACCAAACATATCCTCGTATGTACGAAGTGTCCGGCAAACATTAAAAAATCCTTCATGGGTGTAAGTGAGCAGGAGGTAGATCATTATGATGAAAGTGCAAGTAGCTCTTTCCAATGTTCTTGATCCAGAAATCCTCCTATTGCTGCTGCTTCTATAACATCAGCATCACAATGGGTTGCCCAATCAACATCTGCAAGTAACCAAATACTGCAACCAACTGTATACAAAAGACTCGCAATAGCTTCATTTGCAGACAAGATGACACCTGAAGATCAGGAAAAAATTGACCAAGCTCTTGCAAGAGCAATATATTCTTCTGGGATGCCATTGTCAATAACTGAAAATGCACACTGGCAGGAAGCTTTTAAATTACAAAGACCATCATACCGTTTGCCCAGCAGACATTCTTTGAGCAAGCCTCTTTTACAGTCAGAAAAGGAACGTGTAATGCAATCTGTGAAAGGAAAAAAATCAACAAAGCACCATGTCTTCAGTACTTACAGATGGATGGACAAATGTGCAGGGAGAAGAAATCATAAACTTTGTGATAACAACACCTCAACCATTTTTTACAGAAGCATTGGAACAGGAGAGAACAGATATACTGCAGAGTATATCAGTAATAAAATATGTGAAGTCCTACAGAAGACTGGGAGTGGTAAAGTATTTGCTTTGCTGACTGACGATGCAAGTAACATGAAAGCAGCATGGGAGATCATAATGGATAAATATCTACATATTACTGCAATAAGATGTGCATCCCATGGGCTAAACTTGCTTCTTAATGACATCATGAAGTTGGACACCCTGCAAAAGATCTATGGAAAAGCAAAAGAAGTTATAAAACATGTAAAAGCTACTCATATTGTAGCTGCAGTCTTTGAGACAAAGCAGGAAGAAAAGAATTCAAAGAATAAAATAGTGACACTTAAACTCTGTAGTAAAACTAGATGGGGTGGAGTGGTGATTTCATTTGAAAGTTTACTAAAAAAAAAAAAGAAGCTCTTTGAGAAACAGTAATCACTGAGGATCTTAAAGTACCCAGAAGTGTAAGGAACACTGTACTTGATGAGGATGTCTTCTGGGTTCAGCTGCAGAACTCCCTGAAGATTCTAAAGCCAATTTCTTCAGCAATCACTGCATCTGAACCAGACAAAACAAGCAACACACTTTGGACTTGATGTTGGAAAAATACTTTCAAATGCTGCAGAATACAGAACATCTTCAGGTATTTGGTCCAGGATTGCAGTCTGGGACTCTGCCAAGCATATCCCTCCTGCAGCATGGTGGCAAGACCTTTGTATGACACAGCCCTTGACTCCTCTTGCTTCTTGCCTGCTTCAAATTCCTCCAACTTCTGCAGCAAGTGAAAGAAACTGGACTATGTTTGGAAATACTCACACCAAATCAAGAACTAAACTAATATGTGAAAGAGTAGAGAAGGTTGTCTCAATCTGGGCAAACCTTCAGTTTTCAGAAGTCCATGAAGGTGATAAAAATGAAGGATGAGAAGAAGCAGAAGCAGCAGAAACTGCTGATATTGATAGCTCAGAAAATAAGACTGATTAGACAAAGTTTCATGTAGCGAAATCTGTATTCAACAAGTCTTGGGTTTTTCTCCCTTTTTTTTTCCTCAGCTCTTTTTCTAAAAATGAGTGCTTTCTGTATCTGCTTGACACTGTGGAGGAGATGCATCCAGGATACATAATAACTTTCTTTGTTTTACTATAATGTTGATGGTTTCTTCTATTTTTAACTTTGATGTTTGCCTGCTTCTCAAACTGGCAAAAACTAAGAGATGCTAGGTTCCATAAAGTTCAGCAGCTTGTAGCTCCATTCGTAACAAAAACTAAAAACATTTTAAAGTAAATTCAATTAATAAATTTGTAATTAATGTCTGAATAAAATATACTTTTACATTTAATAAATATACCAAACATGGTAATTTTATGAGCAAACCAAGTTATACATAATATATTCCATGTTCTTAAAGTAGCAAAGTGAAATTAGATCTTAAAAGGGTGCTAAGAAAATAAGTATTGCATATATTTAAATTTCCCCCCAAATTCCCATTTTTATTCCACGAAAAAACCACAAAAAATCCCGCCCAAAAAACCAAAAAAAACTTTTTTTTTCCATGGCTTCAAAATTTCTGGAAATTTTACATCTCTAGGTCAAAGTAAAGCCAGTGTAACTGTTCCAGCTATAAAATCAGGCTGTGAAGGATCCATGCTACAGACCTCTTGGCAAAAGGTCTGGCCACGTTTGGCCTACAACCCTCTCTTATTTTGCCCAACATTGACAACTTTGGCTTCTAGTGCACAGAAATGGGCCCATTCCATGCTGTGAGTGAGCACCTTTCCTTTGGGCTCATGTGGCACTCCTAAATTCTGTCCAGAAACAATTTACCAACATCTTAAGGACACTGCATACAACTCAGTAGGTTTTGTTGCAGTTTCTTAGCAAGTCAGTAATATAAATGTACTGTGAATACTGATACTGAGAAGCTACTGAGAAGCTTTGAGTGTTAGCTCCAAGGTTCCTTTAGCTGTTTGGAAAGTAGACTATCCTGACAGATTGGAGAGTTCTAACTGAATTTCTCTATTCAAATATATTTCTTATAAGGCATCATTAAAAGTGTTCTTACCATGTCAATAATAGGCAAGAATATATACCCCCAACTTGGAGGCTTCCAATTTCAAACCTTCTAAATAACAAAGGTCTCTGTTATGCAGAAATTCATAGTTAAACAACAAAATCCCCATCAAAGGGCAGATGGAATAAATATTAAGAGCCAAAATCCTGTGCAGCAGTGGAGGGAACTAACCAGAAGAGGTCAGCCTTATACCATCTTTCACTCTTGGCTTAGGCATAAAATAGACTGAGGAAATTACCACTAAAATCTCTTTCAGATCCCCTGAATACCATTGTCCATGGAATCAAAGTTCTGGATTTCCTTAGTGTCCAGTACTCTATAACAAGGATTGTCCTCTCCTAATCATGAAAAACAGTAAAACTAACATCAGTCATTTTAAATATTTTCTTTTTAAAAAGCAAGTGCAATGAAGCAGTTTACTTCCTTGCAAAATCTTAAACATCTCTGGACTCGGATACCAATTGATGACTGTAGCATTGGATGGACTCCTTAATGGACACAATTCACCCTGCAATATCTCCTTCTCCTTCACTTCCCTGGGCAGTCTTGAGAAACCTTTTCTCATTTTCCTCCTCTCATGGTAGAGGTCAAGGTCAAATGAGAAACCTCTCATTTTCTTCCTCTCATGGTAGAGGTCAAGAACCCCTTCCCCAGTAAGGTCAGCTGCCCATTTCTCAGCTCAAGGAATAGTCTATAGCCAGAACTAAAGCCAATCTAACTAAAATTGAGATTTACATCAATTTAGCTAGAAAAATACAGGTCTCTTTGCAGACCCACTTAAAGCAGAGTATACCTAGCAGAGAAACAGGCTGCCAACTAAATGGGCCTTGCAGTAAAACCTTTCTAGGAGAAAGTTCCCTAAAGGGGGCCTTCAGCTGGGGAAGTGCTGCCTACAGTCTATTCCTGCACAGAATTATGCGGCCAAGGACTGACTCTTGGAACCGGCAGGAGTCACTTATCTTAAAACAGTGAACTTACTCAGTATTTTTAGCTTATGGTGGGGGGGACTACAACTGGAAGATCCAGCACCCTCTAACCAGAATCAGGATTCCTGCCCTCCAGCCCATTCAATCAATGCAGTTCTCTTCACTTTGAGTCTCCCAATTCCAGGGGAGGGTGCGCTTCAGGAGAGTGGAGGCGGAGCAGACAGGGAAATACTCATTAATGTCAACTCCACTCCCCTCCCAGCCTTGGGGAGAAAGCAAAGCTGCAATCCCCAGGGAGACAGGAGGCTGCAGAAGCTGCAAAGTTACAGTGGCAGTCTGCTCTTCACCCAGCCGATTTTAAATAACTAGAATGATGGAGTTTATGTCATTTCCCTGAGGAAGTGGTTCCACAAGGTCAAAGATTGCACAGCTAAGCCATTTTCCCAGTTTTCTGATCACGTTTGTCTTAGCTTAATTCCAGCTCATTTTCCTACCAGCATACTTTTGTCTAAATCTAAACAAATTTCCTTCCTCTTTGGCAATCACTTGCAGACAGTCTTCAAATACCCTGTTTAGTTATTATTTTACCAAACCAAAAATCCTTTAAATTTTTTCAGTATTTTAATATTATAAAACCTTATCTGTTTGTCTGTCCATAATGCTTTATTCGCACTCTGATGGGTTGTCTGAAACAACCAAAAGCATTTTGGTGGGAAGAGTTGTGAAGGGGTGTGGGGTTGTTCTTAGGGGGTGGGTTGGTGCATGTGTGTGGGCCTCTGACCACACGCCCCCTCCGCCCTGCCATGGCATATAGCCCTTGCTACTGGTGGCAGCAGCAGCAGGAGGCAGCAGGCCCTGGGGTCACTTGTGGCCATGGCAGACAGAGCCCCCCAGCAGCATATGGCTCCCACTGAACCCTGAGAGATACACGTGGTGGCACGGAGCAGGCCCAGCCCGTTTTGCTGCCATGCACCTTTGACCCAGACCAGGCTGGCTCTGTGCCAGCACATGGGGCTCCTCGCACTGCAGGCAGGAGCTGCATGTCATTGAGCCAAGCCCAGCCAGGTCTGTGCCTCCACATAGGGCTTCCAGCACTCCAGCAGGGAGCTGCACATGGAGGCACAGAGCCCACCCAGCCCAATGGCATGCAGACCAGGAGCCACAGGAAGTCTAGTGCTATTGGGACAGGCAGGTTCCATGCCACCACATGCAGCTCCCTGATGGTACTGGAAGCCCCACATGGAGGCACGGAGCTGGCCCAGCCCAGCCCAGTGGCACGCAGTCCTTGCCTGCAGTGCCAGGAGCCCCCACATGCTGGCATGGAGCTAGCTCGGTCCGGCTCAAAGGTGTCCACCAGTGGGCTGAATGGGCTCTGTGCCACCATATGTAGCTCCCGGGATTCAGCCAGAGCCACGCACTGCTGTGGGGTCTGCCTGCCATGGGCCAGGAGCACCCCCAGGGCCCCACCTGCTATTGCTGCTGCCACCAGTGGCAGGGGCTGTGCACATCTACCCACACACTCATCCAATCCCCACAGGCAGGAGCTCTCCTCCCCACTCACCAGCTGCACACTATCACACTCAATGCCTAAACATGGGACTCCCAGCTGGCATGACAGGAGCCCCACAGAGATGGAAGCACAGAGCCCACCCAGTCCAATGGTGCATGATCTCTGAAAGCCTGCCTCCTGTTGGTTTTCAGAGAGGCAGCTGCATGCCAGTGGTAATTATTTTTTAGAGGGGCCCTGTGAGCCAGACAGAGTGGCCTGGTGGACCAGATTCAACCTGCAGGCTATTTTGCCCACTCCTGATTTAAAGTATTCTTTAAATCCATTATTTCATATTACTCTTTAGGAAGGGACAGCAAAAGATGCCATTGAAAGCTTTCTCTCCAGAGTGTATTTCTAAGACCTGATCTGCACCCAAAACATTATATCATTTTAGCTATGATAAACTTCAAGGCAATTTTTACCAATATAGTTGAAATGACAGAGGCCCAAGTACACATGTAGTTATATGCTTTGCAAAACACCCAGATACCAGTATAACTGCATCCACATTGGGGGACTGTGAATTATAGCAATAAACTTTAAAATGAGCAAAACTTCCCTGTGTAGACAAGGCTTAAATGCCAGCAGTTTTTAAAAGTCTCCAAAACTCTCATGAATAACTGACTGGCTCAAAAGATAAACTGAGGAGTCCCTTTCTTGTCAGTGAACATATTAAATTAGATTCACATCAGTAATGCCAGAAAAAGCCATCTTACACTTATTTGGGAGTCATATGTGAAGTGAGATGGTGCTTTCAATATATTCTTAGCACACGTGTCCATATCACAAAAATTACTTAGGTAATTTTTGCTTTGATATCAGAGCAGAGAGGAGAGAATTGCAATGCCAATAATCCTGTTCTGAAAAGTGTTTCTTTGTCTTACCTGCCACAGTAACCTGTTCCCAGATGGTGACTAAAACCAGTATGGCTCAGCCTTGGGTTAGTGTAACAGAATGCCACCAGGAGACTTGGTAAATCCCAGCAACCACTTTCTCATCCTATAAGTAAAGGTAGTACATTTGGACATGGCCTACGTTCATTGTCTGAACACTGGGCTGGGATCTCCATGCAAAAGTCTCACCTGTAGAGTCACTAGAATATTGAAACAACAACAACTTATCAACCAGTCCTCCTGGGTGCTGATACATATGCAGCAAGCCTGCTCTGATGCGCTGTAATTACAGTGCATTGGTGCAGGCTCAAATAATCAAGTCTGCTGGAGCATGGTAATTACTGCACTCCAGCTGAATCCAGCGTCATGTGTATCAGTGTCCCCGATAGCGTAATACTGTTTCCAACAGCCACCACATAACTAAACAGCAGAGTGTTCCTTCTAACCTCGCAGCTTAGAGCAGGGACCTTTTAATCAAATTACTTTTAACATCAAACTGCCTGTAATGCTATACCTAGTAATTATCATAGCAATGCCACCATCTGGTCCTGCTATAACCCTACCCTCCCTTTAGCCAACAACCTTAAGACAAGTGCCTCCTTCCTTCTTGAAGATTTTCTGAAGCTGTGATGATAACTGTATTCAAAATCCTGAAGGACATACAGATGTGAACAATTTTATATAAATGTATTATAAATGCTGATGATTTGTAGTGTTTCTTGATTTAGCTGCTGTCTCTCAACCCTGGTTGATGTTAATCACTTATAAGTCAATGCATATTGTGTTCAGTGTATGTCATAACATTTGTTATAGTCACACTTGGTTAGTGGGGGCCATGAACTGCATGGTGCAGGGGTGGCTTGTTGGGCAGGGCGAGCTCACCCACAGGCTTCATGGTCAGCGACAATGGGACCAACATGGTCAAGGCAGTCCATGATGCCAACTTTGTTGGCATCCACTGTGTGGCACACAAGTTCCACCTCATTCCACACAAGTTCCCCATTTTCAGACAGGGCCCTGGTGCACCAGCTACCAGGACCTGCATGGGGTCAGGCAGGACCCTCCACCCCACCCATGGCTGGGAGCAGGGGGATGCAGGCGAGGAAATGCACAGGCAGAGGACGGGGAGCTGGCTCTGCTGCTTGCTCCTAGGAAAGGCAACAGAGCCCATTCTTCTGGGCCAGCCCCAGCTGGGTCTCCCCAGGCCGCTGCCTGTGCGGCCCTCTCCCCTGCAGGGCCCCCCAGTGCCCCTAACCCAGTCTTCACAACCTCCTCCTCCCCCATAAAAATTAATTTTAAACATATGAATTAAATTTAAATCTGTAAATTATACAGTTTGCAGGTCCACAGTATAAAAAGGTTACAACCCCCTACCATATACCCCTGCCAGCCTACACCCCATGCTCCTTCCGCCCCGCTCTGGGGCCCACTGGCACTGGTCCTAGGACATCAGTGGAGGCCCTGCACTTCCACATGCCCACTCACTTCCACTTCCCCCGTCCCCACCTTCCCCACTTTCCTGCCCACCCACCGGCCACTCTGCACCCCATGGCTCCCATATGCACAATACCATACACACACATCCCCACAAAGCCCTATACCCACCCACCCACAAACCCCACATCCACCCCATATCCCCTGACACCCATGCATACTCCACCCAATATACAAGTAAGACTGCATTTTAAGCTATTATGCAATCACTTCTACATATACAGCACAAACACACAGAAATCAGGACAAAAATATATTTTTTAATTAAATTAAAATATATTATTATGGGTGTTTGATTTTTAGTATGTAAT
>NW_017729001.1:6089364-6098514 GCF_001723915.1 Gavialis gangeticus | reverse complement strand
GATTTCTTCCACACCCATCAAGAATAATGGGGAGGGGGCGGGGGGTAGAAACGGAACCCCCCATCTGGCTCTGCTGTCCCCTCCATTTGGGATCTGGCCTGTTCTACCCACTGCACCCACCCCACCCCCGCCATTGCCACTCAGTGTCCAGCCCCACTGTACACCCACCCACCACTCCATATCTGGCTCCACTCTACCCCATATCCCCTGACACCCATGCATACTCCACCCAATATACAAGTAAGACTGCATTTTAAGCTATTATGCAATCACTTCTACATATACAGCACAAACACACACAAATCAGGACAAAAATATATTTTTTAATTAAATTAAAATATATTATTATGGGTGTTTGATTTTTAGTATACAATTTAGTTTTTTTCCCCTAAATGGGGAAGGAAAGCCCTCTTCCCCAAAGGAGTACTTCCAGGGGCAAGGGGAGGGACTTCTGGTGGCAAAGGTCAGAGGTTAAGGGGGCAGGACTTCCACTCCCAAGATGGTGACCAGGGAGCAGGGCACCTGTCAAGGGGCAGGGCTACCCATGCAGCCCTCGACAGCTTGCCAAAACTCGGTAAGTGGCTCTCTGCCCAAAATAACACCTACCCCTGGGCTAGATCCAACTCCAGGACGGTAACTTTGACACCCCTGATCTAGACCAACTTTTCCTACAGCCAGTCACCCATGCCCTTGGAGCAGAAATGTGGTCAACAGTCACTTTCCTGGATGAAAGAACTGTCTATTGCTTCTCTGAAATATCAAAAGCTATCAAAAAATATACAAAGAATGAAGCTTGTGCTCCTGCCTGTAGACAGGCACCTTTTCCAGAAAATATGCCCACCCAGCACCAGTGTTTTTAGAACATAAGTTACACTACCTTTCTCTTCAATTTCCACTCCACTTTCAATCACTGAGCAAATTGCTGAGGCTGGCAAGGACAGAAGTAGTGTCGGGGGCAGTCACAATAAGTGAGCTCATTCCATTCACATCAGCCACCAGGAAAGACTTCAGTCAAATGGAAAAAATAACAAACTTAATGAAAGATGAAACCAATCTCTCTTCCTTCCCAGTTACTATGTAGTACAGACAATACCATATTAATCATGCCCAGAGGAATCAGGCAATTAATCCCCTCACAGTGGTTCCCATACAATTATAGGCACAGCCAAGGGCTGACAGATGGGAGTGTTACATTTTCCTGGCTTAAGCATTTGTTTGAATGAAGTTTGGAAATACAGTGAACCCACTACTGCTTTGCAGTCCTGTCAAGATAGGTTTGTTCTGGTGTCTGCATTTTAACATCCATTTATTGACTGAGCAGTTAGTGAAACAGACTAGACCACCAAGGCTAGGGATAGATGTTGCATATAAACTGGTATAAGTGGTTGGGAACCAGTTCAAATCTGCAACAGAACAGAAGTTCAGTGCACATAAACCATTTTCAAAATGGCCAAAACCAGTGTAAGATAAACCTGGATGGATGTCATATCAGATTTAATTGATTTAGGTTAAATCAGCTTATTGAACTTCTGTCCCAGATTCAAGTTAACTCACAATCCCCCACCATCCCAGGATGCTTTGCACCTCCACAGCAACCTCCCCCCACCACCCCACCTCCTTGCAGGGTGGGCAGGCTAGCCTTGGCCCAAGCTGTCTGCTCCAGCCAAGCAGGGAGGTGTGCTCTAGTACTCCACAGCTTCTGGCCTGGGCCACTGCAGACATGTGGCTGCATTTCTGGAATCAAAAGTGTATGTCTGTTGACTTGCTTATCACTTCAATCTATGCAGTTTAGACTAACCTTTGAAGATTGAATCAATTCAGCCTCAGGCTTTTTGCCAATCTGTACTTAGCCCAAATGGGTTAGATTCTGGCTTCACTCACTCTCTGAAACTGATCCTCCTTCTACTGGAGAGTCAAAGGAGGTAGAATGAGACCCTCTGTTTGACTCAAGAGCCCCATCCAACCTCCATGTCCACAAAAAAGACTTCCCTCTAAGTAAGGTGAAGAGATAAAATGCAATGATCACAAATCCCAATGAAATAAAACTGTTTTTATCATCATGTAACTGATCTAAATAACATCAACATTTTATTTTCCTGTATTAAAAAAAACTGACAGAAAATAAATGGAAGCAACAAAAAGACACAAAGCTTTAGACAGAAGCAACATTTATTTTCAAATTGCTTAAAATCATGAAGTGGTAGAGTAAGTGATTTTACTCAGAACATGCATTCATGATAGGAGTGAAATGGTAGCACTGTTTCCCCAGGATACATGGTAGTAATTCCAGTCAATGAAATGAAAATCAGAACACATATACAAAATCATTTAACAGAAACAAAACAAAATGGACACAGAAGCCAAAAATGAAAAACAACAGAATAGTATTAAAAACAAGCCCTTTTCAAATGCACAAAGGCACAGACAGTAAGCAAATACAAGTATGGCTACATAGAAAATAATACAATAAGTTAGCAATAGTTTATAGTTGTTTATCCAAAGAGCAGGTTAAGCCCCATACTAGGGGTGGAAATCTATTTCCCTTTGTGTGCACAGACAACAACTTCTGAGGTATGCAAGTGCCAAAAATACCACTTATGTACCAGTAGTGATTCTATTACCCCTGCAATGTGATTGTGTAAGCTGTCACGTGTAGATGGACCATGCAATATGCTTTCGACTGGCTGTGCATGCATAAGTTGATATATAGGGGCATACCCTATGGCGAGTAAATATCTGCATCCAAGTCACAAAAATGAAGGCAGCCAAAAAGGTATGACCAGCAGGTGTTAGATTCTGGTAGAGAAAGAAGAAATTTGCTATATTTCAGCCCCAAGAGCTTCATGTTTTGGACACTCACTGTAGGCATTGTTTACCCACAAAGAGTTTGAACCTGCAGCTTTCTGTCTTCTCAGCATAGTGCCCAAGCTGCCACACCACAGACTAGGCACCATCCTGGCTTTTCTTTACCTTTCCTTCTGAAGCTTGTCCCCTGGGCAGCAAAGAGAGAACAAAATGTAGAGCTAGGAAGAAGAAATGAAGCTGGAGGGTTGTGTGGCTTTGAGAGTTGGCTGCTGTCCTAAAAAGGAGTACACCCTTGGTTCTAAGCTAAATCCTTGATCTGACTGGGGTGGAAGCTACTGCACTGCACATCATCCAGTTTAGTCTCTAGCCATTAAATGCAAGGCACAGTGGCTCAACTTCAAAAAGGAGCACCAGAGAAGTGTTGGGAGAGGGGGACTTACATATCCAAAATATAAAGTGAGGGCCAAAACCAAACAGGTAGATATCTACGAAACTTATTTAGACATAGAAAGGGAAACAGAATTCTATTCTAGACGTAGATGTATTTTCAGTAAGGCTGTGTTATATAACTCTATTAGGCTACAAACACACATTGCATTAGTCCCAGAACAAATCATTTTATCTTGGGACAAAATGCAAACATTCAGATGTCCATGTCCACCGTCCCAGGATAAACCCTAAAAAAAATACATGGGATAAGAAGTATTAACAGTTTATCCCAAGACCTCACAAAGTGCCCCTGAACAGTTATCCCAAGATTGCATCATTGAATCAATAATAGAGAAGTGGCAATGCATTCAACTGCTCACTAAACCCTCATTGGGGCTAGGGACAGACATTCAAAAAGCTGGAGCCTGAATTGATTAAATCTTTGCAGGTTAATCTAACCTGCCTAGGCTGAACTGGTCTGTAACAATACAGACACTCCCTCTGGACTGAGGAACTGGACTGAGGAGGGGGGGCATGGCCAGCCTGGGCTGAACTGGCCAGAGAGAGGGTTAAGTCCCCACTCCCTGTCTGACCAGCAGGGACCTGAGCAGGGTCTGCCAGGCACTCCCCATTCACTGCTGCAGCGAGGGGCTGGCATGGCACCTGAGGCAGAGGGGGCTGGGAGGGGGGTTATTCCCCACTCTATCCCCAAGGGATTGCAGCCGCGTCTGCCCGCCCCAACTGCCACTGCCACCGCTTACTCCCTACTTGGGGCAAGTGGCAGAATAAGCCCCCTTCTGTCCCCTTTGCTGTACACTGGAGGGAGGGGTAATAACCCCAGTCCCTGCTCCTGCTCCCCTGTCCCAAGGGGCTCTTAATACAGTTTATGTGTAATGTCTGTCCCTAACATAAAAGGGCAATGTGTGTATACACCAGTTCCAGGATAACTTGTTCTGGAACAAACACAGCCACCTTGTCTAGGAAGAAATGCAGTGTTTGTTTCTAGTATTACTTCCATTTAAAACAGCATGCCCTCTTTAAAAAGCTTGTATCCTCTGACTGGATATTCTAAGTAGGATTAAAAAAATCTGCAAGCCAAAATTCACAGCCTTCTTCTCCCAGAGACAGATGTAGAATTAAAGTTGTTACCTAAAAGAAACTGACTGCACAGAAGGAAGGAGAAAAATCTGACCTGGGTTAACTAAGAGGGTTGTGCAAAATTGAGTAAAATGCAAAAACTTTCAGAATTTCATTTTGGGTGATTGCCCAAAGGTAAAGTCCGGTAAAGACAGAACATTTTATAAAATGTTTATAAAATGGAGCTTTTGCCTTTAGCAAAAAGATGAAGCTCTACATGCTTGAATGCGACACTAGTTCACTAGGTATAATTTAAAACATGATGTGTTTGCATTCTAAAGATGGGGCTGAATGAAAACTATGCCACTTACTAAAACACAATTCAATTTGCGCGCACACACATATACTCAATACCCCCCAGACTAACTCCATACTATTTCTCAGATAATACCAGACAAGTTTCTATCATTTTAAAAACACATAGTATCTTGTATTTTGGCATGTTTATACTTATGTAAGTTCTATACAGTCTTGGAATGTTATAAATTCCCTTCCATTTGAACTATTTTATTAACTAACTAGCAGTCCCATTGCATGTATATACCTTTCAGTCAACAACACAGCCCTCCTTCAGTACAGCTTAGAGGCTGAGGCAATCAGTTACTGAGATCTCTTAGATATGAACTAAGGAGAACTATACATGTTAGTTTCCAGCATTATATTCTGCTGAAATGTTTAATCTGTAGCAAAGAATCTTATGTAGTACAACAGATACTGCATAATTGATATCAGACTATATAACAAGTTTGATATTAAATAATTATTTGGGAAATTTATAATTTAATTAAAATGGCTAGGAAAATGAAAAATTTGAAGTATAGACTGAAAACTGAAGGTTTACAGAAAGAAAAGAAAAATGACTTGACCTTTTTCTTTGGATGTGATATTACGAAGTAGATCTGAAAGATTCCCTCTTCTCTTTCACTTTATTACACCCCAAAAAGGGGGTTGTTCTGTTTTTTACACCTAAAATGTGGATCTTGCTTGCTCTGAAGATAGTGACAATTTGGTAAAATTGGACAGCAGAAAAGCCAAGAGAGTAAAAAGATGAGTAGACTGAGAAGTTTTAGATCAGACTGTTTACAATACTGTGTTTTTTAAATTTTTTTCTGTTAATGCTTATTTACCAAAAATTCACTAGTTAGTAGTTGAAATTAAAAAAGATGCACTGATTAATTATTCAAACCTTCCCCTGCCCTCAACACCTTTAAGGTGAGAGATTTTAATGATGCTTTGACACAACCCAAGACTTTAACAGAAGAAAAAAGGGAAGACTAGACTTCAGGCATGCAGTTCATTGAATTAGGTATGCAGTCACAATATAGGCTACCAGCTTAGCAAGAGACTTGGAAAATCTTCCCTCACTCCTCTGAATCCTGTTCAGTCAGATACTTCATATCAGAGACTGAGGAATGTGAAATATGCAGTACCAATAGGCAGAAAAGGTTCTTTGGGCAAACGTAATGTCTCTTATTAGACCGACTAAATAGCTGGAAAAAATTGGTCTTTACAAGCTTTCAGGCACAAACACCCTTCTTCAGGCATAGGGCAAGTAACTCTCCCTACGCCTGAAGAAGGGTGTTTGTGCCCGAAAGCTTGCAAAGACCAATTTTTTCCAGCTACTTAGTCGGTCTAATAAGAGACATCAGATTTACCCAAAGAACTTTGTCTGCCTATGTCCTTAGGTCAACATGGCTATAACTAACACCCCAGTACCAATAGGTCATTTTAAAATCAAAACATTCCTAAAATGCGCTTTCAGTATAATAAATGCTGTGCATGGAACACATGAATAGAAGGGAGACGTGACTGGCACTCATTTAGGATGACCTAAGTAATTTGCTTGGGCTATTCCAAATTCACATCGATAAATCCTCTTTACAGTGCTGTTGCCATCAATCTCCTGAATGCAGCTTTTGTCTGACACTGTGTTTTAGGGACTGAAAACCAAACAAGAATCTGATCACTAGCATATTCATAAATGAGGCTATACATCCTAAAATAAAGTCACCTTACAAGGCTCAGTTATGCAGGAGATATTGCCAGCGGTGAGGCTTGCAGCTCCACTAATGACATTAAATGTGGCTAGGGTAGGTTTCCTTTCTGTCAAGGACTAATAAACAGCCTGTAGGATCAGAGTCTTTTCTGGCTACAGTCCTAGAAAGCATGCCAAAAAGAGTAATGCAAATAGTTGCCATTGGGGACATAATAGGAGATATGAAAACCCAGATGGCCAACACACACATACAAAGTATTTAGTATTCTAGGGTTTTTCGGTTTTTTGTTCTTTTGTTTGCGGGGGAAGAGGATTCAGAACTCTAGTCCAAGTGAATTAAGAAAACCTACTTCAGTAAAGCAAGAAATACACAAAATCTCCTCAGTGCTGTCCAACGTAGCAGGCCCATGGTAGAAAAGAAACTATGTTGGGAGTATGCATGCTCCACGTTACTGGTGCATCATGCCATACCTTTGGCTGGCAACGCTCCAGTGGGGTAAGCTACTGTGTTCTCCCACCGCACACAGGTTGCAGCACAAGACAGCAGCAAAATAGAGGCAAACAATCCATCTATGTTGCAACTTAACAGGGAAACAGGCAAGAGAGGCCATCATGATTAAGTGCATTTGTAGAGAAGAGCAGAAGTGAGCAGCAGAAGGCACTGAAAGACAATAGGAATAGTTTAAAAAATATAAATTAAACAAAAAAACAAACAAAAACCCATCTCAGTAGTTTTCTCAGCTAAACTTTTCATGGCAGCAGCTCCTGGTACAAGCAACAGCAACAGACTTTACACCAGGAACTTCCAATGCTGGGATCAATAAAGATGATTAAAGGAATAAGAAAGTAATGAATGCTGAGCTATAAAATATTTCAGAGGGTAATGAATGCATCTTCATACATAAGCTCTACAGACAGGGTAAAACATAGACTTAATAACAAAACACCATGCTAGGAGAGAGATGGGAAAAAGGAACATAATTTCTAAGGGGGTGGAGAAAGGGAATGTATTTTAATATAGCTCTGACAGGAGCTGGAGACTGCAATCTCATTTCTTCTGTTGTTAGCAGCACAGCTGAGAGTGGAGGGGTGACAACAGCAAGGATTGTAAAAAGAGGAGACAATTACAATACAGAAAGAACTAGATTATGCCACCCAATCAAGAGCTAAAAAGAAGGATTCATAAGAGCTAAGGGCAGAGAACTTTTCAGTTGTCTGATGACATCAGATTCCCAATTTTAAAATGTAGTGAACATCAAATGCTTCAATGTTAGAAAAGTGCCTAAGGTAAACAAAGCAACTGTAGTGCAATCAGCACCACAGTAATTACAGAACAAGTTTAGAAACAAGGGACCCTCTTGAAAAGTCTAAGCTGGTAAATACAGGAGCAGCTACAGATTGCTTTACATCTGCCTTTACAATCTAAGATGCTGCAACAGTGGAACATATATATTTAAGTATTTACTTATTTTTATACAATCAAAATAGTTAAACTAAGAGTATTTTTGACTGAGAACTGCCTGGTAGGCCCAAGAGTTGCCTGGGAAATTGTGGAAAGAATGGGAGACTAGTGGCTTCTCAGTAACCATTTTCATTCCCCGGAGTTGTGTGGGTCCCCTCCTATCCCTCATAGCAGCAGAAATCCCATTTGATGAGCCAGAGTAGAGGAAGACAGAAATGCTGTGATTCCATATATTTCTTTGCTCTCCGCCTTCTCTATGTGCACCCCAAATTGCTGCTCTTCCACTCCACCCCTTTCCGTATTTTGATGCATCAATACCAACATATTAAAACACCTGGGAAATTCCTATCCAAAACACTTCTTTAAAGTGAAGGTCATTTCCATTTAAAAGAGTAAATAAACATGACCAACATTAATTAAACCAACAGTAAACTCCATACCAGCCTTTCAAACGAGCCATCATTACACCAGATGACCTCCAGCCTGTTTTCCCAGCAGTCTTCCTGATATTCAAATCCTCATGATTACATGCTCTGACATTAGCCACCCTAATTGCTGTATCAGAAACTCCTGCTTCATATGTCTATAAACAAAGGTGTCAAATCTGTCAGGCTGAATCCAGAACGCAGGCTTCTCACAGGCCAGACCCAGACTGTGGGACCTCCTGTGGGCTAGACAACCCACAAGCAGTAGCATTAATCCCTGTAGCTGCCAGAGTCACTGTTTCACCATGCCTCCCAAACTCAAGGAGTTAACATTGCTGCTACTTGCTTCTCCTTTTCCACCAGTCTTCATAGCTGGCCCCCAGACTTTCAGAATCTGGCCCACAAGAGGTATGTGTAAGAAGCACTATGAGCCAGACAACCCAACTCCATGTACCAAATCTGGGCCAACTACCATATGTTTGACTCCTCTGGTCTATAGAGAATGCGTCACAAACTAGCAGAAGCTGAAGTGCGGAGTTGGACCTGTAAACTGCAGATGGTTCTAGGGAGTCTGTGGTGGAGTACAGTGCGAGTCCTGGACAACCAGTATGGTTCATACATGAATATTGGCTTAACTGGTGACTTTCTGCATGGAGCAGAATTGTAATGCACTTGGTCAACTGAAATCTATGCTCTGTGCACACTGGCAATGTAATGTTTTTACTCTAGCACCACCAGAATGCTTCCCTTCATTTTCCTTCACAAACCCTAGCCCTGGGAGTGCATTTTAATTCTGCATTGTCACAGAGTCAGGAGCAGGGAATCAAAAACTCAAGTTATAAGGATATCAGCCAGTCAAACATCAACTAGCCCAGGCTTGTTCTCTGTTACATGTT
>NW_017729001.1:6065150-6084364 GCF_001723915.1 Gavialis gangeticus | reverse complement strand
AGTATCAACAGAATGCTTCCCTTCATTTTCCTTCACAAACCCTAGCCCTGGGAGTGCATTTTAATTCTGCATTGTCACAGAGTCAGGAGCAGGGAATCAAAAACTCAAGTTATAAGGATATCAGCCAGTCAAACATCAACTAGCCCAGGCTTGTTCTCTGTTACATGTTTCCTAGTGCTCTGCCCAGCTTAGTTTTAAAATATTGAAAGTGACAGAACTTAACCCCTTCCTCTGGAGACTCTTCCAAAGATTGAAGGCTCTCACTGTCAGGAAACGTTTTCTGGTATTCAACCTTCATAATTTTAATTATTACCAGTCGTCACTTAGTCCAACTGTACATTCCCATGACTATACCTACCTTGCTCTTATATTAATTCTCACCAGTTTCTTAGACTCTTTCTTGTAATAAAGTAATAACTAATGTCCAGAGATATTAACCTCCATTCCTCTCTTAGCTTTGTAATTCTATTAAAAAAATTATTCTGTTGGTCTTAAGTTTTGTGCCGCAAAAGTCTACGGACCTATTTATCATCCAGGTATAGCTTACCCATTTTAACATTTTCCCATTATTTTTCCAAGGAAAGAAACTAAACTTACCAGATGGCAAACCACCAGGAGTGGTAAACTTTCCAAAAGCATATTTCTGGCATCCAGTCTTCTATTACCCTTTGCATTCCACAATTAATTGCCCATTATGCAATAGGTTTGTTAGTTAATCCCCTTCAGATGTTATGCGACTTGTTTTGTTCATTTTTATGTATGCCCTTTAACTGCTCTTTATCAACAGATCCTTTAATACATCCTTGCAATTCTTCATTTCCTTGCAATGAAGACAAGAGTTCAGCAACTCAGTATGTTAAGGGTGCATCTCCCCTTATTTTCTCTCTAGTTTTCCTTTGTGTATCTACTAGCAGCAGAAATGGGGAAGACTTCTTAGCCTGGTTGTTACACAAATAAAACATGTTTACTTCCAGGAAAAGAGAACACTAATTCATATTTGATGTCATGTCGGGAAATACTAAAATGCTACTCCCAAAAACCAGATGAGCCAGTACTGTATTGTTCAGTATAAGAAACAGTTACAATGTGAAACGCCACAGGAGTTTCAGGATTGGCAGAACGTTAGTGTTTTTAAAAGGAATTAGAGGGTTTTATATAATTCTAGATTAGCAGATCAGACTGCCAGTGATCTAAACCAAACAGACAAGATGAACAGCAGGGTTATTCCCCGTGTATAAAACCAGCATGGTTTTATTCAGGTATATTCTATCTTAAGATAGGACTCCTCTTCTTTTTCAAATTGAATCCAAGAGATGAGGGCACCTGCAAACAATTGCTGATTTCCGGTTCCTGAGGCAGAACATCTAAATCTGCTTTTTATAAACTAGCAGTAGCATTTCAGCCACTGAACTAACCATCTCTCTCTCTCATAGATATCAAAAACTAAAATGTATCCAGTGACAAAAGGGGCCTCAGAACCATTACCTTCAGCCATGAAAAACTTGGGTTCTCCTGCACAAGGAAGCTCACATAGGTGCAAAAAAGCTGGCACTGGTTATAGGCTCACCTTCACGCCCAATAGGAAAAAGAAAACAGAACTAATTCTACAGGGGCTGGAATCAGACTCAACACTGAACAACAATTGCTAGCCTGGAATCCCATATGAATTCCATTTCCATCTCCAACAGAAACAAGGGATGCATTAAACCTGATGTCATTAACCTCCAATGTTTCCTGCAGTTAGGATGAGAGCTCTTCTTTCAAAAAGAAAACAGAACATTGAAACTGTATTTCCAATTTTCCCCCCAGCCTGAAATAAAACATATTTCACTACTACAGGGCTCTGGGTATAAGGGTGAAGGGGTGCAGGGCTCAGGTCATGTTCCTGTTAATCCTTCCAGTCAAGGGAAAGGGCCCAGGCAGGAGCGGTTGCATCCTACAGATCAATACGTGGCTGCGCAGGTGGTGTCGCCAGCAGGGCTTTGGCTTCTTCAACCATGTGATGTTGTTCCAGGAAGAAGGATCGCTGGAAAGAGATGGGATCCACCTGATAAAGAGAGGGAAGAGCATCTTTGCTAACCTAGTGACAAGGGCTTTAAACTAGGCTCGCCGGGAGATGGAAACCAAAGCCCTGAGGTAAGTGGGGAAGCAGAAGACCTGGAGGAAAAGCAAGAAGGAGGTAGCAAGAGGGGAGGTACTCTCATATGTCCTGAGAAATCAGGGCAATCGACTAATTACCTCGGGTCTCTGTACACAAATGTACAGAGCCTGGGAAACAAGAAGGAAGAACCAAAAGTCCTTGCAGTCACCAAACTATGATGTGATTGGAATAACAGAGACTTGGTGGGAGCTCGCATCACTGGAGCACTGTCATGGATGGGTTCAAACTGTTCAAGAAGAACAGGCAGGGGAGAAGAGGACGAGGAGTTGTGCTGTATGATTGCTCAGAGCTCCAGTATGAAACTAGAGATAGGCCTATTGAGAGTCTCTGGGTTAAGGAAAGAGGGGAAAGCAACAAAAGTGATGCTGTGGTGGGTGTCTGCTACAGACTACCAGACCAGGAGGAAGTGGTGGATGAGGCTTTCTTCAAACAGCTGGCACAAGTTTTCCCATAACAAGCCCTGGTTCTCATGGGGGACAACAATCATCCTGACAGCTGCTGGGAGGCCACTACAGCAGCGTGCAGGAAATCCAGGAAGATTTTGGCGTGTATCAA
Organism: Gavialis gangeticus; assembly: GCF_001723915.1. Classification (NCBI taxonomy): domain Eukaryota; kingdom Metazoa; phylum Chordata; order Crocodylia; family Gavialidae; genus Gavialis; species Gavialis gangeticus. The sequence continues at coordinate 6,081,648 of NW_017729001.1, read as the reverse complement.
GGACAACTTCCTGGTGCAAGTGCTGCAGCAGCCAACTAGGGGCCGTGCTCTTCTTGACCTGCTGCTCATAAACAGGGAAGAATTGGTGGGCAATGTAGTAGTAGATGGCAACTTGGGCAGCAGTGACCAGGAGATGATTGAGTTCAGGATCCTGAAGAAAGGAGAGCAGCAGAGTAAGAACCCGGGACTTCAGAAAAGCAGGCTTTGACTTGCTCAGGAAACTCATAGGCAGGATCCCCTGAGAAGCCAGAGAAGAGTCCAGCAGGAGAGCTAATTGTACTTTAAAGAAACCTTATGAAGGGTGCAGGAACAAAACATCCCAATGACCAGGAAGACCAGCAAGTATGGCAGAAGTCCAGCTTCGCTTAGCAGGGAACTCTTCAGTAAACTAAATCAGAAAAAGGAAACTTATCAGAAGTGGAAACTTGTACAAATAACTGGGGAAGAGTATAAGAGCATTGCTTGGCCATGCAGGGATGAAGTCAGGAAGGCCAAAGCACAACTGGAGTTGCTGCTAGCAAGGGATCTGAAGGGGAACAAGAAGGGTTTCTAGAAGTATGTCGGTAGCAAGAAGAGAATCAGGGAAAGTGCAGGTCCCTCACTGAATGGGGGAGGCAAATTTGTGACAGAAGATGCAGAAAAGGCTGAAGTGCTCAATGCCTTTTTTGCCTCAGTCTTCACAGGCAAGGTCAGCTCTCAGACTACATCACCGGACAGCACAGTTCGGGGAGAAGGTGAGCAGCCAATAGTGGCAAAAGAACAGGTTAGGAAATATTTAGAAAAGCTGGACATATACAAGTCCATGGGGCTGGATGGGATGCACCCAAGAGTGCTCAGGGGGTTGAATTGATGCAACTGCAGAGCCATTGGCCACCATCTCTGACAACTAATAGTGATCAGGAGAGGTCCCAGATTATTGGAAAGGGCAAATATAGTGCCCACATTTAAGAAAGGGAAGAAGAAGGATCCAGGGAACTATAGAACAGTCAGTCTCACCTCGGTCCCTGGAAAAATTATGAAGCAGATCCTCAAGGAATCCATTTCTAAGCAGTTGGAGGAGAAGGTGGCAATTAGAAAAAGTCACCATGGATTCACCAAGGTTTGTCATGCCTGACCAACCTGATTGCCTTCTATGATGAGATGACTGACTCTGTAGACATGAGGAGACCAGTGGATGTGATATACCCTGATTTTAGCAAGGCTTTTGACAGTCTCCCACAACATTCTTGCAGGCAAGCTAAGGAAGTATGGGCTGGATGAATAGACTGTAAGGTGGACAGAAAACTGGCTGGAGTATCGGGATCAGAGGTAAAAATCAATGGCTCAATGTCTAGTTGGCAGCTGGTATCAAGTGGAGTGCCCTAGGGGTTGGTCCGGGGGCCGTTTTTGTTCAATGGATTTCATCAATGACCTGGAAGATGGCACAGATGTGCTCCCTCAGCAAGTTTGCAGATGACACCAAGCTGAGGGGAGTAGTAGATATGCTGGAGGGTAGGGGTAGGATTCAGTGACATAGGATTGCGCCAAAAGAAATCCCATGAGGTTCAACAGAGGAGGGCCACTTGTATGGATAGGGGCCTGCAGGCAAAGCCCTACAAGGAGAGATTGAGGCTTCTGATATGAAGCCTTATAACTGACATCAGGAGGCACTACTTCACAGGCAGGGCAGCTAGGATCTGGAGCCAACTTCCATGGGAAGTGGTGCTCACTCCTACCCTGGGGGTCTTCAAAAGGAGACTAGATAATCATCTGGCTGGGGTCATTTGACCCCAGATTTCTTTCTTTCCTGCCCATGGCAGGGGGGCGGACTTGATGATCTGCTCAGGTCCCTTCCGACCCTACTAACTATGAAACTATGACCCTAGAATCTATGAATCTAAGGAGCAATGGTCTCAAGTTGCAGAAACAGAAGTTTAAGTTAGATGTTAAGAAGAATTTTCTCACTAGGAGGGTAGTAAAGCACTGGAACAGGCTACTCAGAGAGCCTGTGTAATCTCCATCTTTGGAGGGTTTTAAGATCCGGCTAACCCAGGCTTTGGCTGAGACAATCTAGTTGGGGATGGTCCTGCTTTGAACAGGGGTTGGACTAGATGACTTCCAACCCTAATTTTCTATGATTCTATGCTATGGAGAGAAAAAGAAAACTAGGAAGAAAAGAAATTAGAAATTTATTTAAGACAGAATCTGTACAGTAAAGCGCCAGAAGGACAGAACTGCTATCACACATGCAGAAAGCAGAAACTCAGGCACAAGGAAAAGGAAACTATCTGGCTATTAGAGAAAGACAGTGACAGAGAAGTTTGATGCATTCTGCTGGAGGTGTTTTTAATGCACCTATCACTATATTCTTAAATAGTCTCCTTCCACTATTCTTATCTCCAACCATTAAAGTGCAATGCCTGTATAAATGAGAAGGACAGAGTTAAAGAAGAGAGCATTGTACCCTTTGCACTGATTTCAATGGACTAACAAATTCACTTTCCTACCCAGGCATGAAGGTGGAGACCCTCACAGCTGTTACTGAATGAAACATCATGACATGGGACCAGCCTTGCTGAACACCAGCTCCTCTTCACAAGCTGCCAAGCTTAGCTTCCATGTCATATTTCACAGAAATGCCCAGTATTGCTTGTTTGTGCAGAATTTGAAAGCTGCCTTGACAGGCTAAATGTAAGTTGACAAAAATACAAGGGGTGACATGAAAACAATATGGTAAAATAATACTAAAGGCTGCAATTATTCAGGACAGTGATGCCAACAGAGGGTAATTAGAAATCCTGTTATTATCAGAACAAGGATAAATTGCCATTTGCAAACAGTAATGGAAAAAACCAACCTTGGTATAAATGGGTACAGTTCTTGCTAGTTTCAGTGAAAACTACAGTCACATGATAGATAAACTGGGTCTTCTAATGTTGTCATCATAAAACGTGAATTGTTTCAGATGTCTTATTTTCACTGGAATTTAAGCTCCATTCTATAGACTGAACTAAAATACAGACTCTAGTTTGTTAGCAGAACACAGGACTGAAACAGACTCACTGGACCTATATCTAGTTTAGTGCTTGCTATCACAGGAAACCACCACATGTGATCTCTTCCATAAACTGGTCAGGTTCAAAGTGTCATCTTGTAATCAAAACGAACTGTCAGGAGACAGGATCCCCACAGTTTATCACTTCCATTTTCATGGATTCACTGGAGTAACCTTAGGAAACTTAGTCTCTCTGACTCAAGTCTCTCCATCAGTGAAATGGACTTACCTCATGGGACAGTTATAAGGCTTCAGATCAGAAAAAAGTGCTTCAAGAATCTTTCTTGAAAGATTCTCATTTGTGTCACATAACATCAATGTTGTAAACTTACCCCTTAAGTTTCTCATATAAGTAGCAAGGGATGTAGCCAGAGAATACCCATCACTGCCAGCAGGAATACTTGCATGCAACTCCCCCAAATCTATGAATGAAAAATTAAAATATACTTAAATGGACTTGAGGGTTTTACTGTGTATATGACAGAAGGCAAAAAAAATCCTCTTTGGTAACTAAAATCTCTCAAGAGCAGATGGCTCAGCACCACATACTATGCTTTTCATATATGGATTGTTAGCTTCACCATCACTGCAACAGAAGGGCACAATTTTGAATCCTCCTCCTCTCTTTGATGCGTATGTATAATCTTAGTTCAAGACGTATCATATAGTAGTTTTGTTTGCTTGTTTCAAGAAAGCTACACAAAAGCAGAGCAACATGGTACCGCAATTGTCAGCTACTTTCTCAGGCAGTCATCGCAGGCGTTAGGTGTGGGGCTAATCTACTTTATCAACCCTATCATACATTAAACACAATCTTTTACCACCAGTCAGAAAGCCCTTGGGGTGATGTGGCCCTGAATCATCACACTTAGAGAAAGCAGTGCGTGTTCCCCTGCTCCCAGCACCTCCTAGGAATTAAGGAAAAGTGAAAAGAAGGTTTTAGATATTTCCAGAGAAGAAAGAGAGAAATAAGCAACTGTGGATTACACTCAGGACAAGTAGGCTCCTGCTACTGCACAATGAATGCATGCATTAAATCCAAACTGAGAGCAAACTACAGGCATTGGGAATAGCAGGACAGCTGTAACAAAGCCCTATTTGTAAAACATGATTAATTAAAAAGATCTGCAAACAGTGTCCATAAAACGATAACAGTTTGCTTGCTACAGCCTATTAGCCACTAAGGGGAGACTTTCCTTGCTACAAGTATTTAAATTGAACATACTACAGATTACTGTGAAACAAGCAAGAATGAACTGCTGCTGTCTCTGAGGGCTATGGCCCCCAGTCTGGGCTGCTTGTTCTCTTTTATTTTTAGTTTTAGATCTTGACAAAACATGACCCATCTCAACCACTGCAAAACAGGGGTAGAGTCCTTTTCTGCATCATGCTAAAACAGCATTTTATTTCTATTGAATCAAAGTGAACCCCACAACATGCTGACTTGCTCAAAGTACCTTTCCCAACTGTGGGGAAGCCTTAGGGCCCAGTGGTCCTCCATGATCAGGAATAAATCCCTAGGGATCACTGCTTAATATCATGGAGGATTTTCAGCATCTGAGAGCTCCCTAGCTAAATATTTACACCTCATTCATCAGTAGCATCTTAAGCACTTGGGGATTTTTAGTGCTCTTCTCTAAGTATCCATTTCTCTAATGATTGCTTCTTGGGAGTTTATGTATTATAAATAAACCCAGAAACACCATTCACAAATCAATGTTTTTGTTACTAAAAAGTCTCAACAGTGCTATGGGTAATTGCAAGTGCCAAGAGAAGAGCAGCAGAATCCCTTCATCTCACTCAGGGCACCTTCTCACAAACAGTGGTGCATCTGCTTGTAATCAGACTTGACATATCGGTTTGCAGTCACTCAAATGATCTTACAGGTGATTAATCTAGCATTAACTGCCCAAAGACCTATTTAACCATTTCAGCATCTCCCAGCCTCTGGAGGAGGAATAAACCTGCCTTTATTCCCAGGCACAGACACGTACTCCACCCAGAGCCCTCCACAAAAGCTCCTCCACGCACCTGGGTGCATTATAGTGTGGTATGCTCAGCATGTAATTCCCAAGGGAAACATTTGTGTTACATTCCTAAACCAGGCTAGATATCGCCTGCCTGCAAGCCAACAGGAGAATGCTCAAGAGGTGACCTCTCCACGCGGATGTACTTGCAAGATTCTGTCCAAAAGGTGGCAAAAGCCACAGAGACCACCCAGATCGGGATGATCTATGTCCCCAGTGCCTTAGTGGGCACTACCAGTTCTTGGCAGCATGGCACTACTACATGCTTCTTGGTCTAGGCTGCTCCCAGGGGCAGCCAGTGAGGGGGACCCAGACTGTATCACATGCCAAAAGAGTTCAGTGGTGTCAAATGGGATGCCATGTGCCTCTTCCTGTAGAACCCAAACACATGGCCATACACCGCCCAGCCCAGCCAATACAACTGACAACCATTCACCTCCAACCAGGCCCCACAGAGCAGCTTTATATGGAGGGCTCCTTTCTTTATCACAGGGCTGGACAACTTAAGCAGCCAAGGGCCACATGCCCCACAGATCATATTAGTGGGGCCTGCACATCACATGATCCACCACCCTGCACCAAATGCCCAGGTGCTCCCCACCCAATGAACCCTGTGCCCTCACCTGAAGCTCCCCAGCCATGGGTTTCCCTGCTGCGTTGGGCTTTTCAGACACTCCAGGTAGCAGGCTCCCCCACACTGTAGGCTGCACTGCACTGCACCACCCCACCCACTGGGGTGGGGAAGGGGAAGCCAAAGGGAGAGGGAGCATGGGGACCCTGCCTGCTTCTGCAGAGCAATAGGGGGAACAGTGACCAGGTGGGAGCCCTGGGCCTACAATTTAACCCCTTCTGGGCCACATGTGGTCCACATGCAGCTAGCTGGACCACCCTGCTTTAGCAGATCTAAGGGGCACAATCCAGGATTTTGGATTAACAAAACACAGATTTCTGCACCCTGCCATGGGTCATCCTGCAATCCATTCCAGATTCTATGCAAAGACAGTTCAAGCATGGACAAAATCCCAGAGGAGTAAGCTAATGTCAGTCAGATACAAACCAGCTCACACCTTAACTCCATTTAAGCCCTGTTTGAAGTGCTCCAAACAATGAACACACAGACATTCCTGGCTCAAGTAGTGATTCAGAAATGGCTAAAGTACTTAAAAAGAGAACCTCAAAAAATGAGGAACACCTCTGAAGCACTTTCATTGGAAGAACTTCTTGAAATGTCAGTATACTCCACAGACTGCACGAGGGAGTTGCTCGGTCATCCAGCATCTCACAGTGTTCTGATCCCTTCCCGCCATGGGAGTGAAAGAAGAAAAGCAAGGCAAAGAGCCAATGATCACTCATGTGCTCAGCTGTCCTTAGGGGATCTCCAGAGGCCAAGAGACATGCAAGGAATCTCTCTCCAAGCCTTCAATCTCCCTAGGCTCTGGTAGCTTATGCAAGCAGACCACTAGGGGATGTCAGAGAACCAAACAATCCTCTATCATAACCCCTGGCTGAAGGGTACTGCTACTACTGTCATCATGGCAATTTTAAAGCATGGCTGAGGGTCATATATTCGTATACCACTGAAGCTCTCTGAATTTGAAATGCTTCAGACTGGAACAGTATTTGGAGCACTTCAGATGTATGTCTGTCAGGTTAAGACTTGCACCTAGATTTACTGGTGGCAAAGACAAAAATATAATCCCTAAAAAGTTTTAAACTTCCAAACATTTCTAAAATCCAGTGCCTGTTATAAATATGTACTATTACTACATTTTTATACAAGGTTTAATTGGCACTTAAATAAGTAATGCAACTGTCACAAATGCATGCTGACAAAGCCTTTATACCACACTTTCAGAAGATTTTTGAGTGTATGTGTTAGCAGCTGAACTAATTTCAGATTTCATTCATCAAGAGATTATACATTGTGCAGCTATCCGAAACAGGCTATTATTAGGGCGCAAACATGTTGCTCTTGCTTTTTAATATGAACTGCTGCTCCTTAGAGTCCTACTCACAGCTGTGTTTAAAGTACTTTTTGAAATATTCAAAACCCATGATGACCAACCCACATTCTTCAGAACAAAGGCATGCAAGTCCTGCCTTTCCATTAACTATCTCAAGTTGTGCTGCTTACTAACTCATTACAAATACGGTGTACTGAAAGGGCATTTACACTGGCATTATCAAGAGCTTTGTCAAAATGGCTCACTGCTGTATGCCCCAAAACCCCACACGTGGCACTCTTGCATGGCACTATTGAAATCTGTCTCTTTAAAATGGATATTAACAAGCTCCACTTCCGTTACAATAAAATATATTCATCTAATAAGGTCCTTTTCTCCACAGTTCAGGAGATATAACAGAAAGATTTTAATGTATAGTTACATAAATCAGCCAGTTCCACACTGGAGCGCTAATATGCACTCTACCTGACTGGTTGTTCCTCATGCGGATTGCTTTTGCTTTAGCCAGCTCTAAAGCAGTGACCCATCGTTGCCTCTCCACTTCTGAGCTTGCTTTTAGATGGTATGTCCTTCCCCCATTGGAAAGTACAATGTTACAAGAGTCTTCCGTATCAATGTGAGCTGTTGACAGGTTGATGGTTCCGCGACAGGTGTGAGCCATTTCGGCCTGTGTCCTGCATAACAACAAAAAACAAGGAGTATAAATCCTCTGGATCTGCATTTATATCAACTTCCCACCTCCCCACAAAAATACTGCTGCTGAACATGTACTATTTGCTGCTAATGGTATATTATCCTGTTTTACAAAAATTCTGTAGTAACTGCAAAGGAAATCAACCAGCTTGCCAAATAGGACTGAACTCTGAAAGCTAGGAGAGTTTCCCAAAAGGGAAAATAATCCAACACATACAGTTTAGAATGAAGTAGGGGTGCACCAATAGAGAATTTCTGAGCTGATATTGATGGCTGATTTTTAATGAGCCATATCAGCCAATACCAATCTGATTCCAATATGCAGCTGGGCAGCGTGGAGAGTGGCGTCTAGCTGGTAAGTCTATTGTGGGGAAGGGGCAAGGGGGGAGGGAAGGGGGCAGATCGAGGATCTGCAGTGAAGGAGGGAGCAGGTCGGGGGTGGGGCTGGGTCAGGGACAGGTACTGCACAGCCAGGGGGAGGGCAGGATGGAGCCATGAGCAGCTCATTAGTGGGGTGCAGGCAAGCAGGTGACCACAGCATGCACCTCAGGAGGGCATGGGGGGGCATGTGCCCCTGGATCTGCGCGCGAGATGACGGCGGGCTGCCTCTGTGGGCTGGGACCATGGTGGCACCAGGCTCTTCCTGATGGGGAGCTGGACTTGACTCCACTTGGGACGGGTCGCAGTGCTGCTGGGATGGGGACTACAGGGGGGGCTGCAGCCACCCCAAAATTTACCGTAGTCCCCCTCCCAGCACCACCGCCAGCAATCACAAGTACAGCCCAGCTCAGCCCAGCACCGGGAAGAGCCCAGCACCATCTCCCTGCCTCAGCAGCAGCCTGCCCTTGCCCTGTGCACAGATCCAGGGGCACGCGCCCCCCCATGCCCTCCTGGGGTGTGTGCAGTGGCAGGGGCCACCCCCCTGGACAAGCCACTCACAGCTCCATCCTGCGCTCTGCCCCAGCTATGCAGCACCTACCCCTGTCCCAGCCTGAGCCCCTCTCCCTCCCTCATCGCTGGGGCCTCAATCTGCCCCCACCCCCCATGCCCCTTCCCTCACAACAGACTTACCAGCCAGACCCAGCTGCTCTCCATGATGCTGGGATGTGCTCCTGGCTGCCTGCATGCTGCACTGCAGCTGCACCCATGCACAGAGCATTATAGGTCACATCAGATAAAAAACGCCAATAGCCAATACAGTCAATTTTACTTATATCAGAGCCAATCCGATACGGGACCAATGTATCAGTGCACCTCTAGAATGAAGTGTTTGATCAGCTTCATAGCACAGCCATTTCCTGTTGCTTTTAATGCTTGTTTTGTTGGATTTCACATGAAACTGCTCATTTTCTTATCCTGAACTCACCCCACCCCACCCCTGTTCATACTGCTGTTTCTTTCTTCACCAGTCTAATTCCTAGTGAAGTCCTTACTTCAGGGGCGGGCAATTATTTCCCACCCAACTGCAGCCCCGCCCCCAATGCTTCCCTACCAGCTGCTCAGAGCCAGCAGAAGACTGGGGAAGCAGATCAGGTGCTGGGGGCTGCAGCAGCCCCACCTGGAAACGGCCTGCTGGCCAGCTGAGCTCTTCTTCCCATGAGGGTGGGAGCGAGGCAACAGGGTACATTTTTGGGGCTGTGTGTACACATGAGTGCCTCGCTCCCAGCCTCGGGCCTGCAGGTCGTATTTTGCCCGCCCTGCCTTACTTGCATGACTAATCTTTCTATCCCATGCCCTTTTGCTACTCTCCTGTCTAATATTTAGATTGTAAGATCGTGCACACAAAGATTGCAACTCTTCCACCTGTAAAGAACCTTCTGTAGTCTTGAGTGTTACAGAAATGCATTTTAGCAATGTTGCAAAAAGTACTACTGACAATATTTTTTATCTAATTCAATAGGAATACTCATATAAGTAAATGCTGTAGGCTCATCCCCAAAATTTTCATTGTTAAACTCCCAAAAAATCCACTCTTATCTCAGACACATTATTTTATCCAATCAAGGCCAATAATTACTATAAGCCTAAAGACCAGTTTACAGAGGAGCTGAGGCCTTGTGGGGAAAGAGCCATTGATAAACATTCTTTTCTTGATAAACACCTTCTTTTATGTTATTTAGAAGTGATATCATCCCCTATTTTGCCAGATATTGGGCTTTTGTTAGACTTTATCTGTATTTATGAAGTTTCCCATTGTTTCCAGTGCTATACTCTTGTTATGGGCATACTATAATGTCAAGGTAACAGACTGAAGCGAAGTCGGGCTGTTTGTTCCATAGTCCAGATTTTCTGTTAGGTCCTTAAATTAAGGGGGGCAGGGAGGAGGGAGGGAGAGAGAGAGGGAGAGAGAGAGAGAGAGAGAGAGATTTCTTGCACCCTTCTCTTTTTGATGCTACTTATGGGCTGGTTTAGTCAGCTCAGAAATGCCCATCATTGACCTCACAGCAAAGTGCACTAACCAGCAGAGTACAGATCAGGCATTACACAGGCCCTCCTTTTTGAGGCTGAGCCAGAGTTTCTTGCATATAACAGACTTTGGATAAAATGGGAGGAAACCAGTGCAATGGGAAAGTTTCTGACCCAGTGAAAGTAAGGGTCAAACCTAGAGCCAAGGGCTGCTCCATTTCTAGGAAATAGCCATCTCAGTGAGCCACCCACCCACGTCATGGTTTGTTACTCCTTCCTGGTGCCACACTGCTCCCTCACTTGGCTGCCCAGGGGACTAGCTTCAAAGAAAGCATGGGAAATTTCAGTGCAAAAGATGAATGTTTTGGAAACCTGGGAATGCGCAAAAATAAGAGGTTATCAGGAAAGCATATTGCAATCGTTCTTGTAGAAGTCACTGCTCTAAAAACAGGCCAGTTTATCGATTTTAAAGGTCGACTGATCACATGCAAATATAGACATGGATACATGGAGTCATAAAGGAATCAACATACGAAAAATGTGATGCTGTTCCGTGTAGAAGCATCCATAACACAAAGATAAACACCTCATTAATCAATTAGACCACAGACAGCATCCAAGATGCTTTAAAAAAAATCTAATAAAACTTACACCTCTCCAGCTGTATTATGCTGTATGAAGGAGGCAGGGCTGGGTGAGGGGGAGAAGAGATAGGGTCTCCAGATTCCTGCAGTAGAATAGTTCAGTGTTTCCTCAAAACCTTTTCCATCCACGGCACACTTACACAGCCTTTTCCATCCCACGGCACACTAGCCAAACATGAAGCGGGGGTGGGGAGGAGGGGGGAGGTGAGCAGCCGAACATGGAGCGGGGGTGCAGTCAGCGGCCAGATGCAGAGCGGGGAGGGGTATCAACGCAGGGCAGCAGCAGTGGTGGAAAGTTTTTATGGAAAGTTATCTTGTCATCTTACACCTCACATTTAATCTCCCTTTCCCCTCTTTAGTGCCATTATCCTTTTCTTGTGCACATACTTCTATTGCTCAGTTGTCCTCTTTTTCTCTGCACACGCAATAGTCAAACAAATTTTCCAGCTACCTGAAGGATCCCCAGAAGCCCCGGTGCATTAAGTGTCCAAAATGCCATTGATACTCAATAGATTTGGATTCCCTTGGATTCCCAGCTATTATATCATCATAATATCATATTATATTAGATTTTATTATATTATATTGTTTGCATGACATTTTTGCTGGCTTCTCAGGGAGGGATTTTCAAAAGCACCTGAGGGTGCTGACAGATGTGCAGGCCCCCACTCTAACTCATGGCTCTTTACATAAAGCGCCATGAGTCAGACTGCCCACCCCTCCACCGCCCGAACCAACAGACGCTTACCTGTTGGGCCAGTGGGGGTACACAGGAAATGAGCTTGCCTGCAGGAGCCAGCCCAAAGAGCCGTCCCTCTCCCCCAGCCTTGTCCCCTCACTCCCAGATCCACAGCTGTCTATAGGAGGGGAGGGGCAGGAGGAGCAAGCAGCTGGCTGGGGTTTGCCCAGCCTGAGCTCTGGGGAGAGGGAGCGGTAATTGAAGGGCTCCCATCCACCTACCCCCACCCCTCCAGCTCCGACCAGGCAAACCCCAGCCAGCAACTCGCTCCCCCTCCTGCCTCCCCCACCCCCACAGACAGCCCTGGGAGTGATTGCATCACACATTAATCCTAGGGAATACAAGTCCCTTAAGGTGCTCTGAAGTGGAGCACCTTCATTGGATCCATCATTTGACAAGGGTTAATTTGTTGCACAATCAGCCACTTTAAAAGCACTCTACAGCCATACATGTGTACTATGGCATGGCTGTAGAATGCTTTCAGGGGGCCAGCTGCATGACAAATGTAACTTGTCTGCATCCTAAGTGTCTCAGAGCCCAAGTTCTACTTCAAGTCATGCCTAAGTCACTCAGATATTTTCAAAATCCTACCCTGTCAGCATCTGAAATGTTTCCGTCAATACATGCAGGCAACTAGATAAAAATAAAGTTTTTAAAGTTGTCTTTGCTCTTCATTGCAAGACAAAGTGTACTGGAAATTAGAGACCTGGATGTGTACAGGTTCTCCTAAATACAAGGGCAAACACAGTCACCGGATCACTACTTGGAAATCACAGAGTTAACAACTCTGCTCTTTAAGCCCCCTCATTAGGGGTGCGCTGACAGAGATTTTGCGGGCCGATACCGATAGTTGATATTTAAGGAGGCATATAGGCGGATACCAATCAGCTTTCCAATATAGCTGCCTCCACCCGGTAAGTCTGTGGTGGTGGAAGGGGATAGGGGGTGGAAAGGGGCGTGGAGAGGCAGATCAATGCTCCCCACAATGAGGGAGGAAGCAGGGGCAGGCACTGCCCAAGGCTCTTCTTGGTGGGGGCAGGGCTTTTTTCGGCAAAGGCTGGGCTCAGAGAGGGCACCAGCAGCACTGGGAGGATGCTGCATCCACCCCAAATTTTGCTGCAGCTCTGCTCCCAGTGGCACCGCCAGCCTCCCTCCCTGCATAGCACTGCCTCAATGCCCCACCTCCACCCACACGCCAGAAAGAGCCGGGGCCGCACTGCACAGATGCACGGCACTAGGAGTGGAGCTGCAGCAAAATTTTAGGTGGATGTAGCATCCTCCCAGCGCTGCTGGAACCCACTCCATGCCCAGCCCCTGTCTAGAAGAGCCCTGAGCAGCCCCAACCGCAGCCCACCCCGGGCAAATCTGGGAGGGCACACACCCCCCCTCATGCCCTCCCAGGGTGCAAGTAGTGGAGGAAGCCACCCCCCCATAAGCTGCAGCTCTACCACCCACCCCAACCCGTCTGGGCAGTGTCTGCCTCTGCCCCCTCCATCACCACAGGGCGCGTTGATCTGCCTCCCTTACGCCCCTTCCCTCCCCCCCACAACGGATTTACCAACTGGAGGCAGCTTTCCAAGCTGCTGGTTCTGCTCCTTACTGCCTGAGTGCTGTGCTGCAGCTGCGTGTAGCACGGGCATTTATTGGCCAAATTATCAGCTCCATCGGGACGATTTCCAATACAGCCGATTTTCTTTATATCAGTACCAATCCAATATTGGACCAATGTATCAGTGCACCTCTACCCCTCATATACCATTTTGTCCTGTTCCTTTTCTGTTTTCTCTAGATTGTTATCCTCTGAACTATACATACCTCAAAATGAGGAAGCCCCCTCAGACTCCATATTCCAAGTAAAGATGTGCCACAGTCAGAGCTGACCTGAGCAGGGTGCGGGGCCTGGGGCAAATCAGCCCACGCAAGGCTCCACCCCCACTCTGATCCCAGACCTGAATAAGCTGCCACAGCCATTGACCCCAGCAATGGTGGCAGGAGGGTTGCGAATGGCTGGACACGAAGCAAGCAGCGGCAGTGCAGTCACCACAGGCACTCTGCCCAGCTCCACAGGGCCCCCCAGAGCATGGGGCCTGGGGCAATCACCCCAATTCGTCCAACCTAAGGGATGGCCTTGGCCACAGTCTTCATGGTCAATACATATATTTTGAATCTTTAATTTTTCCTACTTCACCTAGGCATTCTATACATTTCTTGAACTGCTGCTCTTTGAGCAGGTGCTTTCACATGGCAAGCCAAGTCTCTCAACCCTTATGAATTGAGTGTACTCAGAGCCAGTCAATATTTATGCATATAAATTATATTTGCACTACATTAAAGTAGCCAAAAACTACTCCCGTTACATTTTTACCTGTAATTAAACTGCCCAATTCCACTACATCATATAATCCCTTCCATAACTGATCAAACTCCATCTTAAAACTAATTATGTTTTTACAGCCTCTATTCCTATTGGAAGGCTGTTCTAGAACCTCAGCTACCTGATTGTAAGAAAACTTCTCATGCAAACCCTGAATTTATTCACAGCCAGTTTGTTCTTGTGCCAACACCATCCTTTAGTTTCAACAGTTCTTCTGTACCTTGGTGTTTACACCCCGATGTACTTATAGACAGCAGTCATATCTACTTTCAGACTTCATTTCACTAAACTAAACTAGCCAAGCTCTTCTAGTCTCATCTCATAAGTAGGACCCTACCAAATTTGCAATTTCCACCTGTCGATCTCTGGGGAAGGGCAGGACTTCTGGGGCTCTTCAGCCACTCAGAGGCATGGGGGGAGAGGGGTGGGGAGGAAGGTGCTGTGCTGTGCAGCGAAAATGACAACCGGTGCCATAATCGGACTGCAAAGTTGGGAGACAGCTGCCATGAATCTCGTAGGTCCCTACTCGTAAGACAGAACATAGGCCCATTAGTCTTACCTCGGTCCTAGGGAAACTCTTTGAGAAAATTATCCAGGAGCACATCTGCAAGGGACCAGCGGCATAGATTATGCTTAGAGGCAACCAACATGGGTTCATTAGAGGCAGGTCCTGTCAGACCGACCTGGTGGCCTTCTACAACCAGGTCACAAAATCCTTGGATGCAGGTGTCGCAGTGGACATAGTCTTTCTGGACTTTAGGAAGGCCTTCAACACCGTCTCTCAGCTCATTCTCAATAAAAAATTAGGCGACTGTGGTGTCAATGCCTACACAGCAAGATGGGTCACAAATCAGCTGGAGGGCCACACCCAGAGAATGGTGGTGCATGGGTCATTTTCGACCTGGAGGGATGTGGGCAGTGGGGTTCCCCAGGGCTCCGTCCTTGGGCCTGCACTGTTCAACATCTTCATCATCGACTTGAACAAGGGAGTGAAAAACACCTTATTCAAATTCGTGTATGCCACTAAGATGTGGGGAGAAGAGGGCATGCTAGAGGAGAAGGACAGGCTGCAATTAGAATTGGACAGGTTACAGGGGTGGGCGGATAAGAACAGGATGGGTTTCAACACAGACAAGTGCAAGGTATTGCACCTGGGGAGGAAGAACCAGCACTATACCTACAAGCTGGGGAACTCCTTTCTCATCAGCACAGAGGCAGAAAAGGATCTTGGAGTCACTATGGATTCCAAGATGAACATGGGCCGCCAATGTGAGGACAGTCAGGAAAGCTAATCACACCTTATCATGCATCCACAGATTCATCATGAGCAGGTCCAAGGAGGTGATCCTCCCCCTCTATGCGACACTGGTCAGGCTGCAGCTGGAGTACTGCAGCCAGTTCTGGGCGCCACACTTCAGGAGGAATGTGGCCAGCATCGAGAGAGTCCAGAGGAGGGGCACCCGCATGATCCGGGGGTAGCAGGGTAGGCCCTATGAGTAGAAGCTAAGGGACCTGAACCTGTTGAGCCTCCACAAGAGAAGGCTGAGAGGGGATCTGGTGGCCATCTATAAACTTGCCAAGGGGGACCAGCAAGCAATGGGAGAGTCCCTGTTCTCCCAAGCACTACCAGGAGTAACAAGGAATAATGGCCATAAGTTGACTGAGTAGATTCAGGCTAGATATCAGGAGGCACTACTTCACTGTCAGGGTGGCTAGGAGCTGGAACCAACTTCCAAGGGAAGTGGCGCTCACTCCTACCCTGGGGGTCTTCAAAAGGAGGCTAGATAATTACCTATCTAGGGTTGTTTGACCCCAGCTTTCTTTCCTGCCCATGGCAGGGGTTCGGACTTGATGATCTGCTCAGGTCCCTTCCAACCCTACCAACTATGAAACCATGAAACATCTATTCATTCCATTGATCATCCTCATAACCCTCCTTTGTACATGTTCCAGATTAACCTCAACTTTCTTGAACATAGGTGACTAGAACTGAATGCATTATTTCAGCTGGGATTTCACCAGTGTTTTACACAACGGCTTTAACACTTTCCTATTTCTACTGGAAGACATCCTAAGGTCACAGCTATCTTTTTCACACCTGTATCACACCAGTGAGTCTCATTCATCCCCCAATCAGCTATGTACACAATTCTCCTTTTCTGCTGTTCTCAACTAATGAGCTCCCAGTTTATAGCAGAAAACTGTTATTAAACCAAAAGCACATGACCTTATACTATATCCAGTTCTTTCTATGATATTCTGATCCTTCATTTTATGAACAATGCTCTTCAACTTTGTCATCAGCAGCTTTCATTATAACATGTATTTTTTTTTTGCCAGGGTCATTAAAGGATGGAGAATCAGCTGGAAGAACTGGAAGATCAAGTACAACCACAGCAGTATGCTCTAATTAGGATAAAGATAAAGCACTATGATCTAATTGGGATAAACTGAGACTTGGTGAGTGGGTAGTTTAAGACTGCAGTACCGGCGTGGATCGTTATAACTTGCTCAGCCCAAACAGAGGAAAACAGGAAGATCATCGAGTCCAGCCCCCCGCCCAAAGGCAGGAAGTCAGCTGGGGTCATAGGATCCCAGCAAGATAAGCATCCAATTT
>NW_017729001.1:6063884-6064616 GCF_001723915.1 Gavialis gangeticus | reverse complement strand
GCCTCACTAAGGCCAAGTACAAGGGGAGAATGACGTCCCGGGATTTGCTTGAGAAGCATCTATGGATGCAAGCCAGCATTTTCGTCGCTTTACTAGCCGCAGCATTGCATTGAAGGCTCATGTTCATCTTGTGGTCAACGATGACCCCCACGTCTCTTTCTTCTGTAGCGCTAGCCAGCATAGCACTGCCAAACCTATAAGGATGCTGCAGGTTTTTCCTCCCAAGGTGGAGAACCTTGCATTTTTCAGTGTTAAACATACCCTTCATGCCCATTTCTGAATGGGCATGAAGATTAACCCACCGTCTTCCTGAATTCCTTTGGGTTCTTACTTCCTTTGGGGCAGAATAAGGAGTTAAAATGTGCTCACATCTATTCACACACCCTCAGTGCAATTACCTTTTACACAACATGTGAAAAAAAACATGGAGAGTGTCCTTTGCCTACTGACGAATCCAGGAAACAGCATTTTGAAAGCCTTTGTCTCTGATACAGCTATTGCAATGTTTTGAGAAAGCAGTATTCATCTGAATTGCAAAACTGTATGCCTCTGGCAGTATCATCATTGCATATGTGTCTCCTTAACTTTAATTTCTGCCTTACTCTATCAACTGTCAGTTTCCACCTCCAGACTGTAGCAAGGACATGGATGATTCACTTCAGAAAGCAGGAATACTGAGTGATTCTTGTGTGTGAACTTTTGTATTTATAGGAAAGCCTATAAAAAAAAAAA
>NW_017729001.1:6017503-6025867 GCF_001723915.1 Gavialis gangeticus | reverse complement strand
CTGGGGTGTGTGAGGGGTGTGGGGGTCTGCATGTATGGCAGTGTGAGGCGGGATGCATGTGTACGGTGGGGTGTGCATGTGGGACTCACCCTACTAACATAGAGACACACACATAAGGGAATCTGTCCCACAGGCTGGTGATGCAGCCAGGAGCCACACAGTACTGAGGCAGGATGGGGACAGGAAGGCAGGGAAATGGCTGGGGCTGAGGCTGGGGCTGGGGCTGGGGTGGGGCTGGGCTGCTGTGTCCTGCTGCTGGCTTCCCCTGGGTCCTACTGCCCCTGTCTCCTTTCATCTTTGACAGGCAGCCAGGAGCAGATAAATATTAAATTTTCTAAATTTTTTAGGGGCCCTCTGGGCTGGAGAGAAAGGCCAGATAGGCCAGATCTGGCCCATGGACATATTCTGCCTGCCCCTGTTCTAGGGAGTTGCTCCTGATTTACAAGAAAACAAGTGAAAGGAGAATCCAGTCCAAAGAATGGCTGGGATGATGGCAAGACTATGCAGACTACTCTAGTGTGAGGAGAGAGCTGCATCCCAATGACATCTGCTCCCAACACTGTGAAGTCTCAACAGCAACATTCCCTCTAAGCTGCACGGCGTGCACAGCCATGCCCAAGCCACGCTGCCAGGTGTACCTGCGCAGCCGCACACGCCACACAGTTTAGAGAGAACGCTGCTCAACAGGGCTCCTAGCTCCTAAAAGACACCTGGAAGTAGCATATGAAGTAAACAAAAAAGGATGAATCATTCTTGGTCACACACATCACTAAGGGTTGTGCACATAGCAGAGTCCTATGTGTGTATATTCTCTTATGCAGACAGTAGGGGAATACCTTGGGCCAAACTTTGGCCTCAGTTACTGCACTGAAGTCAATGGAATTTTTCTGCAGTAGGATGGATGGATCTTGCCTTAAAGACTCACCTGATGAACCATGCCAGTGATACAGCTACGGCACTGAAAATTTCAGTTGAGTTGCACCCTATCCCTGACTAAACAGATCAGAGTAGAGGTTCACTTAGTTCTCAGTTCTACTGGAATTAGACTGTGCACACTAGGACAGCTATTCCTTTCCAAGAAGCATCTGCAGCCATTTTTGTGGTCTTCTTCTTGTGTCTCTACACCACGTTTGACCATTTTGTTACATCTGTGCTCATTTATTGTACTTTGCAAGATTTTTCATTGTACACGTGCCTTCAAGCAGTGGGCATTGCAGCAGGTGTTGCATAGTTTGAGGCTCTGTGCCACAGTCACAGGTGGTTGAACCAATGGTACAGTTCTGCTTCTTCATTAGTTCCTTGGAGCACCTAACTCCAGTACATAGGCAGTTGAGACGTCGCCACTTTTACCATGGTTTGTTAGCCCCTGGTGTTAAGGATTCAGTCTCTGCAATGTCCATTTTTTTGCTGTCAGGTATTTTCTTCACCCTCTTGTTCCACATCTGTAGTTGTTGGGTGTGGTACTGAGAGGTTGGGTGCTGGTGAGGAAGCTCCTGCATGACTTCAGCTGTTTGTGTGCTGCAGCATGGTCGTACAGCAGGTGTCTCACATTTTCAGTTTGTCTCAATTGTTCTATCCTGCCTCCTGGGGGCCATAGCAGAATCATTCATGTTGCAACCCCTGTCAAGCAATACCTGCAAATTCTGTTAACCATGATTTTGACCCTACAAATTAATCAACTATAACCAGTCATGATGTCATTGTGGTACAAGGTAAAGTAGGGCTCTCTTCTGTCTCTTCTGCTTGGCATGAATGCTGCACCTCACCTGAGACATCTCTTCTCAGCTCCCTTTCTTA
The DNA here is from genome assembly GCF_001723915.1 of Gavialis gangeticus. Taxonomy (NCBI): domain Eukaryota; kingdom Metazoa; phylum Chordata; order Crocodylia; family Gavialidae; genus Gavialis; species Gavialis gangeticus. The sequence continues at coordinate 6,024,070 of NW_017729001.1, read as the reverse complement.
AACCATCACCATAATACTCTGAATACCTGGCTCCTATCCCCACACTTTCAGCCCCTCTGTGGTTCCCGCTCACCTCCCTACAAAGCAAGCTATTATAATCTGGACAGCTCAGTAGGGACTAGGGATCTATTGCAAATCCTTGGAATTTTGGACACAAACTGCTTTTCTCAGAAAGTGACAAGCATTGGTACAATTTTTTTTTAGTCATTTTCCCTTTCTTGTGGCCTGTTGTAAGCCATGGAGACATTGTGTGGTTGGGGCTGGAACAGGGAGCCGGAGACTCCTGTCACAGAGAAAGCAGGCTGATTAGGAGAGCAACTGGGTGAGTTAACAGGCAGTTAAAATACAGGCTGTGGATTAGGCAGCCTAGGGAAAGGGGTGCAGCCCATCAACTCAAAAGGCAAACACCTGGGGTCAGGGAATGTGGCAGGGGCAAAGGAAAGGCCAAGTTGCAGGGATCCTGCAGCAACAGCAAAAGCCCCACACCACTGAAAATACCAGGAGCCCCTCCAGATGCCAAGCCACAGGGACATAGCAGTGGCTGATTCACTGCACCACCAGCAATACCAGTGACCCCACAGCATGTGGGGCCACAGGGAAACAGCGGTGGGGATGGGAAAGCCACGCCGGTAATCTCACAGGCCCTGGGGACCCAGAAATGGGACAGTCACGGCGAGTTCGCCGCATAGCAAAACTTAGCGGTAGCCTGATGGCGTCCCACACCGCAGCCAGCTGGGGCCCAGGTGCAAGCCAAAGAAGAAAAGCCAGCACCGGTGTGGACGCGCTTTGTAAGTGCATGCTGGCGCCAATTCACTGCCTGGGGCAGTGAGACACAAATAAAAGCCCTGTGGCTCTGGTCCAGCACCAGGACCAGAAGGAAGTCCCCAGTAGCCTAGGGCAGGCTGTGGGACAAGCGTGGAAGAGGCAGAAGATGACTGGTGGTGACAACCGCATGTGTGGGGAGCTACCTCCACCCGGTGAGTCAAGGGAGTTCCCCCAGACATCAGGAGGGGGGACGTGGGAGCCCTCCTGGGGAGAGGGTCAAGAAGAACAACGATAAGACCAAGAAGGAAGAGCAAGGACAGTGACTGACACCAACACTGGGTCTGAGCAACATCGACACAACAACAGGTTGGTGCTAGGTGGGGTATAGGGGAGGTGAAGGCCCAAAGTCCTCAATACCAAGAGACCATAGCTGGCCACCACTGAAACAGGTGTAACATGAGTCCCTGAGGGAAAGGTTTCCATCAAAGACCTGGCATGTGAGAAGCTTCAGTGGGTCTGGTAACTGGTGCCAGGACAAACTGTTGGCTTGAAAGCCTGCAGCTGGCCCAGGGCAACCAGAAAAGCCTAAGTGGGGAGTGCCTGACTTTTGGCTGCTTTTGTTACTGGTGGTTTCAGCTTGCAACTATTGGAGAGGAGGTCCCAGCACAGTCCTGTAAGGGGCAGAGTAGATTAATTAATCAGAGAAAGGGGAATCATCAAGAAGAATAAAGGGCATTTGTCAGCATGAATTCCACTGGGGCTTTTATACAGCAATCATTGTGCTGCTGTCCTCTCTCTACCCAGACCCCTTAAGAGTTGCTACAAAGGGTACAGAAGCAGAAAGATTCTATAGGCAGGCAAGATTCTCTGGGTAAATGTGATATAGTTTCTTAGACCAACTAAATAGTTGGAAAAATTGTTCTTTACAAGCTTTCGGGTACAAACACCCTTCAGGCACAGGGACTGTTTGTTGTTTCTTTGTTTGAGGTTCTATAAGAGCACACCTTCCCAGAGAGCTGGCTCAGGATATATTTTGGAAAGACTTCCATGTTGTCTGGATTCCTCAGTGATCTCCCAGACCTTCAAAACCTGGAGACTCTCTCCTTGTGGGAAAGCCCAGGCTACTTCCCCTCCCCCAGCAAACCTTCTCCTCCTGATGACATGAAGCTGCAGGGACTTGAGATTCCCCACACTCTAGGTAGACTTTCCTCCTCTTGGAGTTTTTTTAGTAAGACTAAATGACAAAGCCCCCAGCCACTGAAAATACTGAGAGATTCATGTAAAAAAAACATTCAACATCACTGATGTTTACTGTTTTCCACCCTGCTGGCACAATACCAAAGGATGTGTGAAATGTGTAAACAACTACATGTGCTCTGTACGTACCAGCCCAGAGCACACTGGGTGGTTTATAGGACTCAGAATAGGTAGGAAACAAACAAACAACCAGTCCTCTAAACAAAACAGGAAACAAGAGGCAAAAGCTACAGTCACTATAATAGGATCCTCCTCGAAAATCCTGGCTGCTGCTACTTGGATAAAAGTCTGGGGGCTTTTAACCCGGAATAATTCTATGCAACAATTTCCCTTTTGCTTACAGGATTTCTCTCCCTCTAAATTCTTCAGCCAGAATTAGCTGTATGAAAAGGAAGCTGGCACACTTGCCCCACATACTTACACCATAAAATAGCTGCCAGCAAGTTGGAACCTGGAAGCTGCTCAGTGGCTGGCCAATGGCTTTCTCTTTCTGTCTTGTTTATCAGTGCCGGTCATGTGACTAGTCCAGCTGCTGAAGTCAGCTCCGTTTTTTCAGTGATTATGTCAGGACTTTTAAAGTCACAGATTGCAAGAATTCATGCACACAAAGTTTAGGGCTCAACAGTGATAAAAGTCTGAAACTGGGCAAAGCTCAGGACTTAATTATTAATAAAATTTAAAGAATACAACTCGGTATAACTCAGTTAATGGGTTTAGTCCTAGGTTTAGGTCAGGTCTTTTCTCAGATGGTTTTAGAAATTATTTAAAAGAAATAACATTTTGCCTATAGGATCCAGCCTGAAATTAAGAATCAGCAAAGCCATGGGTCCTACCTCCACTTGTAAAGCCTCCTCTGAGTTGCACGTACAAGACAGCACAGCAAAAAGAACTTTAGGGCTGTACAGCAAATCCCTGGCAGGTTAGTTCCAGAGCAGAGAGGTCTGTGCAACTTCAGCTTTGACACCCTGTGCTTGCTCATCCAAATACAACCCATCCTGCATGGCCATAGACCAGTTATGGGTGCTACAGCACCCTGAGGTGTCCTGAGATCCTTTTAAGGGTGAATATTAGCATTGTTAGGTGTGCAGACAATACACATAGTTCATAAGATAAAACCCAGGATTTCAAATAGGAATCCAGAGCGTCAAAAATGTTCTAACCTGTTGTGGTCGTTCTGAGTTCTTTGCAACACAAGAATTGCTCTATTTTTTTTTTCATTATCAAGAAACAAATGAAAGTTAAGAACCGGTGTTTTTTGAAGGGTGTTTGAATCCAACAAGGGGACACTTGAGTCTAAAAAGTTTAAGCACCACTGCTGTGGATTATTATTCCTGCAGGTCCCTGGCCTCAGTAAGGGCTGAGTTTTACAAGGTGTTGAACTTTCCTCACTGGCAATGAGCATCTTCACTTTGCACTGATTTTGATGGGGAGTTCAGATGAAAGACTGAGTGCTTAGTGCCTAGATTGAATAGTACAGAATGAATGGGGCAGCTGGCCTAGAATTACTTCTCCTCCTTGGCGCACAAAGATCCCAGATCTGTCCTATTCTGTGTAAGTCCACTGTCTGGATTTATAGTGCCATAGGGAGAAGAGAGGAATGTTGGAGCAATTCAGCCACCAGGACACCTGCCTCAGAGAGGGGGATTTCTTCAGCTATTATGGATCTATCAGACAGCAAAAGCCCAGTTGCATACTTGGACTGAGGGAGAGGGTGGTAAAGATGATCAGCTCTGCCACTGGCCTGCTGTGTGACCGTGAGCAAGTCATTTCACCTCTCTGTGCCTCCGTTTCCGCTACCATCTTTTGCCTGTCTCCAGTCATTAGGACTAGAAACATAAGGGGAGGAGTGAGGAAAACATTGAGATTCTATTGGAATCACTTGTCTCCAGAAGTTGGGATTTCAAGTAAAACATAAGCCATTTCAGGACTAATGATCTGTTCATGACCAGTGCCATTGCTGGGACTATAGTGCTGAGAATGTTCTTCCTTCCCCTTGCTCTCCCCTAAAACCCTTCTTCTGAGGGTATTGTTTCCCCTGGAAGAGCCAGCTGTTACATCAGACAGGGGCCTAAGTCATTCAGCCAAACACCAAGACACCAGCCAAACAAAACAGGAAGGCAAGGAGCAGTGCTATACAGCACTCTAGGAAGAGCTCACTGCTCTTGTAGAGATGAGAGAGAGTGTACATACAAGTTACATAAGAGCATTTAGCAGGGATCCTGGTTTTCTCTGATAAAAAAAATCCCCAATATTCAGATTAAAAAAGTAACCCAAAATCTACATTTTTCTGTGATTAAAATGAAATGCCACTAATATATATACACTAGCCAACCGCCCATCAAGAATGACAGGAGAAGCAGGTGGGGATGGAGCCTCGGTCCCCGCTCCATCTGGACCCACTTCCCCTTCACTCCTGCTGCTTGGGGTCTGGGGGTGGGGGAGGAGGCCCACTCCTTCCCTCCCCCAGCCACTGCTGTGGCTGAGTTGGCCCAGGCCCGCTGTTCCCCACCCCCACAGTGGGCTGGCTTTTTCCCTGCTCCAGCCTGCTCCCCCCATCCCATGCTGGGCCCAGGCCTACCCTGCATTACCTGCAGAGCGGGGGAAGGAGGGGGTAAGGGCCCCCCCCTTCTTGTCCACTCTGTTGCCGCTGCCTCCAGGGAGCAGGGCGGGGTGGGGGAGAGGAGGGGGGCAAGGCTAAGTGCGCTGGCCTCATCCCCCTGCTCCCTCCATGTCCCCACCATCATGGTAGCGGGCTGCCTTCTGTCAGAACATGTCTTCATGCTCTGATTGACTGTTTGTCAGCCAATCAGAGCGTGAATAAAGCATTACACAGATAGACAGACAGACTTAGGCTTTTATAATATTAGAATACGGGCAGTCCTCTGACTTATGACACAATTGGTTCCTGAAAACCACATCTTAAGTTAAAACATAACTCGGAACTGATTTTCCCATAGGAAACAATATTATAAATGGAGGATTGGTTCCTGAACCAAGGCCTGATACCTTATTTTCACCAAAAATAATCCAGAATTTTGTACTCAATCAATTATAGATGAATAATATAGCCACATTAATGTATTTATATTGTAAATATCAATCATGTTGAATTGGAAGGACTTCTTTGAGGAGACTTTGCTGGACATTTTGAAGGGTTCTTGGCTGGAGGCTTCTCAGGAGTCTTGGTCACAGGTTTTTCTGGAGTCTTCTCTGCTTTCTTAAAGAAAGTGTCCAATGAAGTTTGGACAGATGTTCTCCAGGGAGATGAGCGACACAGCAAACTTGTTTGCTGGCGTGGCTTGGCATCAGATCAAGTGTTGTAAAGTCAAAACTGACGTCAGAAAGTTGAAACAGGGTGTCAATTTATAAACGTAAGTGCAAAACGTTGTAACTCGAAACGTAAGTCGAGGATTGCCTGTATACTTTTTTAAAAAAAATTGGGGATTTTTTTATCAGAGAAAACCATGACCCCTGGTGGCTGGACAAAAAGGACTGGGGTGAGGGTGGGAACTCTGCACTCTGTCCTTGTCTGTCAGTTTGATAATAAGGAAGAAAAAGGAAACAGGGGAACTGAGATGGGCAGGAGGCTGGGGATACCACTAAGGCCCCTGCCAGCCGAGCAAGTTAAAGGCGCCCTGGGATCTGATACGCGATCCACACAATTTCCCTTCCTGCCGTACCACACATGTATAGCAAGAGGCGTGACTGTCAGATCCCATCGCTCCTTATTGCTGGTTCACCAAGAGCCTGAGGCCACCACCCTGGGCCCCGCCTACACCAGCAAGTAGCAAGCTCCCATGGCTGGGAGCCCCCTTAGCTGACAGGGCTCCCAGGTGCAGTGATGCACCACACACCCCCCAGACTGGGAGCCTGCAGCTGACAGGTCTCTCGGCCATGGGAGTTCATGGTGCACCTCCATGGCTGGACAGCCATCAGCTGAAGAGGCCCCAACTATGGCGTCGCAGCTGGCCACGTGTTCCATTAATGGCATGCTAGAGACCAGCCACAGAGGTATCGCAGCTTTTTTGGGGAACAACGCTGTGGCTTATTCCTTGTTTTATGATGCCATGAACCGCTTCGGCACCTGGCCGGGTCGTCATCACTTCAGACACGATGAAGTGGTTAATCAAGCCCCAGGCCTAGCCTGCCGCAAGGGCCCGAGGGTGAGGAGCTCGGGCCGCAATTTCTCCCCATTTTCTGCCCGTGGATTTGCCCCGGAGCAGGGCAGCGGCGTCTGGCCCCTCCCTCACGCGCCAAGCGCTGGGCCCGGCCTAGAGCAAAGCCCAATGCCTCAGGGGAACGGAGACGACGGACCAACCCCGCCGGCGGCTCAGCCTGAGGCAGAAACCCGCAGCGCCAGCCCGGCCACAAGCACCCCACCAGCCGCTGACGTCACCCGGCACTGAAGCCGCATCAGGAAATCCCGGCATGCACTGCGCCCCGGCTGCCTCTCCGCATCCCGGCATGCACTGCGGCTACCTTAGTGTATCCCAGCGTACCTAGCGCCAGCTCCCCTCACAGGGCGGCAGGCCCTGAGTCTGTCTT
>NW_017729001.1:6005500-6006770 GCF_001723915.1 Gavialis gangeticus | reverse complement strand
TCCCGCCCGGGGTCCTAATCTAGCGCAAGGAAACGGCTCCTCCGCGGTCACTGACAGATCTTTGTGCTTGTTTCTCCCAAGTACGAGCGGGGTTCAGCCACCAACTACATCACCAGAAACAAGGCCCGGAAGAAACTGCAGCTGAGCCTCGCAGACTTCAGGTAAGAAAAGAGGAGGGGGGTTGTCGGGTGAGCTTGGCTGTCTAGGTTGTCTGTCTGCCTTAGAAGCTGATTTGCTCTATTCAGAGGCAATATGATTTGCAGTAGGGGCAGATGAACAAGAGGGCAGTCTCTTGTGCATGTGCTGTAGTTCTCCCGTGCAGGGACTTGCCTCCAGGGATGAATAAATAAGGTATCTTACTTACTAGATATACAGGCATTGTCCATTGCACCCATTGTATTGGGTTTGTAGAGGCTGGCGGTGTACAGAGTTCCTGTTAATCAAACGAAGGCAACTCTTTGATCACTACCTTTAGGCATGATCTAGCCCTGCTACAGTGAAGGGTGAGCACGTTCTTCCCTTCAGGACCTTTAGGTTTTCAAGCCAACTATTGTGTGCTCTCTGAAATCTGCATACCTGCTCTAATAGTCTTTAAAGTTGTTTGCTAAGGGCACTGGGTAGGATTAGTGTTTTGATTTTGGAATTTTTGGAACAAGGTGCTCTCAGGACAGAGACCTGTTGAAATGAACTGGTTTGTTTTAAAAAGTGTCTGATTTCAGCATGTTACTTTCCACAAATACCCAAAATATAAATTGTAGTTCTGAACTTCCCCAAATCAGTCTTCTGCATAGGACTGATGTCAGCTAGTGCAGAGCAGCTCCTGTCACTCTGAGGAGGCAAGACTATAGAGCAGGGGCAGGCACTTATTTTAGGCAGAGGGCTGCTTACTGAGTCTTGGCAAGGTGTCAAGGGCAGTGTGGGTAGCCCCGCCCATTCCCTGGTGCCCTGCCCCTGGTCACCATCTTGTGACTGGAAGTCCTGCCCCCTAACCCCTGACCTTTGCCACCAGAAGTTCCTCCCCTTGCCCCAGTAAGTACTTATTTCAGAAACAGGTTTTGCCATCTTGGTACCAGAAAAATACCAAATTATATTTTAAAAATTCATTTATTTGATTTCAAAAAATATTTTTGTCCTGATTTACATGTGTTTGTGTTGTGTACATAGAGTTGATTGCACAATAGCTTAAAATGAAGTCTCACTCTTATATATTGTGGAGGGGTATGGGGTGGGAGGCATGGGGGGTAGGGGTATAGGTTTGTGGGGGAAGGGG
>NW_017729001.1:6003325-6005426 GCF_001723915.1 Gavialis gangeticus | reverse complement strand
GAAGGTAGCTGGGGGGGGTGTGGGGGTCTGCATGTATGGGGTGTGTGGGTACATGTGTATGGTGGGGTGTTTGTGTGGGACACCCTGTGAACATGAATGCCCACACACACACCCTCCTGCTTTTGGCCCCAGTACTTGGAGTGGCAGGCAGGAAAGCAGGGAAATGGCAGCTACAGGTGGGGGGAAGGGGCAGCAAGCGGGCATGCAGGAGCACAGCAGCAGCTGTCCAGGAGCTTGGGCCTGTGCCAGTGCCCCAGGGCCAGCACTGACGAGGGCCAGAACAGGGCAGCAGGAGCATGACACCAGAACGGGGAAGCAGGAGTATGACACCCCTGCCACCCCTCCAGCACAGCTGCACTCCTGCCACCTCGCTCTGGACCCCGCTGGCCCTGGGGCACCAGTACAGGCGCTTTGCTCCCACCCAGCTGTCACTGAGCTTCCACTTGCTGCCTCTTCCCCTTGCCTGTAACTGCCATTTCCCTACTTTCTTGCTGGCTGCTCCAGCACCTTGTGACTCCCAGCTGCCTGGCTGGACTGTGGGACTCAGCAGGAGCTGCCTGGCCCCAAGGACTGAGGCGATTGCCCATAGTCCTCCTCTGCCTCCCCCCTTCTTGCCCTTATCTCAGTTTCCCTCTCTGGCACAGAGAGGCAAACAGTCCCAGGGACCCAGGCCAGAAGGCTCTGCTAAGCACAGGGGTGTGGACTGGGTGTATTGTGTGGGCCTTGCTTTTGGGCTGCTGAGTCCTGCCTGGCTTCCCCTGGGTCCTGCTGCCCCATGTCCTGTCCTCTTTGACAGACAGCCAGGAGCAGATAAATATTAATTTTCAAAAAGTTTTAGGGTTTCCACAGGCCGGATAGAATGGGCTGGCATGCCGGATCTGGCCTGTGGGCCATATTTTGCCCATCCCTGCTATAGGGTCTGGAAGCATGCCTGATGTCAGTCACAGTGTAGCCTAGGGCAGTGTGCTGTAGACACTAGATTTTAACAGCATTTTGAAAAAGATGCCTGGTTGTACAACTACCCTCTGCCTGTGACAAGAATGTGTTATACTTCTGAGCAATATGTTTGAGAGATGCATCTATTCTGAAAGGGGCAGGGCCTATTTTTGAGAAGTTAGAGGTATGAATTAGCAGTTCATTGTTATAAATCCTGCTATAGGCAGATCACATCAGGCCCAGAAATCGCTCCTTTGTCTGTTCCACGTGTTATAGGGGCTTTTCACTTTAAAAAGTAAAATGAATAAAACCACTAATTTAGAATGCAAGTTTCATACTGTAGACTGGACTTGAGGGCTTGGGGTGCCCCTTCAGGTCCCATGTTTCTCAGAACCATTCTGCTGCTCTGTGTGAGGCTTTTGTGTGGATCACCTTAGGCCTGCTTGAGGGGAATTTCCCAAGCCAATGCTTTCAAATCAACTGTGGCCAGGGTGGATTTGATTTAAAACAAATCACAATTTAAATTGCTAGTCAGGAAGCCTCGGTTTAATCATTGTTTTCTACAAAAAGTGTGTCTTGTGTGTTATCCTTTATTTATTTAACTTGAAACGTTACACTTTTAGAGAAAGGTAAGGACTTGACTGTGTGTACACAAACTTGCAGAGGCAGTTGGGCTGATGGGTAGGTAATCAGGTCTATTATCTCTCATCTCCCTATACTGCTGTTAACAAGGATGTTATCTCTGAAGACACAAATCCACAGTTTGAGAACTGAAACTAAGCATCACAGAGATGCTTAATGAGATCTTCTAGGCTGAGCACTGATTCCCATTGGGCAGAGTGGTTTTCTTTAATCTTTACTAATTCATAAAGTAGCCTCTGGGAACCCCATAAGATTGGACCCCTAATATAGTCCATGGCCTGTGTGACCTATTTATAAAACTTTTCTAAAAAGGTTACATGAATATGTTGTTTCAAATAGTATATAATTGGAAGTTATAATCCGTGTTCCATGATGATATCTTTGTACTTTAACAGGTGTTATATTAAAGTTATCTTTATGTAGGTTTTTTTTAAAAGCATCTTAACAAAAAACATTTAAAAAGACTATTAAATTTAAAAAAATCTGATTGAAAAAAAAAAAAAAAAATCTCTTTTTTTTTTTT
>NW_017729001.1:6000402-6003315 GCF_001723915.1 Gavialis gangeticus | reverse complement strand
TTTTTTAATTGTTGTGTGGGGGCCACAGGGTGGACAAATCATGCTGAGGTTGCGAAGTGGAGTATGTGTGACTTTACCTCAGAAAGTTAGAAAAGGTACACACAAATCTAAGTTTAGCTATCTTCCATTTTGGCAGCCCTATGCAACCTTAACTCTATGTTAAAGTTTTAGGGCATCTACAGAACTTGCAACAGTTGTTTGCTCAGTTAGCATAGCAAACTTTGGCAGCTACTGGCCCGCAACAGCTTAAAGGGGGAAAGCTTTGTATCCTGTTAGTAAGCATGTGAGCAATCCAGTACCTCTGGATTTGACGTATTTTGCATCTCATCTGGTTGTTTGTTACAGGCGGCTGTGTATCCTGAAGGGGGTTTACCCGCATGAGCCAAAGCATAAGAAGAAAGTAAACAAAGGCTCCACAGCAGCACGGACTTTCTACCTCCTCAAAGACATCAAATTTCTTCTCCATGAGCCCATTGTTAACAAGTTTCGGGACTATAAGGTACTCTTTGCAGCAAGGGGCAGTTGGACACTAGATTATGTTCATTTTGCATGGAGTCGCATGTCTGTTATTTCAAAGCTGTGTTTGCTCTAAGAAACAGCTTTCCTGTCACCCTGCAGCATCTTGTGCTGAGATTATTGGTTTACCTTGCCTGTCTTAACAGCAAAGTATAGCTGCTGCCCCCACCCCTCTCAGTTGTGCATATTCCTGACCCACTGTGGATCTTGAGGCTGCTTCTGTGATGGGGAGACTGTGGTTTAGATATTGAATAGGAGGTGCCAGACACTAGCTGGTCTATCAAGGTGCTTAGTTCGACCTCATAAAGAGCGTGGTTGATGTAAAAACTCTCTGGGCATCAGGCATTCCTAGTGCAGAAGGTGTATTGCTCTGAATCTGTTTGTGCTTGGTAATGTGTTGTATCACTTAGTTTCCGCAAAATCATGAGCAGGAAGAAGTTCAAAAGTCAAAAACCAAGTAGGCTTTTATAGATAATGAAATATTAGCAGTGTTCATTTGGGACTTTTGGCTCACTTGCTATGGAGAGTTGAACAGGTTAGTATTGTCCAGCAACCATGGTACTCAAATGGGAACCTGGACTCTTAAATTCTCTTCCCAGCCCTGCTACCAACTCTTGTGTTATCTTAAGTAAGTACTCCTCAAACTTTCTGCCTTATCTGTGTGGATTACTGGGATGGTCTGAGTGGAACCAGTAGTGGGAGCTGATTTTTGCAGGGATATCTTAACCTGTACACAACCTTTGAGAGGGGACTGTTGGCCCCACCCCATGACGTTGCTAGAAGTGTATTCCATCTGGGCACATCATCTCACTAATGCCACTCTTTTGCATCCCTTGCCTCTGCCCCAGTAACCAGAAGCGTGTTTGGTGCAGGAAGCAGTTACGTGGTTCCAGTTCCTAATATCATCCTCATGGGATGGATTTCCCTCCCTGGAGCTGACCAGATCTCTGTCTCTCTCAGGTGTTTGTCCGGAAGCTTCGGAAAGCATATGGGAAAAGCGAATGGAACACGGTGGAGCGGCTGAAGGATAACAAGCCCAGCTACAAACTTGACCACATTGTTAAGGAGAGGTGAGGAGGGGGCTGGGGCACTGATCACATCCTGACCAGTGCTGCATGGCAGACAAAGCAACCAAACAGCATGGTTACAAACATGGAAGAGTTGTTCTCATTTGTAAGAACATATATCACAGCATTTGGCTGAACTGGGCATCTTTGCACCCTCCTGTTGTAGGGTCTGTTGAAACCTTCAGTGCCTGAGGTGTGCCAGACAGCCTCTTGCAAGTGTCCAGACTTGTAGTTGTACCTCCTATAACCAACACATTCAGCGTTTCCAATAAGTTGTGTCACTGGCTTACAAATGTTTAGAAATAGATGCCTATGAGCTGAACTTGGAGACAGTTATTTGTTGCAGCAAAACAGTGACGAGTAGTGACTGGACTCAGGAAGCATTCCTAGCCCTCTAAGTGGTTGTATGATATGTAGTGAGATGTAATAGCTCACCTGCTTTCCTCGAAGCCCTTGGCAGACATTTGACTTGCCAGACCAAGCAACACCCACAAGTACAGCCCAGCCTAGACCGACGAGCGAAACATATACACAGGTAAGTGACAGGGGCCAGGGCAATTCTGTGATTAGGGGGCCAGTACACACATCCACAGGAGGCCTCAAATGCCTCTACACAAACACTCGTAGTATGGGAAACAAGCAGGATAAACTCACCCTACTGCTAGCTGACACCAACCCGGACATAGTAGGGATCACTGAAACGTGGTGGGACTCAACGTATGACTGGGTGGTGAATGTCCAGGGCTATAGGCTGTACAGGAGGGACAGGATAGGAAGGAAAGGTGGGGGCGTGGCACTCTACATTAAGGAGGAATACCCATCCCCATCAATTAACAAAGAATCAGAGGAAGGGCGCATGGAAGTGTTTTGGGTTAGAATACAAGGCAGTCGAGGGGAAAGAGACTTAACGGTGGGGGTCTACTACAGACCTCCCAACCAAGGGGAAGAGCTCGACCAGGAATTCTTAGGTCAGCTCATGGAGGTAGTGAAGTCTAAGGATGTGGTAGTGATGGGGGACCTGAACTTCCCGGACATCTGCTGGGAAGAGCAGTCAGCCAGATCTGACTGCTCACGTAGGTTCTTAGCCAGAATGTAGGACCTGTGTCTAACCCAAGAGGTGCACAGCCCCACCAGGGGAGACGCCTTGTTGGACCTGGTGCTGGCCACAGGAGATGACCTGGTGAGGGGGCTGTGGGTACTCAACCACCTGGGTGACAGCGATCATCGCCTGCTGGAATTCACCATCCAGCACAAGGTGGCAAAGACATGCAGCAAGGCAGCAGCCCTAGATTTCAGGAGGGCAAACTTCAATGAGCTAAGGAGAATAGTC
>NW_017729001.1:5997221-6000390 GCF_001723915.1 Gavialis gangeticus | reverse complement strand
GTTACAAACTAGTCAGAGGGGACCAGCAGGCATTGGGGAAGTCCCTGTTCCCCCAAGCACTGCCAGGAGTGACCAGGAATAACAGTCACAAGCTGGCAGAGGGGAGATTTAGATTAGATATCAGGAGGCGCTACTTCACGGTCAGGACGGCTAGGATCTGGAACCAACTTCCAAGAGAAGTGGTGCTGGCTCCTAGCCTGGGGATCTTTAAGAGGATGCTAGATGTACACCTTGCTGGGGTCGTTTGACCCCAGTACTCTTTCTTGCCATGGCAGGGGGTTGGACTAGATGATCTACTCAGGTCCCGTCCGACCCTAGAAACTATGAAACTGTGACAAGGCATAATAATCATGTCTTAAACAGTGACCGGCCACATGTTCTTGCGATCAATTGTGTAATAAAATAGGGCATAAGGCAGAATTTATTCCACAAAATGTATATCATAATGTGTGTCCATTGTCCCTTAAATTGAACATGTGGCAGTGTCTGTTGCTCCCTGTGCCTCCCCTTCCCAAATGTAGCCTGATGCCAACTGTCTGGCAGGGCTCTTGAACTGGCCCCAGTGCTGTCCTGATACTGGAGTGCACAATCAGTTGATTGTCAGTCTTGTCTCTGGGACCTCACTGGAGCCTTGTACCATCTCTGGTGAGGTCCTGGGGCTGGAAGAGCCCTGGGACTACACTAATTCCCCAGCATTCAGCTTTCTACTTGCTGGTACAGGATCATGAGCCTGGGCTCCCCCTGCACTGGCCAAATGGTAATGGTGCAATTGCATAGTAAAAATTGCATTTGCTGCCATACATGTCAGAAGGTGTGATTGTTAGGATTGGGGAACAGATCCAATCATGCTATTAAGTGAACATGTGCCAAGGGCCCTGTCAGGGATCCTGCCCAGAGCCAGATTTGGAGGGGTGTTGATCTTGAAGATCTATCTGATGTACTCCATTCCCATTCTGACAGCAGTGAATCCAAAGGATGTGTTCGCTGTTTTACCATCATTCCCACAGGCCCTATAGTCTCTGGCACGAAGATCTTATACTTAAAAAAAACAAACAAACAAAAAATACCCGATGGATGGAGGGGAGGAAGCAGGTCCAGACTAGGACTTGGATCTAGGTCCAGACTAGGACCTAGATCTCCTTACTCGTATTGGGGGCCAAGTCCATGCTGCCTCCCATTTATCTTGGCATTTAAACTGTGTAAAGGCTTTGTTGCAAGGCTTGGCAGAGTGCCTTAAGCAGAGACAAACATCCCAGTGCTGTAGACTACATTTCTGAAAAGATAGTTGGGCACTGAAAGATGCAGTTAAGTATCTATTTCTATAAATCGCATCTTTCAGTGCCTAGCTCCCTCTAACACTTGGCTCTGCATTTCAGTGCTATTCTAACCCAATACCCTCATATCTGTGCTGAACTGGCAGTAATGCCTGTAGCCTTGGAGACCAGTTGTTCATTGCACAGCTTATAGCAAGTATAGCATTACCTTATATAGATGCTGGGGGTGGAAATGTTCCCAGGCCAGTCCTAGTTGGGTGGGTAGGTGTAAAATATGTTGCAAGCAGGGCATGAAGCCAGGGCATTGCTAGCATGTTAGCAAAAATCGGGTGACTGAGCAATTTAAAGGGTCATGCATTAGTCTCATGCTAACAAACCTGTTAAATGCCTTGGTCTCATTCCCTGCTTTGTTTTTTTCTTTTTGCCACAAGTTTGGTATTGTGAACGACTGCACCTGGTCACTGAACCTGCGTGAACTTCCCCAGGGTGGATCTCAACTTCTCCAATCCTCACTGGAGGGTGCTGTTTCCCTGCAGGTCCTAAGTGGCTTTGTTGGCATTTGGTGCCACTTTTGACAAAGATGAAATCTGGTTTGGGGTTGGCTGCTCACTACAGTGGCTCTGAGCTTCCAAATCCTGTCCCAGTGGTAGTTCATGGTGGCCACCCAGTGGCCATAAGGTGGCACTGGTCTTGTGGTTCCAGCACAGGTCTGGGTTTTGAATGATGCCACTCCTGGCAGGCTAATGGGTGTTTGTATTTGGTACCCCTTCCTGTTCTCACTGGGGTCTTCCATGGTGGCTGCAGGTACCCGACATTCATTGATGCCCTGCGAGATCTGGATGATGTGCTTTCCATGTGTTTCCTCTTTGCCACCTTTCCAAGGACAGGCAAATGCCATGTGCAGACAATTCAGCTGTGTCGCCGCCTCACTGTGGAGTTCCTCAACTACGTCATTGCCTCCCGCTGCCTGCGTAAGGTAAGAGCCTGTCCATCCATCTCAGGGTCCTCTTCCATCGGGGGGGCAGACTGTCCAGGATGCAGTGCAGGGATCTCTCCTTAGCTCTCTGACCTCACCTGCCTGCTGGAGGCTCCCTTGCATGGATAAGTATGCAATTAGGGGAAAAATAGGGAGCATCAATGTTTGCACTAAGGTCACAATTACACTTGCAGCTTCAGGCCACCCTGGCTTCCCAACCTGCCAGTCATCTCCACTAACCTTCCCTGCCTTGTAGTGTGCTCAGAATCCAGTCAGCCTCTGCTGGCAATCTTGCAGCTTTCTGAACCCTGTCTCCCCTGCTCACAGGGGTGGAATGATGCAATGAAAATACTGCTCACTGGGTGTGTCTACACTTGCAGTTAATGCACCTGAATTTTCTGCGCAGAAAATTCAGGTGCATTTAACTGCGCTCCCACACACATCTGAACATGTGCCCTTCAGGAGCAGATTTGTTCCCAACAGCAGCAGGTCAATCTAGGGCTGGTCCTGCCATCCTGTGCGTCTTGCAGCAGCCAGGGGGAGCTCTAGGGTCCCCTGCATACCAGCCTCAGGTTGGCAAGGAGTATGGGGGCTGGTCCCAATCTCTGCAGCATGAGGGGAGAGTCCTGGCTGCTGGGTAGCTGCCTCCCAGTGATGTGGAGATTTTGGAACCTGTTCCAATCTCCATGTGGCTGGGAGGCAGCTGGGACAGCTCTCCCCACCTTGTGGAGATCGGAACAGGCCTAGGTCTCAATGTGGCTGGCAGGCAGTGTCATGTTGAGCTGGGACAGCTCTCCCCACCTCTTGTGCCCCCTGCTGCCTAGGATGGCCAGGAGCAATCTGCTCCTGATCAGTGTCTACATGTGCACTTTTCACTGATTTTTTTTTTTTTTTTTTTTTTTTTTTTTCCCCATTCCCT
>NW_017729001.1:5987895-5992221 GCF_001723915.1 Gavialis gangeticus | reverse complement strand
TTTTTTTTTTTTTTTTTTTTTTTTCCCCTAGTACCTGTAAAGTACAATACAGGTACTTGAAAACGGCACATTAGACTAATCTACTGCAAAGTAATTGATGAACACGCGTAGGCTAGTGTTTAGATTAGATTAGTCTAATGCACAGTAAAGCAGCTCGTGTAGATGCAGCCACTGTTACAATTTTGAACTCAATTTTGATTGGTTTTCAGTACAAGTCAGACAAGGCCAGGTACTCAGGGTCTCCCTCTGCCTTTCACCTCCGGCTCTCAGGGTTCTCTGGAATAGGACGTCCCGGTGCTTGCCCAGGTCAGGGGACGGAGGTCATGCTAGGTCTAGAGACAGTGACCCAATTCTGGTCATGGCTGCTTCTCAGTGACTCCTGGTGACCTGGGCTAGCTGTCTTCCCACCCTGGAGTGCCCTGGCAGCTGGGAGCAGGAGGCAGAAATACAGGCTGGGGACGCCATGTGTATATGTGCGAGATGAGAAGGGCACCTCAGGTACATGCTGCTGGGGTATATCTGAGCAGCAGTGGCTAGCAGGGAAAGTAGCCAGCTTGGCATTAGATGGGAGGGGAGCTGTTCCTGTTGGAGGTGAGGTGGAGAACTGGGTAAGGAGCTCAGGAGGGAGTTGCCTTGGAATTGGCACAGCAGCTTTTGCTGTGGCTGTTTCATGCCACATTTCATAGCATGAGTATCATAAAATGCATTTGTATTGTAAAAGAGGTCTGTTGTTTCATCCCTTGTTGGAGCCAAGCACAATGGGAATTGATTCCTTTTCTTCAAGAGAAGCCATTTTAGGAATTTGTCTTTCCACTACCTGTCCTGGGTGTGCAGCTGCTCCAAAGTAATATAGATTGGAGATGAGTAACTTGTGGCCAGGGGCAGCTCTTGTGATTCACTATAAGTAGCACAATACATACAGGGGGGCAGGGTGGTGTGCAAGACATCTTGTATAGCAGGGAGAAAGCTGCAGCTCATTCTTATGCTTTGGAAACATGCACTTCCCAGGTAGCTAGTAGTTAATCTGCATCAGGCTCATGCTATTTACAGGTTTGATGGGCACTGCTGAGTGCATGATTGCACTGGGTTTGAAGGGTCTGCAGCTGGGTTGGTTGTTGCATGGGAAATGGATTGCTGTCAGACCCAGCTGCAGCCTACTCCAGTTGCCTGACAAGTTGCCACTTCTGCGAGTGCCTGTACTGCCCTTTCTCTGACCTCTCTCTGTTTGGTCTCCTGCCAGGTGTTCCTCTCCATCAAAGGGATCTATTACCAAGCAGAGGTGATGGGGCAGCTCATCACGTGGATCACCCCATATGCCTTTGCCCATGATGTGAGTACCGTCAGCTCTGCTCAAGTCTCCTATCTCTGTCCGCACTTCTTTCAATGCCTGTAAACGAGTGAGGCAGCATCCCAATCCTTCAGTTCTTCTGCTGGTATTTTGTAGGGGGAGGTACTGAGAAAGGGGCAAATTGTTCTGGAGGTTATCATAGTTAGGCTGTTCCATATGGGTCACTGTGTACTCAACAGTGTCAGGGCACTGGAAACTCGGGCTATACAGCTTGAAGACAAACAGTTCTCTGGAAGTGGCCATGGCCTTGCCTCTGTCATATCCTGTGTCCTGTTGCATATGATGACTGGTGGCTCCTGGGGCCAGGCTGTGCCAGTCTCACCAGCTCATCCTCCTCATTAGTTGTAAATAATGAATCTTACCAAGTTCCGAGAAGTAATTAAAAATTAACCTGAGCAAAGGGGTGGGTGGTTGTGAGTAAGTTGGCAGGAGGATCTACAGTCTTCCCCAGCTTAGATCAAAGGGATCTGGGAGTGCTCTCATCACAGGGTCTCCGTTCACTTCCTAGCAGTACGTGTCCCTGTTAGATGGTATAGGCAGCCTCAGCACAGAAGGTCATGGAAGACTGCGCAGCCCTCTAGAGCTGAGATCTGTCAGTAGGGCTATGCTTGGGAAGCTTGTGCCAGCTTTGGGAGTGCTGTGTGATGGTAAACTTGCTGAGGTATAAGTGGGAGAGGGCTGGATGGGACCTCCTGGGTCATAGGAACTAATTCTTGCTGTACAGTCTGGCTGCCTGAGACTAATACCAAGTTTTGTCTTAAATCCTGGTAGGTATTATGCTCCTGTGGGAGGTTGTTTTAGAGCAGGGGCAGGCAATTATTTTGGGCGGAAGGCCACTTACAGAGTTTTGGCAAGCTGTTGAGTGGGAGTAGCTGTTTCCTTCCCCACCCCCACCCCATGCCAAGCAGCAGTTTCTCCCCTGCTGCTGCTCAGCCTGAATGGGCAAACCCAGACTGGTGCTGGGGTCCAGGCTCAGCAGCAGCAGTGCAGGAGAAAAACTTTTGCCCAGCATGGGAGGAAAGTGGCTGCGTTCTCCTGCTGCCAGTGCTTCCTGGTGCAGCTGCTTGGAGCCCGTGTGGGGTTGCCCTGGGTCTGCTTTGCACTACCACCGTTGCCCCATGGGGCAGCCCAGAAGCAGCGGAGAGCAGGAAGCAGAGAGCGGCTATACCAGGAAGTTCCAGGAGGGGGAGGGGCCACTTCCCCCCCATACTGAGCAGCAGTTTGTCCCGTGCTGCCACTGCTCAGCCCAGGCAGGCAAGCACAGGGTCACAGCTGTATGCACTGTCCCCACCTGTACTGTGGGGCTGAGGCAGAGGGGACTGGGAGCGAGTGGGCACATAGGAGTGGAGCAACAGCTGGTTGGGACCGTGGGGTCCATCCTGGTATCCCAGAGCCAACACCTGTGGGGCCCAGAGGAGAGTGGCAGGAGCGCGAGGTCCCAGCTGGCAGGGGCTCTCTGGAGCCAGGCCAGCTCCCCTCTCCCTGCTGGTGCAGCCCAGCCCAGATCCATAGACCCCTGCCAGCCCATGCTCCTCCTGCCCCATTCTGGGCCCTGCCAGTGCTAGGCCTGGGACACCAGTGCGGGTTCTACATGCCTGCTCATTTCCACTCCCTGCCACTGCTTTCCCCACTGTCCTGCCTGCCTGCCAGCCACTCCTGCACTGGGAAGGGGGGGTGGCGGGGGGCGGTGCTGTGCTGCCCTCACCATCTTCTTCCACCAGCCACTCCTGCACCAGGCCAGAGCTCTACCACAGCTTTTTAAAGGAGAAAATCCACAGTTTTCCATGGCAAATGGAAAACCTGGATCCCTGTTTGTTAGTATACACAGCATTAACATGATGAAGCACAAGCAACATCTATTTAAAAAAATGTATACAAAATATGATCTACTTCTAAAGTTTGTTTGCAACCCATTCATATATTCATGTGACCCACTTCTGAGTTGCAATCCATGGGTTGAGAAACACTATTCCAGGGCACCTGGTCTCTGGACTTCAAGAGGGAGTACTCTACAAACTCTCATGTCCTTTGAAAAATGTCATGTGATGCTTTCTGGGCAGTCCCTGCTGTAGGGTCCCTTTTCCCTCCTGCATCAGTTGTGCCAAGATGTTCTGCTACCTTCAGTGTGCTTCAGATTGGGCTCCAAATCAAGACATCTGCACTGATCCCCCTCTTTTGGAACATCAGATGCTTGCTGTAATCCAGATCCTGCAGCTAGTGAGCGCCACATGGAATAGTGGATCCTAGTAAATGTGGCAGGGTTCCTTCAATAAATAACTGCAGTTGTGTCACTAGTCTCTGAGATGCAAATGCAAAAGGTTGCATGGCCCTTCTGTTCTTGGCCTGCTCTGCATTCTTTGCTATAGCCCCCTTCTTCAGCTACCAGTTTGCTCTCCTTATTGGCTCAGTGTTATCAAAGGCAAAGGAACTGTTAATTCCTCCCTTGTTTGCCATCTTACATAATACGGGCAAGGGAACTTCACCCTTGTTGCTTTTTATCAGGATTATAACTTTTGACTGAGCTAGAGCCTTTCTTGGAAGAAATTGCTTTTGTTCCTTTGTGATATCTCCTGGAGGTCTGGGTGGCTCCTCTTCATGGGGAGTCTCTCTCTGCCTGTGGCTGTCCCTCTTGCTAAGTTATTTACTGACAGAGCTGCTGGGCCCTGACATGACCTGTTTTCTGTCCTTCCAAGTAATTGGAAATTACTGACCATTGTGTGGGCCCCCATCACTCCCTCCTGAGTCTTCCAAGAACCCTGGAAACTGAAAAGCAAACAGCCACTAGGGCACCTGTCCAGCTCTCTCCATCCCTACCTAAGGGCTTTGACCAAAGCAGTTTCTCTTGGTCCATTGCTTCCCCTTACAGGTGTCTGTAACACATTCCAGTGCAGGTGTTAATAAATTGATCATATAGAATCGTAGAATCGATGAGTCGGAAGGGACCTAGACAGATCATCTAGTCCGACCCCCTGCCATGG
>NW_017729001.1:5977826-5987564 GCF_001723915.1 Gavialis gangeticus | reverse complement strand
GAAGGTAGAACTGGTATACCGTTCCCTAACATAGACCGCATATGAACAGATGAACAGTTGTACTGTTTTAAGGCCAGGGTACTTACAGTTTCTGACCATATCAGCTGACCACTTTGTGTGTGTCCACCTCTACCTACAGTAAATGAATCTAAATTGTAACAGCTCATTCAGAGGTCAGCCCATGCTGGCTAAATACCCACTTACTGCAGAATAGGAGCAGACAGGAGATTTAACTGACTTGTGCTAGATCCTCTTCTCCCCATTGCCCTCCTCCCTCCCTCTAACTTCTAAATGGTATTGTTGTTCACATGTGTGCGCCCTGCCAGTCACTGAGTGGAACTGGGTAGTCTTGCCTGTTAGTCCCATCTTTCAGAACATGTTTGAGCTAGGGCTAGGATGTTCTAGAAAATCGTTTTCCTGCATGCATTGAACCATCTTTTGTGGATATCAGGATGTTCCAGCCCTTGTTCCTGGGCTGTTCCATGTGCCTCCCAGGGTAATGTGAGGGATAGGCAGTGCTCTTTGGGGACAGCTTGCTGTAACCCACTGTGCCCCTCTATTCCCTATTAGGGAATTGGGTAGGCAGGGCTACAGGTTCACTTCCTGTCAGCCCCTGAGCATCTCCTCCCAAGGTAATGACCTCCCCATGCTTCGTGCTCTGATCTACTTGCATCTTTTAATAAGTAGGTGAGAAATTGCAGGTGTTGAGCACAGAGGCAGCTCATATAAACATTGAGTGGGTAATTGTGCAAGACAGGCCTGCAGGATGGATGGAAGCAGAGGGTGCACTTGACCTGGAGGTTCCTGCCGTTGCCTGGAAACTGAGCTTTCGTGGGTAAATGTGCCGGGGGGCTGCTTCCACCACAGAGAAGGCTGGAACTGGCCTGCTGCCTGGGTAAAGGGTTATTGCCTGATTTCTCCTCCTGCTCACAGAAGTAGCACTAGGCATGTGCCAGGCAGAGGTTTTATTGGAGCAAGGACTGTTGTTATTTTCATTGTGCCTCAGTTTCCTCATCTGCACAGAGAGATTCCAACCCCAGGTCACGCAGCAAGTTACTGACAGCTGTAGAATCCCAAGTGTCCTATGGCCTCCTCACTAGGCCAGGTTGCCTTCCTGCTAGAGATCTGACCTCTTTTCCCCCAGGCCATCCAGTGGTGTAGAAAGGTGCCTGGGCTCCTGTCCCCTGAGGAGTAACAGGTGGGCTGTGGGCTAGCTATTGCTGCTCTCTATGTCCAAACTGATTTCTTGTGTCTCCTCTAGCACCCAACAGATGTGGACTACAGGGTCATGGCAACCTTCACGGAGTTCTACACCACCTTGCTGGGCTTTGTCAACTTTCGCCTCTACCAGTCTCTCAACCTACACTACCCTCCAAAGGTGAGGTAGCTGAGGCTCTTGAGGGGCTTGCCAGGCTGTCCCCCTGGAGCCAGGGGAAAGCTGGTCCTCACTTCTGGCCTGGTCATTCTATTCTGCTGGAAGGGATGACCTGCGCTTGCTTCAGATCTTGGTCTCTTTCCTTCTCCTTGGCTTTGTAGCATTGAGGAAGCAGCCTTCCCTTGCTTGCATTTCACCCAGTGGTGGCCCTTTCTGGCTGGGGAAGGGAAGAGCCAGAATGGGTTCAGGAGCTGTTGCTGGATTTGGGAAAATGAGGGCTCTGTGTCCATCTTCACTGTTCCCTCTTTTTAGATTGAAGGCCAGGCGGAGGTGGAGCTGAAGCCCAAGGAAGGGGAGGCCTATGCCCTGAACTCTGAGAGCTACATGGAGGTGAGAGGCCCTGCAATCCTATGAGTAGGGACCTACCAAAATCACGATTCCACATTTTTTGTGGAAAATGCAAAAAATGGCAGGCTCCATGAGCCTGGCAGATTCGCTAAAAAAAAAAAACTTACTGGCAAGCAAAAAAAGGGTGAGAAGACCTGCAGTCTTTGAGCATGAAGGGTGGGGGAACTGCTGCAAACAGCTGCCCTGGGGTCCATGGAGCCCTGACCCGGCTCCTTACCTGTGGTAGGTGCACATGCCTAACAAGCTTGGGGCTCCATGAATTCCAGTGCAGCTGCTTACATCCTGCCACAGCTGGCTTGGGCTCTGGCCTGGCCCCTGCCACCACCCATGGAGCCTGGGCTGGCTGTGGTGGGGAGGTTGCAAATGGCAGCACCGGGGTACAGGGAGCCCTGGCCTGCCTCACTGCTGGCAGCAGGTGCATACACGCCTCCAGGCAGATGGCAGGGAAGGGGCTGGAGCTGCACTGCACCTGCTGCTGGCAGCAAGCTAGGCCAGGTCTCTGTAGACCCGGTGCAGCCACTTGCAGCATCCTGGCTGCCTGCCACAGCTGGCCTAGGACCCCAGTGCAGCTGCTTGCAGCCTCCCTGCCTGGGGATGGTTAATTACCTTGATTAAGCCCAGGGAAGCCATTAATAACACATGGATTAAAGGCTTCCCCAAGCTTAATCAGGATAATTAAGCTGTGGTTTCAACCCCTCTGTCAATCTGCAGGGAGGGGTGTGACTGCCAGGGCCCCTTGGCCAATTAGAGCCATGAGGGAGGTTGCCTTGGTCATCCCACAGAAAGACTGGCTGGCTGCCTCCTTTAGTTCTGAAGACCCCTACTTATGAGAACTATGTCTGGAATCTCCTGGCCCCCTGGAACTGAAAGTAGCCACCCTAGCATCCAGAACACAGGCCCTTCCCTAGGGCTTCCAGCACTACTCATGTGCTGCACTGTCTCTTGTTCCATTTCCTTAATTGGGTACTCCCAGGGGTGACTTGCAGGTGCTGCTCATACTGTTGGCCGCTCCAGTCCCTCTGGATGGGCTGAGGTAGGCTTCTGAGCTCTGTTCCCTGATGCATTCTGGGGTAATTTAGTTCATCCTGGGCAAGGAAACCGTAATTTAGAAAGAAGCCCCTCCACTCTCAGTGCCACACACCTGATTGTGAGTGCATTGTATATTTGGGGTGGGGTTTCAAAGCATTTTGTAAAGCAGGACCTCCAGTGGCAGCCAGTACAGGAGTACCTTTCGATTTATAGGATCTTAACCCTCCCTCTGAGAACTGCCTTATTCCTTTCTCAGAAGGACAGTCCTGTTCCCCCACCACTACCATTGCATGCACTTCCCCTGTTTCTCCCATCCATACACACACCTACCCACCAAAGCACCTGTGCAAAAGGTGAGTTTCTGTTCTCCCTTCCTGCAGAAACTCTCTGCGCTGAGCGCCAGCCTGGTCCGGGTGGTTGCCCCAAACCCAGAGGATGAAGTGGAAATAGACGAATTCCCTGTGGATGGGGTAAGAGTTTGGGTCAGCTCAGATGTGTGGAACATGTTGTGGGGCCTGCATTATTTCATTTGCAGTAGTTCCCTGCAGTCCTTGAGGATTTGCAGGATGCAGCCTGGGGAGGTAAGAAGTGTATCGGACACTCTGCTCACTGCGAGTATACAGGATGATGCACCTGCTACCCAGGCTGAAGACCAAGATGAACAACAGGAGGGCATTTGCTCCACTGGCTCCTTCCTCAGATTCTGGAGAAAGTGGAGGCAGCGGGGGAGTTCTTGCAGGGAGAGGGAAAGGTGACAGCAGAAGCAACCCTCATAGCATCTTGCTTTGAACAGGAGAGTACAGAGCATGAGGAGGCAAGGAGAAAAGAACAGGAGTCACTGGAGAAGCAAAAGAAGTTGTTTGAGGGGCTGCGGTTCTTCCTAAACAGGGAGGTGCCTCGGGAGCCCCTGGCCTTCATCATCCGGTATGTACAACTTGGACACTGTCTGCTCCTGCATGCTGGTATGTGCAAGAGGTGCAGTGGTTTGTGGAGTTGGCAACTCCAGAATTAGCTGTCAAGAGGGAGGGGGGAACAGTATTAGTGATGGGGGAAGTCAGTGAGTCTGAGCAATGAGAAGTCCTTAGGGGAGCTATTTAACCATGAAAGGAGAATTATTTTGTACAGTGCAGGGGTAGGCAGTTGTTTGGGCCTGTGGGCCACATGGGAAACTTTAGGGAGCTGTTGCATGCCAGGGCAGCACCCCTCCCTCTCCTCTTTCTCCCTTCCTCCTTTCCCCACTTCCCCAACAGCTCATCAAACCTTCCTATGTGAGATGGGGCTGTGGATGGGAGCAGGAGCTGGCATGGGTGTGGGCAGCAGGTTCAGCTTCTGGCCTGCCCTTTTACCCAAGGAGGGGCTCAGGCATGTGACCTGATCCCCAGCAGTAACCTGTTGGCTGCATCCACAGCTGATACCAGCACCTGTCCTGCTTCTGGCATGCAGGGAGCTCCCATAAGCTGCAGGGATGTGCTGTAGGTACGGGATGGTTTGGGGAGGGGTAGATTGAGAGAAGCTACCCTGCCCGCAACCAGTGGTGGCGGCTGGTGCTGGGAGCTGGGCAAAAGCAGGACCCAGTAGCAGGCATGCTCAGCACTGCTGGGTCCCTCCCGACTAACCACCCAGAGCCTACATTGGAGCTGTCTTGTGGCTCCTCCCTGCTGCCACTGCCCTGCATCACCTCCAGGCCACCCTGTAGCAGCTCATGGTGGGCAGGACTGCCTCTGTCTCCCCCTCCCAACTGTCCCACATGTACAGCACATCCCCGCAGCTTACATCAGCTCCCAGCCAATGTGCTAGGCAGGCACTAGCATCAGCTGCGGATGCTGCCTGTAGGTTCCGGCTCAGGATCGGGGCATCTGTCTCATGCCAACTGCAGTCCCAAGCTGTTGCCCCAGTCCCCAGCAAGAACCTGAAAGTAGTGTCCACAGCCGATGCTGGCTTGCATCGGGCGCTGCTTCTGACACATGGGATGGGAGCTGGTGTAAATTGCAGATGGGGCCAGGACATGCCTGCCTGCCCGGCATGATGCAGCAGCCAGAGCCACTGGCTCCCCACAGACCAGATCCTCTGACTTTGTCTGCCAACCTGCAGGCCAGGTACAATTAGTTGGCTAGGCTGAATCCAGCCCATGGGCCATATTTTGTCCACCCCTGGTCTAACGCATGTGTGAAGCAGTCTTCCTAAGACTATGGTGACTGGGATTCCTAGGAACAGCTTTGAAACTCAGGTATGGATATGAAATTGGAGGAAAGTACTTTGGGCCCAGCTGACCAGGGCTTTTGTATTCCTCTTTGGCCTTGGTCACAAGGCAGCAGGAGATTTTGTGTTCTTGCTTCTCTGGGATGTCAAGGTTTGCTTGCCTTTAGCCTTGGGGAATATTGCAACCTTCAGTGACCACGATGCGCAACGAATACTAGGCCCTTGTCTGTCCCATGCTGCATTCTGTCTCTTGTCCCAAGGCTGGTTTTGATTACAGCTCGCCAGATGAATTTTTCAGGAGGTGTTCCTTTTTGGCAGGTGTTTTGGGGGTGAAGTGTCTTGGGACAAGTCCGTATGCATTGGAGCCACCTATGATGTGACAGACCCAACCATCACCCACCAGATTGTTGACCGTCCCAACCTAGAGAAGCAGGTCATTAGCAGGTGAGCGCTTTTGTCAGCTTACTGGCCTGGATGTGGTAGTATCTTCTGCATGAATGGTTAGGAGGTTCCATTGACTGTTTCCACTTGAAAGCTGGTGAAGACCCCATCCAGGTCCACTCTAGTGCTCTGAGCATTTGTGCCCTGATGTTCCACTGCCTTCAGTGCACTTTGGATTGGGCTCCAAGTGAAGACATGTGTCCCTATCTCCTTCTCTTGGAACATAGTTGCTCACTCTGCTCCATATCCTGCAGATGCCTTGAATGTGGGAAATGCAGCTGCTTTCCATCCCCCATCAAACTCCTAGTGGCTTGGCCCTCTCATTGACAATGCTCTCTATTTGTAGGTATTATCTCCAGCCACAGTGGGTGTTCGATTCAGTCAATGCCAAGATGTGCCTCCCAGTGGCTGACTACTTTCCTGGTGTATTACTGCCCCCACACCTCTCCCCCTTTGTCACAGAGAAGGATGGGGACTATATCCCACCAGAGAAGCTGAAGCTGCTGGCCTTGCAGAGGGGAGAGAACCCAGGTAATGGCAGGACCCATGCTCCAGAATCTGTCTAGAGTCCATCTAACCACCTTTCCCACCTCTTGTAGCCTCTGCCCTCTGTGCTAAGTTAATTCATCTGTGACCTCTAGTATCCCCATCTTGGGTTGCCTCTGAGTGCTGGGGAGTCTTAGCCACCTTATACTATGTTACCTTGTAACAGCAGTGTATAGATCAGGGGTAGGCAATTATTTTGAGCAGAGGGCTGTTTACTGAGTTTTGGCGAGTCATTGAGGGCTGCATGACAGGCAGCCAGGGACAGATAAATATTTATTTTCTAAATTTTTAGGGGCCCTGTGGGCCATATAGAATCGCCTGGTGTGCCACATCCGGGCTGCATTTTGCCCACCCATGATGTAGATTCATGTACTTCCCACAGAATCTGCCTTCAGTGGTAACACTGCTTCCTTGCCTTTCACAGAGGAGGAGGAGGAGGAGGAAGAGGAGGAGGGTGGTGAGGAAGATGATGAAGGCTCAGAAGAGGAAGATGACTCTGAAAAGGAAGAGGAGGAGAAACTGAAGCGAATGGAAGAGCAGAAAACCCAGGGAAAGGTATTGTGGATGGCTTTGGAGTTGGTTGAACCTTGTAGAGGGTGTCTTCATTGCTGGGAACATGTATCTTCAGCTCTTGTCTGTGCTGCCCTCATTCTTCTTTGTTACTTGATGGCCTGTTTCAGAATTCAGCTTACTGAATGTATTCTGTTCTGTGCCCTCAGTCTCAGCTCTGCATAACTCTGAGAAACACTCTTGTCTTGGGCCCAAGCTTTTCCCTGTTTGGTTTGTCTAACCAAGCTCTCTTCCTGAGTGGGGAGGGGGTGAGAGTAGAATATGGCCTCCTGCCTCTAGTATCTGAAAGGGGTAAAACAATTCAGGCTGAGGCTTGAAGCTTAGCCAGAACATTCACTGAGGGCCAGGTCCCAACCCTTAAATCCAAATTCATCCTCTTGAGTCTCATAAAGTTTATCACCCACTGAATTTTTGCATGTGCATGTTATCTTGTTGTGCTCATAAGTGAGAGATCAAGGGGGAGTGTATTATCAGCCCCACTCTGCCTTATCTGTGGAGGATACAAATTTATTATAGCTCTGGCTTGGGAAGCTTTGGTCTTTTAGCTTAGGCTATAGTCACTCATGGTTTTAGCTCTAGTTTAACAATTAGGGACTGCAAGCCAGGGAAGGGCACAGACATTGCCTGAAGAAACTTGAAGGGACCCAGAGCCACAGATCAGTGCAGTGCCAAGGCAGAGCATCTAACATTCTTGGAACCAGTGCTGGCACTGCTGGATATACGCTCCGTTTTTCCATGACTTTCTGCAGTTAAATATGTGCCTGGAATGCACAAATCATAACACTTTTGCTGTTGGTATCTGCTCAGACAGTTTCTGCCTTAATGTTAGGTGAGCTTTTTTGTGTGTGAGGCTGGGTTCCTGCCTTTCACTCCAGCTGTTTCCTAGTTCATGCTCTGCTCAGCTCATCCATGCTCAGCAGTCAGACCCTTTAGGGTAGGGCCATACTGCTGTTTGTCTTAAGGAATTTGAGCTGGGCCATCTTCATGGGGAAGGGTATGCGTCTGTCCCTGTGGACACACCTGGTATCTGTGCTGTGCCCTTCTTCCCCACTGGCCTAGTTTGCATGGAGCTTTGCATTATACTGCAGAAAGGAAACAGCTGGCTGCTTAGTTGTCTGTAGAAGGTTACTGTGTAACCCTGGGCTCATTGGGCCTCTCCTGCTCTCCTAGAAACTTGCTGTGAAGGTGACAGCAGGCACAGTGCGGCTGGAGGACAAGCAGCGACGGGTGCAAGAGGAGCAGAATGAGGAGAAGCGTCTTGCCATCATGATGATGAAGAAGAAGGAGAAATACCTCTACCAGAAAATAATGTTTGGCAAGAAACGCAAAGTCCGAGAGGTACCAGAGCCAATGTTCCCTTCCCAAGGATAGGAGTACCAGACACTCACCCCTTGGTTTCTGGAGCCAGGGCATTGAATCTTAAAACCCTCAGCCAGCTCCCACCTCCTGGAGTACACTCTGAAGAGATGAGAGTTACCCATCACCCAGATGGGAGCAGTGTACTCTAATTGGGTGGGACTGACATAACACTGGGACTGGGGGTAGTTCACAAACGACTCTTCTTTCTGCATATTGAACGTTGCAGAAAGGCTGGGCAATCTCCACCCTTTTGGTAAGGGCATAATCTCTATGTAACAAAGAGGAAGCTGAGGCATCGAGATGTTTGGCACAGGTCCACCGGCTGTGATAGGAACAGAGTTCCTGGCTCCCAGCCTCAATCAGTCCATGAGGCTGTGCTGTTTCTGGTGTATACAGAATGGAAGTGGTAGATTTATAGGTAGGAGTCACTGTACAAAGGTTGCAAAGTTAAACTTAGGCCTCCATAGCATAAGGTACTGGAGTGACTGGGGATTTCCCTGCTATATTCTTCCCCTTCTGCCCACTTAGTATTGAACTTTATTCCCCTGTGTACCTTGCTTTGTTTTGGCCCTTGTTTGGCCTCAAGGTTCTGCTGGCATGTCTGAACCCCCTGTTGTGGAGGGCTGTAGACATGCCTGTACTTCCCCACAATATCTCAGCCCCACTGTCTCCATCGGTTCCTTTTAGAGGGCAGCAGTTGACAGAGCCTTTGTACCAAGAGAAGCAGAGTTGATGAGATTATTCCCCTGATGTGGTCATGGGGTAGCCTTCTCAAGGTCTGAGAACCTCTGTCCATGGCACATACCATCCTCCACTGTCAGGCTAACCTAGAGAGTAATTTACTTGTTGCTACTTAAGTTTTCTGGACAAGCAGCAGGCTGTTCCCCACCCAGAGCAAGAGGGATGCTTGGGTCTAGGTCAGTCAACCTCAAATGCTGGAGGAACTATGGTTTGGGTCCATCTCCAGGTTTGCTACAGCAGAAGGAGCTGCCAAGAGTGTAGGGGTTGGGAGAGAGGAGACAAGTGTTTGGAGATTAATTTTGAAGAGCTTCCCATCCTTTTCTTTCCCCAACAGGCAAACAAACTCACTGAAAAGAGGAAAGCTTATGATGCCACCTTGAAACTGGGAAAGAAGAAAACCAAGAAGGCGCGACGGGAGTGATGGGGCTGCTGAGCTTCCTTGGGGGCAGAGCCAGACATTCGCAAGACTGGCCTGCCCCCTTAGCCTATTGAGGCTTGCTTTCTGGACTGTACCTCATGCTTGCTTGAGGACAGGCTGCACCCCATGTAGGCCATCAGTGCCTGTGCGAAGTTGACCCTCAGCTTTGTCTTGGGAAGGGAAAAACTGAGTTAAAGCGTATTTCTTCCTCTTCTCCCCCTCCCCCATGCCCCCCAAATCCTTCTGGGTTACTTTACAGGGAGGCTGTGATACTGTTTTGAATCTGCTTGCCAAGCTTGGATGGCATCAAGCCAAGTGGTGAGGCAGACCTTAGGTGGAGAATGTCCTCCCTAGAAAGCATTGGTTGTCTCCTACCTTCTTTTCTCTTTTTCCATTGTGCATAGCGAGAGTCCACTGTGATATGTCTTGAAAGAGAAAAGGACTTCTCATATGATGAGGGGAGAAGGGGATTTCTCCCTGACTCCTTCTCAAAGGCAGATCCAGGGCACAGGAAGGAGAAGCAGGCAGACCCTAGGTACTGCAGCAATACAATTTAAGATGGCCAAAAGGTCACCATGGAGAAGCTGAGTGGCGTATTAAATGAGAGAAGGTGTACACATCCTGCCATGAGGTTTTTTGTATACATAAAAGG
>NW_017729001.1:5974217-5977578 GCF_001723915.1 Gavialis gangeticus | reverse complement strand
GGTGGTTTGTTTGTTTGTTTGTTTGTTTGTTTGTTTGTTTGTTGTCTGGGGAACTCCAGGGCCCTTTGTACAAAGTCCCAGGGACCTTTGCCTGGGAACACTGCCCCTCCACCTCCCTTGCTCTGAGTGAGTCTCCCCCAAAGACTGGGGTACTGTACATGGCTTATATTTTATTGTACTTAATTAATTAAAAAAAATTTTCCTAGCTGGCTGTCTCTGTGGTCTGTTCCTTCTGTGCATCTGAGTACTCTTTCTCTCCCCCATGAACTAGCCACATGGCTGCATCCTGCAGGACACTTTCTGCACAAGCAGGAAGGGATCAAACTTCGATTGAGGGGCATTAAATCAAATCAGTCCCCACCAAGTTGCAGTTTTCTGTTAAGGGGGTGGGTGTGATATCAGCTCTTGTGTATTGTGCTCCTGTGAGGGAAACAGCTTTCTCTATAGACTGAACAGGACCCAGGTGGTTGTCTTTTATTATTATTTTAGTGGGGACCTGCACTAGATGCTAATGAGGCCCTTGCACAGTCTGCTGTATAGGGTGGTTTCACCTGTGATCTAATCCTCTGTTTCCTGCTCCCTCATGCCCCTGCAAATGGATGGTGCTCTGGTAAATGATTCTTGGAAGCAGTGGTGTTCAGTTGGGTCTAATAGCCAAGTGCTCACCTTGGTGATGGTATGTTAGGTTGTTTAACTGTGGGTTTAATGGTTTTGAAAGCAAAGAAGTAAAGAGTGGACTACAGCTAGGGAAGCTCTTAACCCTTTGTGCTGGATCAACCAGCTCTGCACTAGGGCATCCACAGTATTTCAGGGGTACCCATTACTGAGCTCTTTGAAGGAGTATGTCAGTCTTTAATACTTACTCTCTTACACCTGTGAACGGTGGCACAGTTGTTGCACTTATTTTGCAGATGGGGACTTGAGATCCAGAGAGACTGAGTTACTTAGCCAAGGTCTTATGGTGAGGCTCAACAAAGCATGGATTTGAACTGGCATTTCCTAAATTGTAAGTCAGTCATCATGTAGGTTCAAGACACTCACAATCTGAGAGCTGAGCCAATAGGAGCTCAAGAAGAAAAAGTTGGCTCCAGTCCTGTGCGCTGGGTGATGCAGGGCTGAGAGTTGTTAATATGAAGGTTGCACCCATTGTGATGAGCTATAGATTCCTGGTCATGTGTTCTGTGGTTTTGTTTTTTTGGCACTAGATTGATGCTGTCCAGAACTATGAATGCTTGCTGGCCTATTGGAGTAAATCCCCACAGGAATTCATCTAATATGAGATGTCTCCCAAGGTTACTCTCAGCTGAAGAAAGGTGAACTGTTAGGGTACATGGCCAGTTGCCTGCTCTGAACTCCTGTCAATAGGAGATGCATGGCTATGCTCCACTGTGACTGCTCATATTCTATCCCAGTCAATAAGCATTTGGAGAGACAGTTTGATGCAACTAAAATGCCCCATGGTCTGAGTTACAACTGACACATTTCAGTTCTATTTACTGTGTGGGCTGTTCCTGAGCTCTGCTCCTCTTCCTACAGCCTTTTTTTCCAGCTATTTTGGAGGACCGCCAAGGGGAACTTGTTTCAGGTTATTCGGGGCCAAAACCTCAGGTGTCCTGTCCAACCTGAGAAGTTGAATGACAACTGCCATGAATCCCTTTTCAGCCATTGTGCCAACTGCATGGTTGTCTTAGTCATTACAAGATTGCCCAACTGTAAAGAAAAGTAGTGCAGTGGGAGGGGGCAACTTGGAAATGGAACAGCAGACTAGAGGAAAAACAGGACAGTGGTGGATAATGCAATTTGAATGTGAAAACCTGATGCAAAGGGAGGCAGGCAGGGTGCTTTACATTTCTGTCAAACTATTCAGCACCACTTCTAGCTTGATTCTTGTTGGGGCTATCCCACCCATGGGCCTTAAGACAAGAATGAAAGCCCATGCAGACCTTGAACTCCTGAAATGGCTAAGTGCTGATCCCATGCAATGAATTGGGACAGCACCTCCAAGGCTTGGGTACATAAGCAAGCTACACAAAACTGCCTTAAAGGGAGTGGGACTGGGTGCGGGCCCCACAACCCCCTCAAATGACCGTAGTGCTTGACCCCACTTTCAGCTTGGGTAAATCCATTCATTTTTCAGATTGAAGGCTTTAAGGGAAGGCAGTGGAGACCTAAGAAGCTTAACTATTGTCTCCCCAAATAACCATCAGTGCTTAACCCTGTGGAGAAATAGCACCATCTCCCAGCTTGGGCTTCCCAAATGACTTAAGGGAATCTGCAGAAGCTCCCCAGCCTCAGCACGCTGTCAGCCCATATGGCCATCAGTGCCTGACACCTTATCAGGCCAGGCAGCACCACCTCCAAACCAAGGGTGCTTGACAGGTGGTCCCTGCCAGCCAGTCCCAACTCCAGCAAGGGTTTGCCATCACAGTACCATCTGGCTGAAGGTCATTGCTGACCAAGGGCTGAAGAGAGCAAAATTGCAGCTGGATCCCTTATTAATAACATGAAGATCCACACCATTTGCCCCAAGCATATGGCACTTCAATACTGCAGTTATAGCTGGAAGCTGAGGCTGACCAGAAAAAAAGAGGTTTGTATTATGAATGGTCCCAGGTGTTAGTGAAGTTATAGGCCTCCAGTTCTCCCAGGACTGCATATTTTTCAAATGTACAGATTTCCCTGCCCTCTTGAAAAATGCTGTGTTAGTGAGGTTATAGGCCTCCAGTTCTCCCAGGGCTTCATATTTTTCAAATGTACAGATTTCCCTGCCCTCTTGAAAAATGCTGTGTTAGTGAGGTTATAGGCCTCCAGTTCTCCCAGGGCTTCATATTTTTCAAATGTACAGATTTCCCTGCCCTCTTGAAAAATGCTGTGTTAGTGAGGTTATAGGCCTCCAGTTCTCCCAGGGCTTCATATTTTTCAAATGTACAGATTTCCCTGCCCTCTTGAAAAATGCTGTCTTGGGCAGTTCTAAGGAGTTTGTCTCTAGTCATTGCTACTGAACGACATGAAGCAGTGGCAGTGGAGTGTTATAGGAGCTGTGTTAGAAGAGTGGTCCCTAGCAGAGACTATGGCAATTATTTTTTAAGACATTTCTCCACCGCCCCTCACCCCCTTTCCCCCTAGCGACCTTTTTAAAAATGGAACAAATCTGCAGAAAACTGCTTGGGCCAGGCTGTCTTTTTTTAATCCAAATTTGTAGTGCATTTTGAATTTGGTAGCTCTTTCCTCATTTTCCTTTTCCTCTGTTTTCCCTTCTTGGCCTCTTTCCTATTTTTGCAAGTCTATTTTCTTTTCCAAAAAAAAATGGAGAAATCAAGAAAACATTTAAGAGCAAGCAAATGGAACCCCCCCCCCCCCC
>NW_017729001.1:5969674-5974139 GCF_001723915.1 Gavialis gangeticus | reverse complement strand
CATGCTGATGTAGAGGACTTAGGGGGAAGTGGGGGGCAGATCTGATCCAAATATCAGGAGCTGTGGGAAGAGGCTTTTGCCCTGAAACGGGCTTTTGTGTGACAAGATTCAG
This sequence comes from Gavialis gangeticus, assembly GCF_001723915.1. Lineage (NCBI taxonomy): Eukaryota > Metazoa > Chordata > Crocodylia > Gavialidae > Gavialis > Gavialis gangeticus. The sequence continues at coordinate 5,974,027 of NW_017729001.1, read as the reverse complement.
ACGAAGCCAGGGGATGGGAGAAGGGTAAGGCTGAGAGAGCGTGTGGCAAACGAGGAGTTCAGAGGAAGGTCTGGGTGCCAGGGTTTGATGGTGGGCACAGGGTCATGGTGCCAGGGAGGGCAGGGTTCATGCCATGAGGCCGAAGAGGCCTGCGTGGGCCGCCCTTGGGCAGGCAGGTCTGAGGGCAGCTGGGCAGGGAGACGCCTAGTGGTGAAGCCAGCCAGGCACCGGGAGCCTGCTCCCAGCTTCCTCAGCGCCGCGTCCCTGTGGCACCTGTCTGGTCTCAGCGTTCCTGGTCCCTGGACAGGCTCGGGCCTGGCTCGGGCGGTGGAGCTGCCCCTGCACCCTGGTAGGCACCTTGGGGCAGCGCTGGGGCCGGGGGCTCCTGCAGGGAGGATGAGCCAGGTCCTGCAGCCCCTTGCAGGGGGCCGAGGGGCTTAAGCTGGTGCTGCCCCTATTGGCCAGGGCAGGGCCAGCGACAGCGCGGGCCACAGGGACTTGCAGAGCGCCGGCAATGTCGCCCTAGCTGGTTGTGGTGGGGGCAGGCCTGGACGCTGCCGGCCCTGAGAACGGCCCAGCCTTCATCCCCCGGGCGCTCTCTGCAAGCCCCCGCAAGGCGGTCGTTGTGCCGAAGGGCCTGTATTTTCAAGCGCTGGTTTCAAGCAGGGTCGCAGTCGCAAGAGGCCCCGCGGCACCCCGGCAGCCAGCCCGGCGCTCTCCAGAGCCTGCCCGGTGCATGCCAGGGGTGGCCTGCAGCTCGCAGGAGGCGCTCCCAGCAAAAACAAATGCCGCAAAGCTCAGGGTTGCAAGTGGTCCCCCTATAATCGACAGGGATCCTGGTTTTCTCTGGAAAAAAACAAACCCTAATTTTTGGATTTAAAAAAGTAACTCAAAATCCACATTTTTCCGTGATTAAAATGAAATGCTGCTAATACACAGATCATTATGCAGTGTTGTTTCATTTTAATCACGGAAAAATGTGGATATTGAGTTACTTTTTTAAATCTGAAAATTGGAGGGTTTTTTATCGGAGAAAAGCAGGATCCCTGATAGTCAATGGGGGGCCCTTCCTGGAGCTGCCACACAACAACAGGCGGGGTGTGAGCCCCGCGGGCCAGGGGAGGTATGTGCAATAAGGAATTAAACTTTTTGTTTTGTTTTGGGGTTTTTGGTTTTTTGGTTCAAGCTTCCAGAAGGGTTTGTGCCCAAATATAAAGCCAAGGGTGGACGGATGGGTGAAGTGAGGATAGATCCTGGGGGGAGGGCTGCTGCTGCTGCTCAATCCCAGCTCTGGGTAGGATTAGGATTGTGGAAAGTTTACAGACCTCTGTAAGCAGTGTCAGGAGCTGTATGTAGGGATGGATCAAACCCGTCACACTGCTATAAACTTGAGGAACTCAACTCATCCTGCTTATTGTTAGGGTCATTCACAGACCATCTGTAAAGCCCATCAATAATCAAAGGGCATGAGGAATGACTGTCCCTTTAAGATGCTCCACAATGCTCTTCTTTAGGCATTATAGCATTTACTGAGTTTTCTCTAAATTCACAGCCCTACCTCCCCTTAACAATGTGATAGGTGAGGGAGGTGTTTTGGTTCTTAGCTTTGATTTTTTTTCTGCTGCTTAGTCACTTTTTAGGTGGAAAAAAATACATTGGACTGGAATTTTCCAGCTTGTTTCTCACCTGGAGGGGGAGGGGCTACTCGTGTGTGTTGGGGGTGGGGGGGCATTGAAGGGCTGGAGAGGTGGTCAATGCTAGACGCTATACAAACACATCTTGTCCTGCAGTTTACAGTTTAAATTGACATGACAAACAAAGGGAGGATGGGAAGCAGAAGTGTAGGTAGAAGGTTAGGAGCCGGAACAGAACTGTTACTGGGGACACCCTGGGCCGTTGATGGAGTTCGGTTGTGTTCATCTGGCAAGTACATTTCTGGGAGCAGGGACAGTATCACCGTTCTACCACCACCTAGCAAATGGCCATGATAATTCACAACTTTGGCTTTGTGGTATAAGCTCAAATGGTTCAGAAGGTTTTCATAGTTTCATAGTTTCTAGGGTCGGAAGGGACCTGAGCAGATCATCAAGTCCGACCCCCTGCCATGGCAGGAAAGAGTGCTGGGGTATTAAGCAGACGTGGTTCTTTGGGTAAATCCAATATCTTTTATTAGACCAAGTCAGACAGTTGGAAAAATTCTTTTGGGAACAGATACCCTTTGTCAGGCAGAGAAAGCAATTATTAACTCTGTACCCAGGACAGTCATCCCTGCTCCTGCTGTACAGCCCCCAGGATGCCGACTGCTTGTTTACCGGATGATATTCTTAAAGGATTTGAAGGAATTTCTTCCTACGGAGTAAGAAACTTGCAATTTTTGACAGACGATGTAGTGGACAGAACTGTGGAAGAGAGTTCAGTAAAAAGGAGCACTGCAGGATCTGGTAGTTGTCTGGCTTACGAGAGGTGACTGCTCTGGGCAGTGACGGGGTGGGGTAACATTCAGATTAAACAACACGGCCACAAAGAAACTCCTGGGATGTCACAGGTCGTGTTCCTTTTCCTGTGGCTCTTTCAGGCTTGGGACTGTGATTCCCTTCAGGCTGCTTTGCCCATTTTCATTCCTTGAGGAATGGCAGTATTTCAAACTGGCTTAAGTCTGGTTACGAGCCTCTAAAGCTGATTGATATCAGTGCATTTATATAAGTGAGTCAATGGCTCCTAGGTAACCTTGTGCTACAGTGATGGGGATAGTAATCCTTACACGTTGGAGAGTTTCTTGGCTGCTAGAGCAGGGGAATTCAACTGTCTGGTGACTTTCAGGATCATTTTGGCTCCAGGCAGTTGTCACTTCTGACCCATCACAAAAGTTTGGAATCCAAGTTTTTAAATATGTAGCAAATAACACTTTCCATCTATTAGTCTCATTAGCTTTGCAGAGGTGGAATAAAAATTATTTCCACTTGCAGATGGAGCAACTAAGGCACAGAACAACCAAGTAACCCACCTACATTCAGGCAGCCGAACAGCAGGAGCATTGGAACTAGAACTCATTAATAGCTGCTGGTACCTTTGGCATTATTTTCTTCTGAAGAGAGCAATAGTCATGATCAGAGATCCTGGTTTTCTCTGATAAAACAAAAAAATCCCCCATTTTCAGATTTAAAAAAGTAACCCCAAATCAACATTTTTCCATGATTAAAATGAAATCTCTATATCTATATCATAAGTTGGGGATTTTTTTATTGGAGAAAACCAAGATCCCTGGTGATGAACTTGTAGTTTGGACACAGCATAATACCATTCAATGGCCATTTGTCCTCTCACACTGGTGCATAGCTGGGACCTATAAACTTACAAAGAATAGACACGTTCTTCCACTGTTCAAAGGAAAAGACTTCATGGAGCCACTTAGCCCGCTTTGGTGCTAGGAGCACTGGGAAGTGCCACCAAAGCAGCACACTTGATTGAATGCAGCCCTAACTGGACACAGTACATTGAGTCTTACACCAAAGTGTGGCTGCTCTCACTTAAGCTTAGCCAGCATAAGAGGATTAACTCAAATATCAATAACTGCAGTTAATTCTGCAGTGAAAACATGTCCAAACCCTTTGTTTATGACCAGGTACCTAGGGTTTACTGAAAAACACTAATCCAAGTGATGCCCTGGATCAATCAATGCCCTTGAGTTGAGGTCTCTGAAGTGAATTGTTCACCGAATTGCATCCCATTCACCTCCTAGAAGTTACAGCGTCACATATATTTATGCAGGTATAGAATTTGGCCCTCCATGGCTAGGTCTGTACTAGCAGTGTGTGCACACGCATGCATATATGTTCTGCTGTTGCTAATACCATTGCAGTTTACTAGCAAGAACAACCTTCACCAATGCTACCGTTGTGTGAGCTGCACCTACTAGGAATTACAGGAATAAAAAATCTTAGCTTAGAAGCAAAATTGAGTTTGCAGGCCTGGCAATTAGGAAAGACATCTAATAATTTCTAAGCAGAGCAGTAGGCAGAGAGCAGTTGCTTTGAGATAAGCAGCTCGGTAGTAGGACTGCTTTGAGGAGGCTTTTCTGGGAGCAAGTGACTTTGGGTTTCTGATTGGTGCTTGAGTGCTTACCTAGTGCCTTGTGTGTGTGTATGTGTGCTTCTTTTTCTGTGGTGTGTGTGTTTTTTTTTCTTCCCCTCTCTGGAGTGATTGACTGATGGATTTGTTTTGCATCAGGCTGGCTTACCTAATTGAGGGGCAGAGCTAGGCTAGGCTCCTTATCTAACACAGGAGTTTGCCTAGGGAGGGAACCAGGAAGTAGGAGACTCTGTGTGTGTGTGTGTGTGTGTGTGTGTGTGTGTG
>NW_017729001.1:5951082-5969598 GCF_001723915.1 Gavialis gangeticus | reverse complement strand
GTGCGCGTGCGCGTGCGCGCGCAAGCAGTGTTTGGTGTGTGTGTGATGTGGTTTTCTTCCCCCTCACCCGCCCCCTTTTTGTCTCTCCTTTACAGCTTAGGTGTCCTTCAGAGAGCAGAGGCGGCACAAATAGAAGTTGGGTCAGCAATTGTGGCCTGCATGGGATGTGCTGTGTTCATGTTCCTTCCAGAGGATCAAGACCAGTGGTCACCAGCTGATCGATCACGATCGACTAGTCGATCATGGAGCCTCTGATAGTCAATCTCAGTTGTGGGGGAGGGGCTGAGAACCTTCCCCAGGTTGAGATTGACTGTCAGAGCCTCCATGATTGGGAGTGGCGGGACGCGCATGCGGAGCAGCTGGGATGCAGTCCAGGAGCAACGGGACAGTGGCAGGATGCACGTGGCTGGGCTGAGCCACACCCCCTGCCACCTGCGCTGCAAGTGGCTAGGAGGTGGTCGGGGGGGTGAGGGGCTGGCCTACGGCAAATTTTCAGGTGCCTGCAGCCCCTTCCCCCCCATAGCCCCACTCCCAGAGAACCGTGCGGCTGGAGAGCCTGGCACTGCTCCAGCCTCAGCCCCAGCCCGTGTGCAGACCTGGGGGTATGCACCCCCCCTGCCCCCCCACCCTGTCCCCCTCAGATGAGCTGCTCATGGCTCCGTCCTGCATCTGCCTCAGCTTTGCAGGGCCTGCCCCTGCTCCATTCCCTCACTTGCTGCCATGGTGGGGTGCAGATCAAGGCCCCAGCTGTGAGGGAGGGAGCGGGGCACAAGCAGAAACAGGGTCTGGGAGGAATGGAGGACAAGCGAAGACCTGGGGGGCCCATGCCCCCCAGGCCTCCACTTGTCCCACTATCCGGCCTAGCCAGGCCCACTGTGGGGAGTTGGCTGGGGGAAGTGGGCCTGGCTGGGTCAGGTGGTGGGACAAGCAGGAGCCCTGGGGGCATGTGCCTCCCAGGCCTTTGCTTGTCCCCCACTTCTCCCAGATCCTGCTCCTGCCTGGGCCCCGCTCCCTCCCTCACTGCTGGGGCCTCGATCTTCTCTGCCCCTCCCATGGCCCTTTCCCCTCCTCCCACCCCTTCCCCACAGACTTACCTGCTGGGGAGAGGGTGCGCCCCCAAATAATTTTTTCTCCCTCCACCTTGATCTGCCCCTCCCTACAGACTGACCTGCAAGGGGGAGGGGGGGTTGTGGCGGCAGCCCAGGGTAGATTTTGGGTTGCTTTTTAATTCCAAAAGGTTGGAGACTACTGATCAAGACCATTTCATCTGCAACAAGAATAAGCTGATGTCTGCCCTGGAGGAAAAGATTCAAAGGTTGGAAGCATAGGTATCCACACTCCATTGCATCAAAGAAAAGGAAGATTACTTGGACAGAATTATGGGAGGTTGGTACTGGAGAGGCCAAAGGGAAATGAGAAGTGGCAGCATGTGACTACTCAAAGGAGGGCCCCGAGAATTGAGGAGGAGTGGACTGAAATTAGCAACTGCTTGCAAGCACTCTACAGTGGAACAGCTGAAGAAAAGGTGGAGGAGAGGACATCTGTCGGCATGATGCAGCCGTAACTTAACAGTTGAGAGAAAAGGAAGTGCAGGGCCCCAGGGACAGGGGGTCTAGAACCACTGCACCAAAAAAGGAAGAGAAGAGTGGTAGTAGTTGGTGGCTCCCTTCTCAGGAGGACAGAGGCACCAGTTTTTTATTCTGAATTGGGATCCTCACAGGTGTGCTGTCTGCCTGGAGCCAGAATTCAGGACATCACAGAGAGACTGCCAAAGCTCATCCATCCTTCAGACCTCTACCCTCTTCTGCTTGTCCAGGTAGGCACCAATGATATGGCCAGGAATGACACTGAGCAGATCAGAGTGACTATGAGGCTTTTTCCAGGAGGATTAAGGAGCTTGGAGCAGAAGTGGTATTCTCATCAATCCTTCCCGTGGAAGGCAAGGACCCAGACAGGGACCATCATATCTTGGAAGTAAATACATGGCTAAGATGGTGTTGTTTTCAGGAAGACTCCAGATTCCTCAATAACAGGCAAATATTCTGGGAACGAGGATGGCTATCAAGAGGTAGGATCCAGCTGACAAGAACAGGAAAAAGCATCTTTGGGCATCATCTGGCCAACCTAGTAAGGAGGGCTTTAAACTAGGTTCCAGAGGGGATGGTGATCAAAACCATCCAGCAACAGAGCAAACAATCCAGAGGACTGGGAGAAGAAACACAAAGAGCCAGAGAACCACAGGACACCTGGCTGGATGGCACTACTATGGAGAAAGATCTAGGAGTTTTGGTAGATCACAGACTCAATATGAGTCTGTAGTGTGATATCGCTACATAAGAGGCAAATACGGTTTGGGATGCATCAGTAGAATCATTAGGTGCAAGACATAGAAGGTAATTTTGCCTCTCTACTTGGTACTGGTTAGGCCTCATCTTGAGTACTGTGTGCAGTTTTGGACTCCACATTTTAAAAAGGATGTGAAGAAGTTAGAGAGAGATTCCACAGGAAGGAAACAAAGACAATGAACAGCTGGAAAGCAAGTCATACAAAGAGAGGTTGACGGAGCTAGGCATGTTCAGCTTGCGGAACAGGCACTTAAAAGGGGACATGACAGCAGTCTTCAAATACTTGAAGGGCTGCCCTAAAGAAGAGGGAGAATATTGCTTCTCCCTTGCTGCAGAGAGTAGGATTCATACTGAGATATATGATGTTTGAGAGCAGGCCCAAAAGCCCACAAAGAAAAATACTACTAAGAGGCCACAAACAGGATAATCATAAGCTCTCTCTATGCAGTATGACATTGGAATGTGAGCTGATAAACAGGGATGGTACAAACTGAACCTACCTTGAACCCACTAGCATAAGTAACAGTGCTGAAAAGAAAGTTGCATGTTTGATGATAAGGAAGATGCTTCTGTGTAACAACTGCTCAAAGCCTATTATTGTGTAGCTATAAAAATTAACAAGACCATAGATAATAGTATAGAAATTATCTATAAAGCAGACTTAGTGCTTCAAAGACACAGCTGGAACAATCAAAGATACCGTCCTCCTCCCTATTACTTAACATTTCAAAACAAGCATATAGCCAAAAGCCAGTTTGAACTAATTAAGAATTTTCTCATACTAACCTGATATCTTGGGAAATTCCCACCTGCGCGCGTATCGTGTCACGTGCACTAGAAGTTTTAACTAACCACAGAGGTTGAGTCAATGAAGTGTAAAATCTGTGATGCAAAACTGTCTATATAAACTTGCTTACTTGTTATCAAGGGGGGCTGGTTCTTGGAGGAGACGGGCTACTCTTTGTTGTTGTATGCATGCTTCAATAAAGAGCTTTGAGATAAGACCTTGCTGGTGTTGCCTGTCTCTTGCGGTCAGACAATGGACCTAAAAAGTTGGGGTTCAAGTCCCTGACAATACCAATGGCTTGGTTGAAGTTGCAGCAAAGTAGGTTTGGATTGGATATCAGGGAAAATGTCTTCGCTGTTAGAACAGCGATGCAGTGGAACAGACTGTCTAGAGAAGTCATGGACTCACCAGCATTGGATGTGTTTAAGGAGAGGTTGGACAGCCACTGGTTGGGGATGATCTAGGTGTAGCTATGTCTCTGTGTTATTATGGATATTTCTCATGCTTATGGGCTTTACTGGTTGCTCCGTGGGGCCAAGAGGGAATTCTGCACACACACACCCTCTCTCCTTGCTGCCATATGCGTCAAGTGTTTTTTAAAGCCTTTCTCAGAGACATTGGATGTTGGCTGCAGCAAAAGCTAGGGATTTTTGACTGTGATATACCACTGCTTCTGCTGGCACTTAAACCTGGAGATTCCTGGCTAGAAAGTCTTGTACCTCCATTCCAGGTGAGACTGATTGATATATCTGAGGTCAGGAAGGAATTTACCCCATGGCCAGATTGGTACAGACTGCAGGGTTTTTTTACCTTCCTCTGTAGCAGGGGGCATGGCCCTTCACCTGAAATCTCTTGAACATGTATTAACAACCTTTTATAGAGACAGGATGTTGGCTGCTGTGGGTCCCCTGCTTTACCTGAGCCAGGTTAAGGTGTTATGTCTTGTGTTGTGTCAGGGTTGACTGTAGCTTTACTAAGAGGTTAGATTATGAATTTGTATAGAATGATTTGGTTAGGGATGAACCTGCTTCAGGCAAGGGGTTGGACTAGATGACCTTTGAGGTAGGGCTGTGCGAGGCTTCAGACAGAGCTTCAGATCCAGAGAAGCTTTGGACGCTTTGACGTCCGAAGCAGCATGTCCAGATTGAAACACAGGCTTCTTTAGGTTTTCCAAAGTGGTTTGGAGCTTTTGAAGCGCTTCAGAAAATCTTCAGAGCCACTTTGGAGATCTGGCCATAGGGTATAACAGGGAAACAATGAAATATCTATAACTTGTTTTTTAAGTCTGATTTGGATGAAAATTTCAGGGATTGTAGCCTCTGCTAAGAGCATGAAGTCTGCCAAGTTTCAGTAAGATCAGTGCAGGGGTTTGGGAGGAACTGCACCCCAAATTCTTGAAAGCAAAACTCATGTCATGTGTATGTGTTACACCACAGGAGGGTGAAAACTGCAGGGGTGGTAGCTTCTGGTGAGGCCACAAAGCCTGCCAAGTTTCAAGAAGATCAGTGCAGAGGTTTGGGGGGACCTGCACCTCAAGCTGCAGACAAGCAAAACTCATGACATGGGTGACACTGTGTGTTATGGCGCAGCAGGGAGAAAGCTGCAGGGATGGTAGCCCCTGCTGTGACCACAAAACCCGCCAACTGTCAAGGAGATAGGTGCAGGGCTTCTGGATTCTGGGGCCCTGCACCTGTGGCTGCTGACAGGCAAAACTCGTGACATGGGTGCTTGTGCAACTGACTGTGTCTGTCTTGGTGCGTGGGAGACACTACTGCAGGCCTGGCTGCTAAGCTACTGTGTTACCAGTTACCAATCAGTCATGATTCACTTAGGGACCAGCTCAATACACAGTAGCTAGCTAATGTAACCAGTTAATTACCATCAATTGACACCTGGGAAAGCAGAGACTAAAGAGAGGAAATAATCAATACAGACAATCAACTGCCCCAAGCCACAGTTTCCCATGTTTTTCTCCTTTAAAAGAGAATCCATTTTTTAAAGTTTGATCCATTTTTAAAGTTTGTTTATGACCCTTTCATATATTCTTGTGACCCACTTTTGGGTCGTGACCCACAGGTCAACAAATGCTGCCTTAGGTGACTTTGGACAGGTTTCCTAACAGTCCTAGGCTCAGGTTACTCAGCTGTGGGTACATCTACACGTGTGCATTTACTGTGCAGTAACCAAAATTTCTGTGCAGTATGGGCGCACATCTACATTTGCACACCCATACTGTGCAGTAATTATGGCAACTTATACCAACTTGAGCATAAATTTGATACCTGCATCGTGCAGTATCAAATTTACAACCGATTAGTAATTCATGTGTAAACACTTTACTGCACAGTAACACTGTGTGTAGGCTGATTTGGGATTAACTTTATAGATTTCATAGATTTCATAGACATTTGAGCTGGAAGGGACCTTGGAAGATCATCGAGTCCAGCCCCCTGCCCCGTGGGCAGGAAGTTAGCTGCGGTCAAAGGATCCCAGCAAGATAAATGTCCAAATATCTCTTAAAGGAGTCCAGAGTAGGTGCTAGCACCACCTCTGGCAGCAGTCTGTTCCAGGCCTCAGGGGCTCAGACAGTAAAGAAGTTCCTCCTTATGTCCAGTCCGAAACGGTCTTGGAGGAGTTTGTGACTGTTTGACCTTGTCATCCCATGGGACACTTTGGTGAACAGGCATTCCCCCAGATCCTGATGTACACCCCTTATATACTTATAGTCCCAAGTCAGACCACACACAGTGTTAATGCACTTTAATGACTGCACGTATAGACGCTGACCTATTCCCACTTACTGCAGAGTTATTTCCTGCCCAGTAAATTTAAGCTGGCATCAATACATGTGTAGACATTGCCTGTATGATGGAGATAAAGGTAGCGACCTCCTTTGTGTAAAGTATTTGGGATGTAATGATAAACAATTTTAAGAGTTAAGTGTTATCTTTAGCAATGTGCCTCCAATGCATTTGCTTTGAGGTAGAACAAGTATATGATAAGCGACAGATGAGTCTCTTACTGTGGATAGTGGTTTATAGGAGGGTGTGGACTGCCTGCTTGTAAAGGATGATCCCATTTCATTATCATGTTTAACTTTAAAATCCTTTTCTTAGTTTCTAGCTCTTGGAAAATTTCCCAGGCAGGATCAGGTGTGGTTGTGCAGCTTGCTTGATGCCCATTTTCAAGGTAATTTTTTCATTCCCATCTTCAGTTGAAGGCAGTGTTTCCTATCCCATCAAACTTTAGGGAATCACAGTGGCAAATCTAGAGTGTTGCATAAGGGTATTGTCATTCCAAGAAGACTTATATACATGAAGTCAGAGAATGATAAAAGTTTCCCCATAATGCCTCTGTTGTGAATGAACTAATGTGTCAATCAGGAGCCAGTTTAAGGGGAAAAAAAGTGATGGAGTTTTTCCAAGTCTACCAGTAAGCTCTGCCTACCTGAGTGACAAAGTGAAACTGTTTACAGTAGATTGCACAGCTCTTCTCAATATAACTGAATAATCTTTGGGGTTTATTGGCCTCTGATCCTTTTCTTGAAGCCAGAATATATCTAAGTTACTTAGACTTGATTGCTTCTTCACTGGAGAAAAATAAATGGCATCTTTTATCCACACCTGGCACCTGAATGAGATGTCATTTAAAATAAGCTGTGGAGATCTGTGATTCTTCCTTTCCTTTCTTATCTGCACAGTTAACACTATTGTCAAATAAATCATTATCACTGAGTGCATCTACATGAGATCCTATGTCACCATAGTGATGTAGCTCATCACTATGGTGATGTAGCATCAGCCGGCATGAACTGGGACGCTGATGCTGCTGTGCAGTAGCAACCATCTACTGTGCAATAGGGTCAGAAATGACCTGTGTGCCACCAGGACTGCACAGGAATAGCAGTTACTGCACAGACTTTTACTACTTGTAGATGTAGATGTGCCCACTGTGTAATTGGGTTAACATCTCATGATTGGGGCAGTTTATACTTCTTGGAGCTATGGTCCCAGGCTCTCTGCAGACTCAGGTAGAGTCTGTGCAAGAAATTCATGTTTGTGAGGCTTTTTTCTCAACCATAATCATAAGAGGCTCATCTTTCTTTTCATTGAAAGTTAAGGTGGAGCTGTGCAATGGGAGCAGGATCCTTCTGAGACCAGAAGTCCCATCCTCCCCCCCATGCTAGTAAGACTGGTGGAAATCAGTATTGTTGGGTGTGGAATTGATAGGACTATATGGGATTAAATTGTTGGAGACAGGAGTGGAAGGAATATTTCTGTGAGGCAACATAGAAGCTGGGTTACAAATAGTCTCACACAGGTTTCTAAATTAAGATTCTGAAGAACACAGCACTTCAGAGATATGGATGTCTACCGACTGCTTCATAGCCCTACTTTAGTTAGTTAAAACTGCTTCACGGTAACAGGAATCAAGGGTTTTGGGAGCAGGGTTCTCAGTCAAGAGTGCTTGATATACTTTGTTGTCCTCCTGCGGCATGACCACATGATTAAGTGCTAAAACACTAAACACTTTTGAACCTCCATTGCTGCTGCATGCGACACTGCAGCCTGGTGCTCTGCTGTACCAGCAGACTGTTAAGACCTGGGACATTCTGCTAGGCTTGATTCTGTTACACTGAGCATCGTGGCAGGGGTATACTCTGCATTCGCTACTTTTAGCCAGATTCCTGTTCAGCAGAGCCAGCTCCTCCCCATACCTCTCTTGCAGAGGGAAGCTGCACTGGGTGGCTAGTGGAGACAGCCAGAGGTCCAGCAAGTGTCTAGTTTCCTGCAAAATAGAGCAGAGACCTAGTGGCCATAAGCTAGACAGAGTGCAAGACAATGTCAGTGCTTCTCCTATACCAGGCAGCATGGACCAATATAAAGCTCCTCTGCTTCATAGCACACATCCTTTAAAGTCTCTGTCTTGGCAGCTCATAGCTACTTTTTTCAGTTTTGTGGGCTGCTACCTCTCTGACCCCTGAACAGAGGGAAGTGGGAGGTGGTGGCCAGCCAATCTGATCAGAAATACAAAGGCAGAGCACACAAACTTGCTGTGCCTCTCCCCCTTCCTTCTTATGAATAAAAGCCCTGGCAGCAGAACTGAGTCACTGGCATGTGCCTGGAATTCTCCCCATTCCAGAGCTGGCCTGCGGGATGGTGGGAGGACCCGCTCAGCAAGAGTGAAACTCAGGCCCTCCTAAGCAATGTGAAGTATTGGGGGCTGTTTTCTGCTGTTCTAAATCCAATGTTTGGCAGGAAGGACACTGAACTAGCAGCTGGGAGCCGAAGGAACTGATGAGGTAGTGGTTAGGTGTCAAGTCTGACCTGGCATCCTCTTTCACTCGTGACTGACAGAGATGCTTCAGAAGAAGGTGTTAAGCCTCCATACTGGACAGTTATGTACTATCTTGCCAAGGGGAGCATTAGCTTCCTTGCCCCCTAGATTGCTCCTGCAGCCATACAGCTGAGGGCAAGCAAAACCTCTGGGCTTGGGCCTGCATTTAGGATGCCCGCCGAAGGATTTGGAAGCAACTGAAGCCCCAGGCAGGGGTGGAGGATGCTTGCCAGTAGCAGGGCCACATATAGTTCTTTAATGACTCGGGAATTTGGAATTGATTTGGCTGATTTGACTTGGGACACAAAAAATTTTCCTTAAAAACCAAACAAACAACCCCCGCCCCAGCAAACAAACAACCCCCGCCCCCAGCAATTAGCATTTGCTGATGCCCTGAAGCGTAAGAGTTGATAGCTCTCCCATATTTTTATGTTAACTAAAATGTCAGTGGATGTTCTTATTCTAATCAATATAATTCTCTCTGAATGCTGCTAAACCAGGGGTGGGCAAAATGTGACCTGCGGGCTGGATGTGGCCTGCTAAGCCATACTATCTGGTGTGTGGGGCCCCTAAAAAAGTTAGAAAATTAGTATTTATCTGCTCCTGGCTTCCTGCCATGTGGCCCTCCATGGCTTGCCAAAACTCTGTAAGCGGCCCTCTGTCCAAAATAATTGCTCACCCCTGTGCTAAACGCATGACCTCAGTGATATCCTGTGACATTGAGTTCCACAGGTTAGCATTGCACTGATCATAAATGAGGGAAACAGGGTTAGACAGGAGGCAGACAGACAAGACCTTGCTATGCTCCACAATTCTAGTGGATTATGGAAAAGTGCCATAATAAGGCAGGGAGAGGCAAATTCAGTCCCGGAGCCAAATTCTGGCATAGCCTAGATCTAAAGCCAAGCCTGCATGAGGGTTGCCTCAAAGTTGAGCCTAACTTGGCATAGGCTTAGTCCCTGTAAGACAGACCTGAGCCACAGAGCTTGGATCTGCCCTGTGGCTCATCCAGGAGTTTTAGCAGGGGATAATTCTGGATGGAGTCAGGTTTTTGGCTTCAATCTCCCATTACATGATGCTGAACAATCCTGTTGAAGCAATCTGTGAGGACTCCCTTTGCTGAATATGACATTCAAATATTGGAAAATTTCCCAGGGCACAAAAGCTGTTCTGCTGTTCCAAATCCAGTGTTTGACAAAGGGGACACTGACCTAGCAGCTGGAAGCCAAAAGAACTTGAGTCCTGTAATTCAGACATCAGTGTGCGCTTATATACAATATGTGTTTAGATGCACGTTACGAAAGGGCACCAAAAATCACTGGCTATAATATATGCAGGCTCCAAAACTTTTTACAGTGTGTAGTTCCTATCATTGCTGTATTGATAGAGATGTACAGGTTCATATTTGCCCGAAAACGTAATGCCCTGGTATGCGTAAGGCTTGGAAAAGGGATCTGTACAATTTGAGTCCAAAAATTGAAGATATGGGTGTTGTAGAGCAAAGTACCAGGAAGGGGTGGTGGGACACAGAGGGTACACAGGGGGTTCCAGGCATGCAAGATGGCATGGGAGAGAGACATCATGGATTTCAAAGGACATAAGAAGACGGTGAGAAGCAAGCCGCAAAGCAAGCAAATGTACAAGGCTCCCACTGCTTGTGCTCACTTCATCTGAGCTTGACCCCTAGAGCTCTGGGGCAGGGCACAGCAGTCCTTGGGTACAAAGATCCAAGGCATTGTCCCCTTTAAAAGCAGCCGCCTGTCTTTCAAGCAGATGGGAAGGAGCCAGGCCTGGTGCTGGGTGCACAATGGCCCTATTCTGCCCTGTGGGGGTAGGGTGATGTTAGGCCATCCCAGTGGATGGGAGCAGGGTTCCACTGCGCTGTGGACGGAAAGAGCATTCGCAAGTCTCCCCTTTCAGCTCCGGTTATGCTGCTTGCTGGAAACAAAGGAGCCTGTGGGCTGCTCTGGTCCCCAGCTCCCCACGAGGTGCTGCCAGCAAAGGGATGGTTTGTTTCCTCTGAACAAAACCCTGTCTTCATGCTTCTTAGTCAGCTTGCACTGCAGGAGCAGCCATAGTCCCTCCTCCCTTTGCAGGTCTACAGGCAGCTCCCAGGCCAGGTCTGGGCTGAATCGTTCATGAACTGGGACCATGCCAGTCAAACACAGGCCTGGAAGAGGCAACTTTCAGCTCAGGATCCCAACCAGTCCCCAGCAGGAAAAGGCAGGGAAGGATTTTACACTAACCTCCCTGCAAGCATTTCTTGCTTCAGGTAAGACAGGTCTAATGACTAAGCCACAAAACTTCCCAGGGCTAACGGTGCTAGTCTATGAAATGTGTGGGTGCAAGGATGCAGGGTCACAAAAAGAGACATGCTGTGATTGTAATGAACATAAAGGGGACTGTTTTATGAGGCTTCAGGGCACAGACAGATCCTATAGTTCTCTTGAGGTGCCTGATATCAGCACCTGAGGTCCTGGCCTGGACTTAGCTATCATGGAAGGGACTTCTGACTGAGCAATAGGGCAAACTGCAAAAGGATCATTTAGAAGGGAAAGGGTAATATGTAATGATAAACAATAGAGTTAAAGCATCTATATGTAGCAAGAGAGCAAATGATTAGACCCCAAGATAGAAATAGTGTCAGTGCGTAGGTGGCACTCAGTGTTTGCCCTACATGACATGTAAACAGTTGGTGCCTGGCTGAGACTTCTACCTAGTTGAAGAGGAAGTGGTTAAAGCTGAACCTGGTGGCTAGGGACAGACATTCAAAAAGCCTGAGCCTGAATTGATTTAGTCTTTGCCGGTTAGTCTAATCTGGCTAGGCTGAACCAGTTTGTAACTGGATAGACATTCTCTCTGAACTGAGGAAATTCAGGCACATGCCTGCAGTGGCTCAGGCTAGAAGCCAGGGGGCACTACAGCAACCCTCCCTTCTTTTGCACTATGCTGAGCTGGGGGTGTGTAGCCAGGCCTGGGCAGGATGTTCTGATTAAAGAGATCTGCCTGCACCATCCCAGGCTTTTCTACCCACTGCTCAAGCCCCCAGCCCCCTGCTAGCACTCTGACGCAAGGGGGGAGGGTGCTGTGCATGTATCTGTTGATGATATGGAGCTTTTCAATCCCCACCCCTGGTTCTTTATACTGTCTGCAGCAAACTGACCCAGGACCAAGCCAGCAGGGGGTTGATAACAATGTTTATCACCAATCAGCAAAAACAATAGCCTCTCTCCATTACTTCAAACTCTTCTTAAATAGCTTACCAGCTGACCTGTTGATTCGCTCCAAACAGCCCACTGTTCTGTCTGCCTGTCCCAGTTAAATTGGCCACACACATACACACATCCCTGCATTAGCTAGCATACCACATGCCTAGGGTCTGTGGGGCTGGGGTCCCTGCTGTGGGAGATGGGAGTGAGGGGAAGGATTTCCTGCGAGGGCAGGGTAGGGCAGGGGGAAGCCAGGCAGACCCTGCTGTGCCTGCAAGTCTCTGCCAGAGCTCCAGCCAGGGAGCTCTGCTGTGGAACAGAAAGCCCCACCCAGCCCAGAGAGTATGTTGGGATGCTGGGGGTGTCTGGTTTATCTTAAACCAGCAAGGGGTCTGGGACAGACACTGGTTAAACTGGTTTGAACCAAATCAGTTAAATCTGATACTACATTCAATCAGGTTTATCTCAAACCAGTTTCAGCCATTTTCAGACTGGTTTATGTGCACTGAACATCTGTTCTGTTACAGGTTTAAGCCAGTTTCTGATCACTTAAACCAGTTTGTCCCTAGCCAGTAAGTCTGAGGCAATGCTGGTAGGAGGAGGGAAGCTCTGTGAAGACTCCCCTTCTCTTACTCCGACCCCTAATTTTGAGGGCACTGGCCTGCTGGCTGCAAATTCAGTTGTTCTCTTGAGAACCTTCCAGATCCTGTGCTACGGGCTCCCCAAATCCCAGGGCAGCACAAAATGCCAGCACTTCCCTCTATGCCTAGCCAAACCACCACATCCCTTCCTGTTAGACCCAGTCCTGGCCACAGTGAACTGCACAACTGGGATTTCCCAGCTCATCTGTTGCCAGCTAATCTCAGATAATCTCTTTGGTTTAGGCTCCCCACAGTATCTCTTCACACACCAGCTTTGATTTCAGAGGCATGAAAAGATGTGTTTTCACTACAGGATAACTAAAGCAGAAATTTGGTCAAGTCAGTCATAATGTAGGTGTAGCGCAGGTCTGTTTCATGAGGATTTAAAGTGGGAAGGCAAGTGCATGTTCATTATCCACAGTAAAAATAACCAGCCTTTTTTGTAGTGAAGACAACCACAAACAACATGAACGACAGTCCACTTTGCCTTCCCTACCACACTCCTAAAATAACTCCATGGTCTTTCAAAAAACACAGGAGAGTTTGCCCCTGTGATTGCTACTGTAATTTTAATAACTTGAGAGGGACTAAGATACTGAAGTGATTAAGGTCATTAAGGTCTAGCTAAATAAATTGATAAAATGGAGCTGGGGATTAGTGAAAGGAAAAAGTTGACTGAGGAGCAAGAGGGATGTGTGATATGATGGAAAAGGAGGGGGCAGTCTGAGCAGGATTGCTGTGAAATGGCAAGCTGTCACTCAGTGAGAGAATGGGGCTGAGCAGGGACTAATTCTGCTGTGGACAGTATCTCGTATAAATAAGGCTAAGTCACAGAGTTCAGGTCCAAATCTCAGCTCCTCTTAACATGAAAGCAGCAAGATTGCTGCTGCTCACTTCACTTTTCTAGGCAACAGCTCGCACCTCACGTTTTGTGAATCCGTGCCCTGGAGGTAACATTTGGTGCCAGTCAGGGGAGGTTTGAGTGTTCATGCTGGGCCAAATCCAAAGCTTACTAAAATCACAGAAAAGACTCCCATTGACTTCCAGGGACTTTTTTTGAGTAGCCTCCTACATGGTCTGAATTCACTTCATATCCCTTGGCAAATGAAAATCCCTTCCTGGCCAATGGATCATTGCAGGGTAGAGGCACACCTTATAGACTAACTAAATCTGACATTTATGTTTTAATGAGAAGCTACAGACAGGTTTTCTGTCTCCCCCTTCTCGAAACCTGCTGGCTAGAACTCACCTTGATTTCTCTCCCACTGTTTATCTCAGCTGTTCTATAAACTTTACCCTTGCTCATTGCTGCTCCTGGAGGTGGGAACCTGCAGACATCCCAGCCATGCAGTGCTGCCTGCCTTTGGCGAATTATGGTTGGGGCTCCCCCCATAAGCCAGCAGTGGGAACCCTTCCTATAATCAAATGGGGCCTGATCCCAAAGCTGGTCACTCCACAATGAAGCTCCTATGCCTGTCTTGAGCTCCCAATCATGGCTGTTTTAATTATGTGCATTGGTGCCTGGGCTCCTGTTGCAGTTGGTTAGGTGGGGAGCACTGGATTTTTCTGCACTTAGCAGGAGAGGCGGGGAAGGCGTGCATGGTCCCGATGACAATGTCTTCGTTGATGTCAGTGCTGCAGATGGATACAAACAGTTCTCTTGTTCACTGCCCTGGAAGGGAGGGTTGTGAATGAGCTCTCTGTGCTTCCTTGAAGTGGGAGGAGAGATGGAGACAGGGAGCCAGCTAGGGTGGCAGTGCAAGCTCACTCCCCGAACATTTTCTCTCTGGGACCTGGTGGGAGTTTCCAGTCCTAGCTCCGCACCTGGGAGGAGAGATCTCAGAGACAGCTAGCACACATAGGAAGAAACCGTCTCCCCTGAGACTCCAGAATCTCAAGCTAGCAGCATGGCCCAGGCATGGAGAGGATGTCATAGGGAAAGCAGTAGTGACTTCTAGAGTGGGACAAACTGCCTTGTAAGAGCTGGCACTGTTTGAGCTGCCCAGGGGGCAACTATTCCATGTCGGAGCAGCATCCCAAAGCCATTTCTGTGCAGTCTGATCCGACTGTGCCCTGGAGAGGAGAGAAGCGGAAGAGGAAGGTTTGCAGAGAAGAACTTAAGCGAAGAAAAAGGTGAAGCTTGGGGAAATTTGATGGGAGATCTGCTGCAGTGAGGAATGTGTTTCAGTGTGTGTATGTGCATCTGTGCAGGGCGGGTGGTATGTGTGCGTGCAGAGAATTCTGTTCATGAATAGTCATACAAGGGCATTGGGTTGTTTGAAAATCAAGGACTGTGTACATGTGATTACTAGTGGGTTGGTCTGGAGGAGAAAGAGGGGCTGTGTGTAAGTGAGAGTGTTTGTTGTGGGGCAAGGGTGAGTGAGCCAGTATAGCTATAGCACAGTGTGTCTGAATATGTGTCTAAAATGGGGTAGTACAGTTTCTGCGTGCATGTGTGAGGGATAGTGCTTGTCTTTAGGAGTGCAGATATAGCTGACACTGTAAGAGAAATTTAGTGCATCTGTAGGGGAGTTGTGGAATAGAAATTTTGTATGGGTGTTGAGGGGAGAGGCATGTGCAGGGTAACTGAAAGCCCTTGTATTCCCCTTAGATATGTAACCATCTGCAGGTGAATGTCATTAAGAGCAGGCTTTCTGGGGGGACTGTTGGAGAAACAGTATCTGTGGGGGTGAACAGGGGCTGCTGGAGCAATGCTGTCGTTGGAGGTTGCTGTGAGACTGTGCTTTCTTCAGGGAAACAGCAGTCTGTCTGAGGGAGAGAGAGGCCACTGTTATACTCTACTTAGGGATTTGAAATATCCATGGTCAAACTGACAGCTAAGCCCACTCCAGCTAACAGGGGAGCCACAGGGAACAGGTGCTTCTCTTTACTTCCTTGCCTCTGGGATGCATTAATTATTAATCCACTCATCTAAAGCAAAGTCAATACTGAGGCTGAGCCAAGAAAACCAATCACCAGAGTGTTTGCTAAAAACATCCCAAAGGAGCTCAAACTTGGAGGAAGGAGGAAACTCCCACCAGCATCCCTGGGAATAGGGGGAAAGCTGTACCCTGTTCAGTGTAAATGGATTTGCGGTTAGAGAACTTTCCTGCAGACTAATTGCTGTCCTGAACAGTCGAAGTGCTAACTGGGATGGGGCACAGCAGGGCAGTTTAGTCTCTGTAAATCCCAGAACTTTCTTTTTCTTCAGATGTCACCAATAGCTCTATTATAATTTGGATTTAGCATCGTCTTCCAATGTTTGTGGCCAAGCTGAGGAGGAGGGGAAATGTGAAACTCACTGGTATGTTTTCACTGGCTCTAGCGACTGTAAGGTAAATTGTAAGTAAACCAAGTAAGGGCAAGTGAATTTGAAACGGAGAGAGGAGTTCTCTTGCGAAATGCAGCCATATAACAAAGACCTCCTGCCCACTTAACCAGTCTGTTCCCTAAATGATTCAGACTTACATTTGCTGACTTCAGTGGAAGAAAGAATTGTTGGACCTTGTGTTGCATTTTAGTTCCACAAAGCTACACAATTGTAGTGCATGCATCAGCAACTGCAACTGGGTTTTAGTCACAGAATCAGTTATTTGGTTACTGAAAACAAAGGTGTCACTGAGGATGTAATCTGGTCTAAAGGATTTTAATTACTAATGCACAGGAAGGAAAGAGCCCAGCTTCATTCCCAGATCTCAGGCCCCATTTGCAAGGCTGAGAGTCAGAAACTGACATTGTGATGCTGAGAGGTACTAAAAACATGATACTTCACAGTACCCATTATAGAGACCCTTCTCTGGGAAGACTGTTAGTGGCAGAAGGAAGGTGCTGATGTAAACACTGATCTTAACAATACCTTGCACCTCTGATGTTTTGCTTCCTAACCTGTCCGTATTTTGAGGTCCCTCTAAGAAAGAGGGAAGGAGTAATTTTTCCATGGCATCCAGTGCGTTGATGTCATAGTCCATTTCTGTTCTCTTTGCTCACTTCAAAGGTACTGGTCAGGAACAACAAGGCTCTGTGACTGGTTCAGACACACTAATGTGTATCAGTTTAAATATATAGATGTGTTTTAGGATGACTTAGTTTAGCAAAGCCCTTTGTAAATACACTTGTACTGATTTAAATTTGTCTTACCTCAGTTTAATGTAATTTGGTTTTCAACTGACTTGGTCACCATCAGCCATTTTTAAACTTAAGAATGTGCATATGGCTTTGTACTGTATTAACGTACATTGACTAGAACCTGATTCAGTTAAACAAGTGCAACTTCATGTGTAGATAATGACCGTAATGAGGGTAGCTGGACTGCTGGGACCTTTGCACAGGAGGCTGCATACGTGTGGGGCAGCATTTAATGATTGCTGAAGTTGCTTTCCTTCTACTGCTGAAAAGTGATTTATCCTTGTTTAGCAATGGAAAATCTGCTGCCTGCTTAAGGCTCTTTCTGTTCACCTGGATAGTTTCTGTGTAGCAATGGAGACACCATTATGGACACTCACACAGTGCTGGTGACTTTTTCCGAGTCGCTTGGTTTCTTCAAAGAGAGTCTCAGTGTTCCCAAAGCTGTAATAGCAGTCCCTTAAATTCCCGTAACGTTCCTAGAGCCCTTTACAGACTACAGTGTATAAGGAAGTCCTTCCCCTACCACTGGGTGACAGTAAGGGGCAGTATGTTGATGAAGTTGCTGGTTTTTTTGGCTGAGCTGTAAAACCGAAGTCCAGACTTAGTGGGCTTTAAAGGTTCCAACTCACACGATAGCCTTTGTCCGGGCCAGTTTCCAGCTCCAGTGTTGTTATATTCTGCTGTCCTGTAAGATTCCTCTGAAATCTCGACAGAATATAGGATTTTATATCTCAAATTGTTGTTTAGTACTTTGGGAGTCTGTTAGTCAGCTGCCATGTTCCACCCCAGAGGTGGCTACATGTCAGTGCTGAGTGAAGTGATCCCTATTTTGTGCTCCTTGAGGATAAAAGGTGCTACGAGAACTTAGACTGTCATACTTGAACATAACTAAAGGGAATGTTCCCTAGAGAGGCTATTCATCTTCATTCTCTTCTCTACTAGACCTATCCATTGACAGTCACCTTGAGAGTAGGGTTTGAGGGTCCTTTGGTGCATCTCAGTGGGCCATAGGGAGAGACAACTGCTTGCCTGATGCAATAACACTTAGCCTGAATCTGTGAGGTTTGCTCAGTGTTGGGGTGTTATGCTTTCATGCTGTAAGACAAGGGACAATCATCTATAGTGCAGCTTCTCCAAGAACAACTTCCTCATTTACCATGTGGATTCCTAATGCTGCCATCCCTTAGTATCTGAGTCATTTTTTACATCCTGTAGACTCCCTCTTTGCCTGTGATGGGGCTGAAACCCAAAGGTGTTAAATGGTGATGAATCCAATGGCAAGTGGAATGTGTCTCTCATGCCCCAAAGAAGACCATCTTTCCTGCAGCAAGCCTAAGAAACCCGAGGTCTTCCTCCTCACCCTCAGAGCCATTCTGCCAGATGAAGAGGAGTTCTGATAAAACACCAACTTTGTTCTGAATGACTCTGAAGAAGCAGGTCATTATAAAGGTTATAGATGCTGCCACCAGGCTGATGGGAATGTGTTCAGCTTTCCAAACCTCAGGCTCAGGTACAAAGGCTGTCAGGATTATACAAGAAAGGGCAGAAGGGCAAAAGAAGCGGCATGGGTGAGAGCAGTAGCCTTGTGAGAGGTCTATCTTAGCAGACAGTGTCAATAGAGGAGCTGCCCCCCACATCTCCTCCCCTCGCCTTTAGTTTGTATCCGGTTCCAAACTATTTCTATGGGCCAGTCTCAGTGGAAAAGAAGCAGATGGCTGTATTGGAGACACTGAGCTGCAGTGTCGGGTGTCAGGGATAAGGGCGTCCTGTTACCAGTCTCTGTCCTCAACATCAGGATCTATTTACATTTTCCATTCATTATTCATTGAAATGAGAATCTCAGCTGCATAATTATTCTGGCACACATCCAGGAGGGGCCAGCAGGGAACTGCATGCTCAGGGGCAACCAGCACGGGTTCATCAGCGGCAGGTCCTGTCAGACCAACCTGGTGGCCTTTTACGACCAGGTCACTAAATCATTGGATGCAGGGGTGGCAGTGGATATAGTTTTCCTGGACTTCAGGAAGGCTTTTGACACTGTCTCTCACCCCATTCTCATTAGGAAGCTGGGG
>NW_017729001.1:5949657-5950245 GCF_001723915.1 Gavialis gangeticus | reverse complement strand
GGGGTTGGACTAGATGATCTGCTCAGGTCCCTTCCGACCCTAGAAACTATAAAACTATGAAACTATAATGCCATCAGCACGGAGCAGCACCCAGCCCTCTCCCTTCCTTTAACAGAGAAAATGAAAAAGAGAGACAGACATCTTACATGATGGGAATCTCAAATGATGTAGTCAGGGCACTGCTGAGAGGAAGGTCACCTGGCACAGCCCCTGCTGATACAGTCAGGGTACTACTGTTGGAAGCTTACACAGGTGGGAAAAAATACTGTATTTACTGGATTAGAAGATGAGGAGTTTTTCCCCCCATTTAACATGGGGGGAAAAGCCCCTCACCTTACAATTGAGTACAAGGCAGCATGGGCTGGGGCTGAGGCCAGGCTAGAACAGCAGTGCTGGCTCTGTGGCCACTTCTGCAGGGTGGGCTGGAGCCATGCTCTGTGCCCTGGGCTGCAGCAGGGATGGAGCCTCTTGGTGCAGAGGAAAGGTAAGAGGGGACAAGGGGTTGAGGGCAAGCAGGGGGGAGAAACTTTGGGTGGGATGGAGATGGGAGGAAGGGGGACAGGGACCTGAGGCTGCAAGTGGCAGAAG
>NW_017729001.1:5944223-5944657 GCF_001723915.1 Gavialis gangeticus | reverse complement strand
AAGGGAGGAGGGGGGAAACAGGGGAAGGGGGAATTGGGGCAACCTGAGGCTGCAGAGAGGGGCAGACACAATAGGGGGCAAGGGCGACAGGGAACAGGCAGTAGGAGGCAAGCTGCCTGTCTCTCTCACCATTTGCCCCACCGCTTCCACACTGCCTGCCCCATTACTTCCCCCTGCCTGCCCTATGACTTGCCCTCCTGCTGCCTCTCCCACTGTCTACCCCCACCACTACTGTATGTCCCCCACCATTACTGACCCCCTCATCACCTCTCCCCCCCACCTGCAGTAGTGGGGGGAATGACAACAAATTTAAGATGATCCTTCAATAATTAGATTTCATACATGGAAAATTATAATAAATGTATCATTTTCTGTGTGTAGAATCTAATTATTGTGGGGTTGTCTTGCATTCAGCATCATCTTATATTTGGATA
>NW_017729001.1:5928554-5939223 GCF_001723915.1 Gavialis gangeticus | reverse complement strand
ATGTCCCCCACCATTACTGACCCCCTCATCACCTCTCCCCCCCACCTGCAGTAGTGGGGGGAATGACAACAAATTTAAGATGATCCTTCAATAATTAGATTTCATACATGGAAAATTATAATAAATGTATCATTTTCTGTGTGTAGAATCTAATTATTGTGGGGCTGTCTTGCATTCAGCATCATCTTATATTTGGATAAATATGGTATTGTCCTTGACAACATCCTTAAACATAACTCACAAAAAAATTTAAATATTGGAGCTGTGCTCTTTTTTTGCTGCTGTGTGATGGAGAAAGAGGAACCTGGGGTTCTTGCTTGGCTTTTACTGTTTTGTTTTGTTTTTTAATTCTATATCTTAGAAATCACAGAGAGATTAAATCTGAATCTTGCTAACTTTAAACAAAGAACTCCTGAAGGTCCCAGAGCATGTGTATTGCCTGCTTTTGTTCCCCGGGTTAAAAAGTGTTGTTTGGCAACAAAGGTGTCTTCTCATTAGATGCAGGCATTTTAAGTGTTAAATACTGAAAGCTGATTCTCCGTTCACTCCCTTTCTGCCACATTTTGTGAGAATGGTAAAAAGGGGACCTTAAAAGGGTCAGAACTAGCCCTGGGATATACTGACATAAAGGACTCTTCGCTGGCAAAAAGCTGCTACCTCACCTTTGTGCTATGCCCATTCCCAGCTGTTTCTGCAGGGGTCAGCCAGAGCTGGGATGGCAGAGCAGTGGTAGGCCGAGGGAAGAAAAGGGGGTGGTCAAGGTATGCCATGTTCCAGCTATTCTTCCCCTGCTGGTGCCCACAGGGGCCCCTAGGGAGTAGAGCCTAAATTGACCTAAACTGGCTCCCAAACACCCTGGGAATATGGGGAGCACAAACAACAGACTTGGTCTACAAGAGGTGCAAACATTGGACTGAAATTCTCCCCCTCTTTCCCTCAGCTTCAGTCTCCTATGATGATATACGTTGCCTGGAAGCATGATGATGATGGGTGCCATAGAGCCACCAGTGGTAGGGAGACACTTTCCCTACAGTAGTCATCCATAGAGTCTTCTAACACAAGCAGCCTGGATTTCAAATGCAATAAGCAGAATACAGACCCCTCTCTGGCCATCTTTCTGTCCCTGAAATAAACACGAGGTGCACGCGCCCCACTGCCGGTCCCTCTTTTTTCCCCTAGGAGAGTTCTTTCCTGTTGCCCACTGCTGACTTTTCAGTTCTGTTTTTGATTTCACAGTGATCCCTGTTCAGGGCTCCTCTGGATCCTGTTTGAATCTGCCTCTTAGATGGCCCTTCAGATCTCGGGCACCTCCCCACCTCCACCCAGTTGGTCCTGCCAGTGTCTGTTCTGGATCTCAGCATATCTGTGAGCAGCTGTCCTGCTACTGCTGCAGGGCCCTGCATAGCATGTCTCCTTGTCCTGACACAGAGGACAGCACTGCTGCAATGCAGTTACTCACACCATAGCAAGTGGCTTCAGTCTCAGTGAGTGTCAGGTACCAGATTCGCCCATGCCTTCTCTTCCCCTGGGCTTCCAGACAGCTGATCTATTGTAAGTTGTGGCTGATGGTTTGCAGGTGCTGTATCCTTTTTAACCTCCCTCTGTTCCTGGCTGACTGTCTCTGAATTTCCTGGACAAACAGTGGGGGTAGGAGAGACAGGTACGGGGTGCTGTGTTTTGCAGGAAGGGCCATATGCACCATGTATATAAGGGAGATGGGAAGGATTAACATCTGTTTGGGCACAAGGCCAAGCATGTCCCTGTGTCTTCATGTACCATGGAATAACAGTGCAGCAGGGAGCTTCCCCTGAGGGAGAAGGGGAGGCAGGGTTCACAGGGGCATGAGCAATGAAGAAGCCCTTTTTTTTACAGCTGGTGAAAAAGTCAAATGTACCACACTATTTCATAATGCTGCTCTAGGCAATGCCCCTCTGTTCTATCCTGCCCTTTGCTGGAGTGAACTAGACATGTTCAAGTATGTGTGCATATCCCCCTTCTAGACTGAATCACATGTGTTTGCATGTAGCTCTGTATCTCTTTATATCTGCTGCATACAGTAGACCTGTTTAGATGCATTTCTGTGCCCCATGGCCGTTGGTAGATGGATTCAGGTTCATTTTGTGCACGTGTGTGCATGTGAGTGCTGCTGCCTCCTGTGGGGTGGAATCATTCAGAGGCCTAGGAAATCCTGATCTGTAGATTTTACCCCTAACTGTAGTGTCTAGTACCGAATAACGGACCTACCCTACATGATTATAGCCTACAGAAATTATTAACCACCACAACATCTTGTGACAAAGAATTCCATAAGTTAATTACATGCCAAGCAATAAAATCTGTTCCTTTGTTCGTTTTAAACCTGGCTAAAGCTTAAGTAATAGAGAGTGTCTGAGACTAGATGTTTATTAACAGGGCGTGTACATGAAGAGCTCCTTGATAAAAAGATAAACTGAAGAAATTAGTTTTATATTTAGCAGTAATGATTGAGGGGCCCAATCTTGCATGCTTTAAGAGTTTCCATGCAAAATAGGGCCCCTCAAGCCCTGGGAATGCCCGCCCTTCTTTCCCCTCCTATAGAGATGTGCCCTGGACAATTTTGGAGTGTGTCTCTCTAAATGTGGAAAGCCGAGGTTTCACACTTACAGAGATGCACCCTCCAGAAAGAAGTCTTATATTCCTTGGCTTTCCCCAGCTTCAACTTCTGCCTTCTCCAAAACACAGCCCCTTTTAACAGGCTATATATGGTCTTTACACAATCTTTTTAGTGATTCAGAGGGATCCCTGAGCACTAAAATAACAGCTTCTTTAAAGGAAAAGCAGGTCAGTGAGTGTTACGGGGAGAATGTGGGGCATTGATAACTATAAAAAAATGGAGGTTTGAAGTTCAGGATTGATTACTATAAAAAATGAAGGTTTGAAGTTCAGGATTGATCAGAAGAAAACAAAGGTGGGTTTATATCTCACTTGCTGCCATGTAGTATTGACTGTCCTACAGAACTACTAAAACCTGTCATCTCCCAGAGGATTATTGTAACCTTTGGTATGATTTAGGTGGCTATGAAGGTTTTCATTACAAACTATTTCCAGCCTATAATCTAAGTGGACCAGAGACACAACTCCCAGGTCAATCACCCATGTGGCATGCTGCCTAGAGTCTGGAGCAGAAAAACAGGATTATGTACTTCCTCAAATGCTCAGTTGGATCCCAGGTCACCGTGACTATATATATCAGGGAACACCCAGTGGGTGAATTAAAACAAAGGTGATCTGGACCCAGTGCAACCCCCTCCACCATGGCTCAGACTGTTCATGGCATTCCTAGCTCCTTGCTCCACTGTAAATTACCTCCTATTATTACTCTGTCCTGGTGGAAAACCCTGAAACTCTCAGACAGTAAACCTGTATGATAGAAGTCATGATTATAAGATAGGGAAAGCGGAATGATGATATTTGACTTCAAAATAGCAAATTTCAATCAATTCAGAGAAGTGCTATGTAAGGCCCAGTAGAAGGACTGAAGGAAGAAGGGGTCCAGGAGGGTTGGCAGTTTCTGAAGGGCACAGTACTGGAAGTTCAACAAGAAACTCTTCTGACATGACGGAAACACAAAAAGAAAGGCAGGAGACCAAAGTAACAACATAAGGATCTTCTTGGATGCCACAGAATCAAAAGAAAAACATACGGGTAATCGAAGGAAGAGCACGGCACTAAGGCGCATACCAGGAAATAGCAAGAATTTGCAGAGACAAAATCACGAAAGTAAAGGTACAAAAGCCCTGAGGTAAGCGGGGAAGTGGGTGACCTGGAGGAGGAACAAAGGGGAGGGAGCAGCAGCGGAGGCCTTCTCATTCTGCCTGAGAAAGGAGGGCAATTGGGTAGTTACTCAGGTGTCTGTACACAAATACACAGAGCCTGGGAAGCAAGGAGGAAGAACTAGAAGTCCTTGCACAGTCACCAGACTATGACATGATTGGAATAACAGGCACTTGGTGGGAGCTCACATGACTGGAGCACTGTCATGGATGGGTATAAACTGTTCAGGAAAGTCAGACGGGGGGAAGAGGAGGAGGAGTTGCGCTGTATGTAAAAGAGCTATATGATTACTCAGAGCTCAGTACAAAACTGGAGCTAGGCCTGTCTCTGGGCTAGGGCCAGAGGGGAGAGCAACAAGGGGGATGTTGTGGTGGGGGTCTGCTATAGACCACCAGACCAGGAGGATGAGATGGATGAGGCTTTCTTCAAACTAGTTGTGTAAGTTTCCAGATCACTGGCCCTGGTTCTCATGAGGTACTTCAATCAGCCTGACATCTCCTGCATTGGCAATGCATAGGAGGTGCACATGGTGCACGTGTACCCCCTGAGATCAGCTGTGCACCCCCTGGAAGCACCAGCTGCGAAACCCAAAGTGCCGACAGAGGTGCACTTCTGTTTTTTCTACCGGCCAGCGGTCGCCCCCCCAAGTCGGCGATCCGCCACTAGGGGACCCTGCCCCACCATTAGCAGTCTGGTGCCCCCAGGAGGCACCAGTCACCCATGATCTCCTGGGAGGGCAATTCAGCAATACACAGGAAATCCAGGAAGTTTTTGGAGAGTGTTGGGGACAACACCCTGGTGCAAGTGTTGGAGAGGCCAACTAGGGGCTGTGCTCTTCTTGACCTGCTGCTCATAAACAGGGAAGAATTGGTGGGCAATGTAGTAGTGGATGGCAACTTGGGCAGCAGCGACCACAAGGTGATTAATTTCAGGATCCTGGGGAAGGAAGGAAGGAGAGCAGCAGATTAAGGACCTTGGACTTCAGAAAAGCAGACTTTGACTTGCTCAGAGAACTGATAGGCAGGATCCCCTCGGAGTCCTGTCTGAGGGGGAAAGGTGTCCAGGAGACCTGGCTGTATTTTAAAGAAACCTTACTGAGGATGCAGGAACAAATCACCCTGATGCTCAGAAAGACTGAGGTGAGTAGAAACAGCATGGATTCACCAAGGGCGAGTCAAGTCTGACCAACCTGATTGCCTTCTATGATGAGATGACTGGCTTTGTGGATATAGGGAGAGCAATGGATGTGATATACCCTGTTTTTAGCAAGGCTTTTGATACAGTCACCCATAACATTCTCTCAAGCAAGCTATGGAAGCACAGGTTGAATGAATGGACTGTAAGGTGGCTAGAAAACTGGCTGGATTGTCAAGTTCAAAGGGTAGTAATCAATGGCTCAATATCTAGTTGGCAGCCAGTATCAGTGGAGTGCCTCAGGGGTTGATCCTGGAGTTGGTTTTATTCAATATTTTCATCAACAACCTGGAAGATCGGATGGAGTGTACAGGTTTACAGATGACACCAAGCTGAGGCAATGTAGTAGATACGCTGGAAGGTAGAGCTAGGATTCAGAGAGACTTTGACAAATTGGGAGATTGGACCAAAAAAAATCTCATGATGGTCAATAAGGAAATGTGCAAAGTCCTGCACTTAGGATGGAGCAATCCTATGCATTGCTACAGGCTGGGGACCTACTGGCTAAACAGCAGCTCTGCAAAAGAGGACCTGGAGGTTACAGTGGACAGGTTGTGGAATCTCCATCCTTAGAGGCTTTAAAGACCTGGCTAGACAAAAACTTGACTGGGATGATGTAGATGGGGATTGTTCTGCTTTAAGCAGCGGTTTGGACTACATAACTTCCTGATGTCCCTTCCAACCCTAATTTTCTATGATTCTATGGCTATGAAAATGAGTTACACCTTGGAAGGGAAATTAAAGACAACAAGAAGGGATTCTATAGATATGTTGTACAGAAAAAAAACTACTTTGCCTTGCTTTCCTCATAAATAAGCTGCCACTAGGCAACTAACAAAAATTATATAGATAAAGAAGGAGAAAGATGAAGAGACATGATAACTGAAGAGAGTATCAAAGTTGTTTAGGGAAAAAGGAGGACCTGGGGAATTGTAGACCAGTCAGCCTGACTTCAAAACATGGAAAGTTACTGGAGCCAGTTGTAAAGAAGTCACTTGCAAACACCTGGAGGAGGCAGAAGGGTTCCAGCATAACATACTAGCAGGTAGGGTAGGTTTGTTAAGAACAAGCCTTGCCAAACCAACTTGATCTGCTTCTTTGGCAAAGTAACTAATTGGGTGGATGAAGGGAATGCAGTGGACGTACTATACTTGATCTTTAGTAAGGCTTTGATATAGTCCCATGTGGCGTTCTCACAAGTAAACTGGAGAAAAGTGGGCTAGATAAAAAATACTATAAGGTAGGTACATAATTGGCTCAGTAGCCTCAAGCAAGGATAATTATAAATGGATTGGTGTCTGAATGACAGGAGGTTTCATGCATGGCTCTATAGGAGTCTGTCCTGGACCTAGTGCTCCTTAATATATTTATTAAAGATTTGTATGCCAGAATAGAGAGCTAATTTATTTGTAGCATTATCAGTTTTGCAGTTGACATGAAACTGGTAAGGACTGTCAACAATGGATAACAGGAGTAAAATTCAAAAAGAACTTAAGGGATTGCAGATCTGGACTGGAGACCACAGAATGAGGTTCAGGGCAGACAAATGCAAGGTGCTACACGTAAGGAAGAATAATCAAATGCATGGATACAGAATGGGAGATAATTGTCTGTTGATGACTGAGAAGAAGGTTCTGGGGGTTCTGGTGCAGCACAGACTCAACATGATTCAGCAATGTGACCAGTCACAAAAAAAGCAAATGTAATTTTGAGCTGCATTGACAGTGTAAGACACAGGAGGTAATATGCCACTCAGTCCTGGTTATGCCTCATCTAGAATATTGTGTGCAGTTCTGGGCTTTTCATTTTAGGAAGGATGTGGAGGAGTGGGCAAGGTTCATAGGCGGGTGACCAGAATGATAAAGGATTGGCAGGCAAGCCTTATACAGTAAGATTGAGAGAGCTAGGTATGTTTAGCTTGGCAAACATTTAAGGGGGAACAAGTTAGCAGTTTTCAAATATTTGAAAGGCTGCCATTAAGAAGTAGAAGAACAATTGTTCCCCCTTATCTCAGAGGTAAGCGCATGAAGCAGTTGTTTAAAATAGCAGAAATGTTGATTTACAGAAGATATCAGGAAAACTTCTGTACTCTTTTTAGAACAGTAAGACAATAGAATGAACTGGCCAGGGTTATTTTAGAAATTCTTCATTGGAAGTTTTCAAGAGGAGGCTGGATAGCCATTTGGGTAAGGATGATTTGGGATTAGTTTGTCCTTCATTTGTGCAGGGGGCTGGAGTAGATGACCCTGAAGTACCTTCCAGCCTTATGATTCTATGATTTTTATTGCATGGATCCTGGAATCTAGACTCTGTGGGCCCAAGGAGTCTACACTGAACCCTTAATCCACTCTTATGTGAAAGTGTCCCTGGAGAATTATAATTAGTAACATACAAGTGTGCAATAATGCTGAGTATTGTGCTCTACGGTTACATCTTGACTAAGAGTTGCTCACTCAATCATCATCCTCTCTTCCACCATTTCAGTTTCTGCAGCAGCTGCACTGGGCACATGGCATCTTTGTTCTGACCATCCCAGCACCAGCCATGCCTAATGGGACTGAGATGCTTTCTATAACTACAGTGTTCGTTTGCATTTTTTCTGTCTGAGTTTCTAGTCCTTTCTCTCATCCTTAACAGCAGCCTAACCAAGTTGGTCCTGGAGTTTCTTTGGTGTGAGGAGGGGCTACTATCACCTGAAAAAAGGGTACTTGAGAAGCTGTGGGAATTTCTACAGAGTTCACAAGCTCTGCAGAAGGCCTGGCAGGCACTAGCCACCCCAACAACAGAGACTCACCAGTTAGGAAGCATACAGTTGCTATTTCTAGTTTCTTTAAATTGTTTTTGTTGCCATCTGCTTGTTTAGATGGCATGTTAGATGCCCAAGCAGCCAGGGGATGGCTTGACCAGCTCAGAAAGATGACCTGGTGAAGAAGGGACCCGGCATGGCCTCATCAGCAGTGGGCGCTAGTGACAGAGGGTTCCAACAGAAGAGAATTTGTGTGTTGCTTGGAAAACTGCCTGTGATCTCATCCTACCTGGTATTTCAAGGGAATCCTTTGGGACCAGGTTGTTATAATTCCACTTGGTAGGATCACTGTTAAAACTTCAAGCCAAGTATGATAGTGAGAAGAGGGGTTCTGTGATCCTCCAAATAATGTAACTAATTTTAAAGCTGTATTTGAGCATGTCTATGTTCTAAGATTTCCCAGAACAATGCGCCAAGATTTGCTTAAAATGCCACAATGAAAAGTCCCAGATCTTTGTGAAAGCTACTGTCTCTTATTCTGTGTTGTACAGTGTCCAGCACAATGGGACCATGATTCTCATTGAGGCTTTGAGCTTCAATTTAAAAATAAAAAGAAGAAACAGAAGGTGCTTATTTTAGAGGCTCTTTATCCCAAAAGCTCAAACTACCCAAATATTATATATGAAAATTGACTATATCACATGTTCAATGTAACAGGGGCCAAGACTCCTGTCACTTCAAGAGGGGAGAACAGCTGGCTCTGCAGCAAAGGAGGACAGGTTAGCCATCAATCAACCCAACCTGGAAACCCCTGTGTGTGGCTGGGAAGCCACAGGACAGTAAGGGACATGAGTGCCTGAGGCCAAGCGGGCAGTCTGCCCCTGCATGCTGCAGAGAGGAACGCCTAGGAGAGAGGGGATGCTGGAAACTGCCAGGCAGACACCCAAGCCACTCAAGGGAGCTGAGATGACAGGGCTCCAAGGGAGGTATGGCTTGTGGGCAACACTAACCCTGGGTTAGGACAACTTTTATTTGTGAAGCAGCTTGCTTGCATTTATGTTATATAGAGGTGATGCTTCCCCTCTGTGCGGCACTGGTCAGGCCACAGCTGGAGTACTGTGTCCAATTCTGGGCGCCGCAATTCAAGAGGGATGTGGATAACCTTGAGAGGGTCCAGAGGAGGGCCACTCATATGGTTAGAGGCCTGCAGGGAAGGCCCTATGAAGAAAGGCTGAGGGACCTGGACCTTTTCAGCCTCTGCAAGAGAAGGCTGAGGGGGGATCTTGTGGCAGCATACAGATTCACCGGCGGAGGGGAAGGGCACCTGTGAAGAGCACCCCTTGGAATAATCAGAAACAACGGCCACAAAGGGAGCAGATTTAGGTTGGACTCAGAAAGAACTTCTTCACAGTAAGGGCTGCCAGAACGTGGAACGGGCTCCCAAGGGAGCTGGTGCTTTCCCTACCTTGGGGGTCTTCAAGAAGAGACTGGACAAGCACCTGGCTGGGGTCACACAACCCCAGCACTTTTTCCTGCCACTGGCAGGGGGTCGGACTCGATGATCCATTGAGGTCCCTTCTGACCCTAGCATCTGTGAATCTATGAATCTATGTTATGTTTTGACCTGGATACCAGAGGACTGGGTTGTGGCTACAGGGGACATGTGGAGGCCACAGAGGGGGGCCTGGTGGGGCATTGTGAGAGGCAGCCCAGCCTGGGGTCAGGGACCCAGGGGACTGAGGCTGACACAGAGAGAGCAGCCTGGTTTGGGGGCCAGAGACCCAGAGCATGAGACAGGGGCCCAGACCACATGAATATGAGAAGGGGCCGAGGTCCAGGAGCCAAGGTTTCCCAAAGTGCTGGGGCCAAGTCAAGCCAAGGGGCAGTGGACCTGGGCTGAGGGGAGCAGCCAGAGTTAAAGGCCAAGGCTGATAAGGCTGAGGTTCAGGCAGAAGTTCAAGGCTGGAGGGCCAAAAGCTGCATTGTGA
Organism: Gavialis gangeticus; assembly: GCF_001723915.1. Lineage (NCBI taxonomy): Eukaryota > Metazoa > Chordata > Crocodylia > Gavialidae > Gavialis > Gavialis gangeticus. The sequence goes on along the minus strand of NW_017729001.1, from coordinate 5,929,482 downwards.
CAAGGGGGCTGCCTCCATATGAACATGGCATGGGTATGTTTACAGGGAAGGATGGAGCCACAAATACAGCCCATAATGCAGCTAGTACCCTGAGGCACTGATACAGCTAGAGGCCACAACTTAGTGTCTGAGGGACAAGACAGGTACAAGAGGTACCAGCCAGCCAGATCCAACAAGGGCAGCTTTAACATCAGAGTAGTTCCATCAAAGCACAGCAGGCAAAGAAGAGGGAGGGTACCCCACGGAGCCAGAGTGGTGGGAGCAGGAATCATGTAGCCACCAGGGGTGTGACGGCCACCCTTGGAGCGTGGTCCTGTGAAGTGCAGGTCACGCATGCCGTATTATGTTATAATCAGCACGTTATTTACATTCCTGGCAACTCCTTCAGTTGCAGTCATTCTCCAGGGTAGGAGTTAATGTATTACCAGTGAAAGAAGAGGCAACAGGAGACAGTGGTTAACATAGGTCACAGGGGATCACTTCTGCTGTCTACTCCTGATGGGGGGCGTGAAAATGGTCCAGTGAATAGAATAGTGTGATACAAAATGATTAAGTTTACCAGGCTCTGGTAATGAGTTTATCTATGGGCTTAGAGAACTGACACCTCCTTTTCCCCACTCTCCAGTGCCGCAGCTTTCCTATTGTAAAATGCAAACAATGGTGCTTTGAGATGCATAGACGGGAGACAGAGAAAAGAATTATTAAAAATAATAAGTTCAAACATAATTAAGACATACTCTGTGAAGCTATCTCCATCTGCCAAAAGTACTCTTTCATTTTCTTCATCTTCTCCCCCTAGCACAGTCCCTTGTGTCCTTTGCTCTATCTTAGGTCTCATTATCTGAGCACCACACGGCACATCTACACATTGCCCTATGGCAACGTAGCAATGTGCTACGTTGCCGTACGGCGCATTATGGCAATATAG
>NW_017729001.1:5914704-5923554 GCF_001723915.1 Gavialis gangeticus | reverse complement strand
TGAGCACCACAGGGCACATCTACACATTGCCCTATGGCAACGTAGCAATGTGCTACGTTGCCGTACGGCGCATTATGGCAATATAGTGATCATGTGGGTCTACATGTGGGTATAGCGCGCTGGTACGGTGATGTAGAAACAGACATCATCAAACTGAAGAGGATCTACTTTATTGGGTAAAACACATGCTGCCCCTTATCCCACATCAGGCAGGGGTCTGATGCAGGACAAGGGGCAATCTGTTCCCCTTGCCAGGGGATTCCCCACCTTACTTGCTGCCCCACATCTCCTTGCTGGGACCCATGCCGACCATCCTTCTGCATGAAGCACAGGTCAGCATGGATCTTGGCAAGGAGGCAAAGGGTGGTGTGGAAGGCAAGGAATTCCTGGCACCTCTGCCTCCATGCTAGGACCTGCACCGGATGCTGTGCCAACCCATGTTTCACATGGAGGCATGGGTCAGCACAGGATGGTGCAGAGGCATGGAGTGGCACAGGAACTGGAGAATCCCCAGCACCCGTACCTCCACACCAGGACCTGCACTGACCCATGCTTCATGTAGAGGAACAGGTCAGTGCAGGTCCCAGCCTCTGCAGGAAACACGGCTCAGCACAGGACCCAGCACAAGTCCCAACATGGAGCTTCAGGAATTCCTCAGTTCCTGCATCACCCCATGCCCTCAGGGGCCTATCTCCAGAACGGGGGAACCCCAGGCTTTCCCCACTTAAAGAGAGATACCCCCAGGGTCTCCCAGATGTATCTCTTTAAACAGGGAACCCTGGGTTTTCCTCACTTATGGAGAGATGCCTGGGAGATCCCAGGGATGTGTCTCCATAAGCAGGGAAGCCCTGGCTTTCCCTGCTTACTGAGACACTTCCCAGGATTTCCCAGGGCACATCTCTGTAAAAGAGGAAAGGTGGACAGGCACTCCAGGGGCTTGAGGGGCCTGATCCTGCTCAGGAATTCCCAGGAGGGGTTGTGTGCAGGATCAGGCTCTGGCTGCCCATATTCCCCACTGCCAAGCAAACAGGTGTCTGCTGCAATAAAGCAGCACAGTCTGTTACCGTTTCTGTCATGGCCACAAATTTTGGGCATTTGTGGCATGACAACAGATGTCTATTAGCTTGCCCTTTGTGCTGCTATAAAAAAAATTATGATGGCACAAAGGTGAAGAAAGGCAATGTCTGTTTCCACCCTTAAGTGGCAGGGTTGCGCTCTGCCTCTTTGAACCAGCTTGTGGACTCCTCAGTTCTGGAAACTCCTCTTTCTATGTTTGTGTACAGTACTGTTTTCACTTGTGGAACCAGACTAGCAGCATCAGACCTCCACAGCTTTTATTCCCAGGGGTGTTTTAAGCCTCATTGTCATTTATCCACCCACATTTCCTTTGTCCTTTTCCTGTTCGCTTCTCCCTCTCCCATACTCTCAGTCAGTCAGTCAGTCTGTCTCTGCGCAGATGACAAGGTTGCTACTGAAGGCTTCTCTGCTTGCCATGCTAACTTCACTTCTCTTTGGGACTTGCAGGTGACCATGATGCTGCACCAGAAGAAACACTGGAGGTCCATGTGTAAGGGACTTGTCCTGGGAACCCTCCTGACCAGCTTCATGCTGCTGCTATACTCCTATGCCATTCCGCCTCTGCAAGTCAGCATGACAGAGTGAGTCCATATCTGTTCTTCCACTAGAACAGCTTGTCCTCAAGACATACCAAACTGATGCAGAAATGCTTTCTTCAGGATGGAACACAGCAAAGGTGGTCCTCACCCGTAAGAATGTTCTTGCTGAGGCCAAAAGGATTTGTGAGGCTGAGAGAAGGGCTGGCATGAGGGGCTGGCAAATGTGGCCAGAATCTTTTTCTACAATGTAACTGAGTGATCCTATGTTGATTCAGCCCAAGAATTAAAGTTGTAACTATCTGATGGTTGTTCATGGCCTGTGTGAAATGAATTGCGGGGGGGGGGTGCTATGTCCACTTTCTAATGGACACATGTGAATGTCACAAAGCAAGCATCACAACTTCAGGGCTAATTGTCCCTCTGTCTTCTTGGTCTCTCTGCCTGCACTCCCGGTGTCAGGCCATGCCCTTTCATGCCGTCTGTGGTGAAAGTACACAGTTTTCCCACTATCAGAAAACTCAGGAAACCAGGGTGCCATGAGATTCTTTTAAGGGTGCACTGGGGTGCCATGCAACATTAGCACTGTTAGATATGCGCATAATTCATAAGTTAAACCCAGAGTTTTTAAATAGGAGTCCATAGTGCCAAAAGCATTCTGACCCATTGTGGTCTTTCTGAATTCTTTGCAATAGAAGAATTGCTCTATTATTTTTCCATAATCAAGAAATGAGTGAAAACTAAGAGCTAGCATTTTCTGAGAGGTGCCCTGAATCTAGCCAGTGGTTCCTTGAGTCTAAAAATTTTGAGAACCACTACTTTAGAGACTAAGATGTTACCTTCCTTACCTTCTGCCTTTGAAGCCATGGCCAGATGAGCGCAGACATTTCATTCCCTGGGTTCAAGTAGCAGCGGCGCACCTTGCACTACAGCTACTTATCCCCATGTGTGCTTTGGTATGTGTCAAATTACCCCAGGGGCAGTAGGGGAGACTAGGGCTAGCACTGAGCTGGTCCCAGCAGCCTTACAGGGGTCCTGGGGGCCTCCCAGGGCTGCAGCAGCAGTGATCCTCCCAGGTGGAACCTGGCTAGCAGCTGCAGTGCAGCTCCAGGCAGCCTGGCTCTGTTTTTCAGCAGCACATGCTGCCTGTTCGTGTGCTGCTCCGCCTGTTTTTCCACAGGTTTTTTTGACCCCTGGATATCCAGGGGTCAAAAAAACGCACGGAAAAAAATGGAGCAGCACACACACAGGCAGCACACCCTTGCAGTGCAGAGAATACCTGACTGTGTGGTATGTGGTGCTGCAGATGTGTTTGCAGCACCACATACTGCATGGCCATGCTCGTCTGAATGTGTCCTGAGAGTCTGAGACCAGTGCTGAATGCAGTGACTAAGGTATCCCAAACAAAAATATGATTTATTTTAGCTGTGGGAGCTAAACCTTTTGAATAGTGGCTCTCAACCTTTTCATCTGTTGCGAAAAAACACCACAACAGATCAGAATGTTTTTGACACTCTGGATTCCCCTTTGAAATCTCTGGGTTTATAATGTGTAGGTGTCTGCAGTAGGGCTGTGTGAAGCTTTGGTCCCTGATTCGATTTGATAGCCAAATCTCCTAATCCGAATCAAATCAGAGGACCATTTAAACTCTCCGAATCGAATTGGAACCCTCTGAAGCAGTTTGGAGAGATTTGGAAAGATTCGGAGATTTGGACATAGACACAGCTTTAAATGGTTTTTTTACATACCTCTAGGTAGCAGGCGGCTTGTGAATGCTGCAATGCTGGGGCACATGGAGTGTCCCACAGGAGCACAGGAGGGCTCAGCTGCAGACCCAGAAGTGGACCAGAAGCACTTCCAGTCCACTTCCAGGTCTGCCGGAGACCACGTGGGGGCCCCTCCTGCACCCCAACCCAGCTCGGCAACTGGTGCTTCCTGGGTCTGGGGGGGGACACCTGGGGTCCCTCTGTGGCCGATCGCTGAGCCAGGGGACTACATATCTGCTACCTCGAGGTATGTAGAAAAAACATTTAAAGCTGTCTCTGTGTCCAAATTGCTGATTCTCTGAATCAGCATCAAATCTTCAGATTCGGATTCAGCCAAATCAAATCAGAGACAGTGATCCGAATCAACTAATTGAATCACTGTCCCTGATTCAGGCCAAATCTGATGTGAATTGAATACGGCCTGCTTCTCACACCCCTAGTCTACACCCCTAATAGTGCTAATATTGAGAATCACTGATTTAGAGAAAAAAAGATTTTAAAGCAACAAACAGTCCATGCTCATGCCCATCTTACCGAAAGAAAGATACCAGTCTGGCAGTAGGGACCTAGCTATGCCCAGCTTCTTCAATGACTTTAGTCATTGGTCATTGTTCTGATCCCTGAAGATATCCCAAGCAAATAGGTGTTTCTATCTTGACAAGGTCCCTTTTTAAACTGTTACAGTCCTTTTGATCATTTTGTCTTCTGGGGTCTTGTTCATTTCAGCATTATCTTACAGTAATTTGTAAGTGCTTTTCAAAGGCTAGCTTATCTTGAGCAAGTTTTTCTTGCTGCTTGTTTTTCCTTGCAGTCCATCTCATACCAAATCACAGTAAGAGCAAAATCCTATTTTCCTTTATGAGTCTAAGTGGCATATACTCAGCCACAAAATTACAGTTTTGGCATGTGCATGCAGTTTGTAGTTCAGGTCCAGGTACACAAGCCTGCACACACCCATTGATTATGCTCAATGGGGCTGTGCTCTGGCTGGGCAGCTCACTGCAAAATGGGATCACCCAGGTATGTGAATAAGGCTGCATAAGTCCCAAAGTTACAGCTGCAGCAGAAGAATCATGACTACCAGGTGTTAGATTGAGAAGGTCAGAGATGGGCTGGAATTTACATTTCCTGCTTCCTACAAAAATATTTTAACTTCCAGGTCACATGCTAGTCACTACCCAGACCCTTTTCAAACCCTCCTTTTGAAGCTGGTCCCCCCAGCAGCTAAGAAGAGGTGTTATGTGGAGCCAGAAGGAGAAGCATAAGCCAGAGGATGTGTATCTTGTATCTAGGCGATTCTGTTTGGCTGCAGGGTAAAACTGACTCCCAAACTGTGCACAGGTATCAAAGCCTGCAGTTCCATGGCCATGCCTGTGCATATAATACAAAATAAAATGTAGCCCTAAAGTGCCTGTGAAAGTCAACATCCAGTATCCAAATATGTAGCAAACATGAAGCTGCTATGTTATAAACAGCTTGTTGATAGTTCTTGAAGAAAGAGACTAGAAAGGCCATGGAGATGGAGCTCCCCTTACCCTTAAATATAGATCCTCCATAGCAAAGTTGAACCCCACCTTTTGCAAAGCAGTGGGGCAAGGGAGATTTGCTTTGCTGCATCTGCCCATAGCCACGCTTGTAATGAGCCATGCTACTCTGAGAGTGCCCCTTCCTGGAAGGGCAAAAAATGAGTTCAGTTTTTGTGGACTGAGTAGTTCAGTGCCCAGTCTCACTAAGTAGTCCTGTTGTTCTTGACAAAGGGGCTATTAATGTCAGTCATGGTAGAGGCAATTGGATGTAGACAGTTGTGGTCTGGAACTGGATTGAGACTTATCTGTCTCATTTCATAGAAGACCAGAGTCCAAACCATACCTACAAGAGCAAAGAGGTAACCCCTTCCATCACATATGCTGATGGCAATGTGCTCCCCAGCCTTGGGCATTTTAAGATTATTACTGCGATTTGCCTTCATGAAATCTTTTTCTGCAGGAAATCCTTTGTACTCAGTACAAGGTACTGGATCTTTCTAATGGAAAGGGATCTGGAAAGGGAAAGTGCACTTGGATATCACTGAAAGTGTGCAATGGTTAAACCTCCATGCTCCTGCAGAATCACAGAAGACAATCCCCTTCAATTCCTAGGGTAAATGGAGGAGCCTGTAGAAGAAGTATATTAAATCCAATCAGAAACACTGTTGCAAACCCAGGGAGAAATACTCCTTTCATGACATAGACCCAGACCCCCATCCCCTAACAAATTGGTAGAAAGAGGAGAGATTAGATTGCTATGTCCGCAGGGTTTACAGGGGCCACGTCACTACCTTTTCCATCCTCAAACCTTTAGTGACAATACTCCTATCCCAAATTGAGTTGTGACCTCAAAAGGAAGAAGTTTCAGAGGCTCTGTGAAGTTCCCTGTGGATCTTGCTATTGCTGTTGATTCTGTGTGGAAGGCATTCAAATACTATAATGATGGGCAGCAGGATAAAACTCTTAAGATAGACAGACAGACAGACAGATGAACAGTGAGTAAGTATGGAGATGATGAAACTCAAGTGACAGTCTGCTGCCATCTACAGATTAAAATTGGTGAAGAGCTAGGATATAAAATCAAACAATGTCAGCTACTGTGATTTCACAAAGTAAAGAGAGGTAAAGTGAAGGAGCCAGATTTTGATCCCTGTTACACAGTAGAGATGGAGTAACATCAGAGAAATCCTCTAACTTGACTGTAATTAGTTTGCTTTACTGCAGCATCAAAGGCAGATGCTGGCCTAAGGCTGTAGGATTAGCTGAACAGATGAACAAATAGTTTCATCTATGACTGTGACTTTAGTTTGGTTGTAACTAAAAGCAGAATTTAGTTTACTGCATTTGTGCAACGTTTATTAGTTCTGTGGAAACTGTCTTCCTCAGGAATTGGGAGTGAGCCTTTCACATTTACGCCTTTGTTTCTAATTGAGTCCAAGACAGTAATAACTAAAGTGATTACTGTCTGGTGGCTATCCAGTGGCCTGCATTACAGTGTATTGATCTGTCAAGTTTCTGTTCAGCAGGTGGCCTCATCACTATTAGTGTGCTTGTTGGCAGTGATAGCAAAAAGGCTAAGGGCTAAATGGGCCACATACTATAGTGAAAGGTCCTGTACAAACACTGAAGGAAATTTTCAGCTCTTCATCATGGAGCTGATCACTGTAGAAAGAGGTAGGGTATTCAAGGAAGTTTGTGATAACACTCTCTGGACTATACCTGTTCAGGACCATCAAGCCAGCCCAGCTCACCAGAGCTGAATTCCCTTGGAAATGTGCATCCATTCTCTGCAAGGTCTTTGTGGTTAGTCATAATGAGACTGTAGTGTGAGAGCAAAGCCAGTCTGTAGGTCCAACCCTTACAGATGTGCCTTTTGTTTTCTTTCCTCCAGGATTCCTATCCCCTATTCCTGCTCTTCTTACCCCACCCAGGCCCGGGTGCCAGTCACAGCAAATGGCACCCACAGTTCCCCAGGCCAGGCATGCCAGCCAAAGTTTGATGTCATGTTCATGAAGACACACAAGACAGCCAGCAGTACCATCCTCAACATCCTCTTCCGCTTTGGTGAGAAGCACCGCCTTAAATTTGCATTCCCCAATGGCCGCAATGACTTCTACTACCCATCCTACTTTGAGCGGAGCCAAGTGCAAGACTACCACCCTGGCATGTGCTTCAACATCATCTGCAACCATATGCGGTTCCACTACCAGGAGGTACGCAAGCTCTTGCCTGCTGACACCATCTTCCTGACAGTGCTACGGGACCCTGCCTACCTCTTTGAGTCTTCCTTCCACTACTTTGGCCGTGTCATCCCCCTCACCTGGAAGCTGTTGGGTGAAGACAAGCTAGCAGAATTCCTCCGCGACCCCTGGCATTACTATGACCCCAATGGGTTCAATGCTCACTACCTCCTGAACCTGCTCTTCTTTGATCTAGGCTATGACAACAACATGAATGCCAACAGCCCTCTGGTGGACGAGTACATCCAAGAGATACACCAGCGCTTTCATCTGGTCATGCTGCTGGAGTACTTTGATGAGTCTCTGGTGCTGCTGAAGGACCTTCTGTGCTGGGAGCTGGAGGACATCCTCTACTTCAAGCTCAATGCCCGCAAGGACTCCACTGTCTCCAAACTGACAAATGAGCTCTATGAGAAGGCCACCTCCTGGAACCTCATTGATGCAAAGCTTTATCGCTATTTCAACACCACTTTTTGGCACAAAGTAGATGCCTATGGACGGGAGCGGATGGCAAAGGATGTGGCTGAGCTGCAGCAAAAGAATGAGAAGATGAAGAGCATATGCATTGATGGGGGCCACCCAGTGGATGCCAATGCTATCCAGGAGTCGTCCATGCAACCATGGCAACCACTGGGGGAGAAATCAATCCTGGGCTACAACTTGAAGAAGAAGATCAACAAAAAGCATCGAAAGCTGTGCCGCAAGATGCTAACCCCGGAGATCCAGTACTTGACTGACCTGGGTGTCAACCTTTGGCTTACCAAACTCTGGAGTCATGTGCGGGAGTTCCTCAAGTGGTAGCAAGTGAAAGGCAGCCATCCCCTTCCCCTGCCTCTACTGCCCCACCCCCATTAAGGGAAGAACCAGGTGCTTTTGTTTTTGTTTCTTCTTTACATCCATTGGTTGGATATGGGACACAATGCATCACCGTGAGCAGACTGGCTTGAGACTCCAGCAGGGATCAGCAAGCTAGAGACTGACTCCCATCCTGAAGTTCTGGCTACCCTGGGAAATATGGTTAGAGACCCATGTGGGTGGGAGTAATAAAAGCAGCTGCCACTCTTCTACCTAGTACCCTACTACCAACTCTCTTGATCTTTCCTTGGTCAACCAATTCCACTGTCTCTTTCCAAGAGCAAGTTCAGGGCACAGGGACGGCAGAGAGAGAAGATCTGGGCTGCAATGTTGAGTCTAACTGTCTAAATTTGCATTAGCTGAGTGCAGGCCCTAAAAAAGAAAGAACAGAACACAGGACATTGTAACAAGTTACATGTTACTCATCATTTGTGGTTTTCTATTCAAGGGAGCTTTTTCTTCTTTTTGAAAGAGTCGGAGGCAGTATTTGTGACAGTTGGATCCCTGTCTACCCTAAACATGCATTAATAGTAATAGATTGGCCACAGAGCACACAGGAGACAAGCTGTCAGTCATACAGGGGTTGCAAATATGTGTGCCTGACAGCTATGGCTGTGTGTTTCAGCCTACTGATGTGTGTATGATTCTCCAGATATGTGTTTTATGCATTCAAGCTTTACTCTGGCTACTAGAATTGTTCGTGCAATACATTGCAATGTGTAAAGGAATTTCATTGTGTGAATGAGAGACTGATACAGTACATGGTGTACTCAGGGTGAGTGTGTGTGTGTGTGTGTGTGTGTGTGTGTGTGTGTGTGTGTGTGTGTGTGTGTGTGTGTGTGTGAAAAAT
>NW_017729001.1:5899701-5914504 GCF_001723915.1 Gavialis gangeticus | reverse complement strand
GTGTGTGTGTGTGTGTGTGTGTGTGTGTGTGTGTGTGTGTGGAAAATATATTACAGGAAGCACTGGTGTCAGTATATTTGGCCAATAGGTTTACCAGTGTTTGGGGCTGTAAGTATGAGATTTGCATTACAGTCCATTAAGAAGTGTGTGAAGACCAGTTTGGGTGTATTTGCTGGGTAGAAGTAGTATATTACAGTGCATATTGATATCTTGATATGTGTCACTGTGTGTGCCTGTTGTCGGGTATGTATATACATCTATGTGTATTGGAAAGGAATTGACATATGACTAGTATTATGTGTTGCTGTGTGTGTGACATTATAGTGAGTATTAATACCTCTAGGTTTGTAATTGTGGGTGATATAAGACTGATCTGTGACAGTGACTGGTGCTATGCGTGTGACTGATCTGTTATTGAGTGTGTTGGTGCCTGTGTATGTGAATCTGACCTGCCCGTTTATCTGTATGTCTGTTTCGAACTGCACAAGTCACACGCTGGTTCACGTAAGAGATGACACTCGATATTTTCAGTCCATTCTAAAGACTGAAATTTGCACTGATTCACTCTAGCCTATAGACTGCAGTTCCATGTGGCCTGTATATAGTCTATGCGTGGTGGTCAAAATAATTCCATATGCTGACTATTATCTGCATCACAGACATCAGCTGACCACAATAGCTAAGACTTTCAAACTGCACTGATTCAGACCGTTTCTTTGTGAATGAAATAGTGCCAACGTGGACTGTATTTAGATACATTAAGATGGCTAGTGGGTCATATTTAATCAAACTGGTTCTCCCATAGCACTGATTTTGAGCAGTCTGTCTATGATATATGCCACATTGAGTGGTTTTTATTACTAGCTCAGGCTACTACTAGTCCAAACGCCTCATGTTTTTATGGAGTTTACTGTGCTCATGCAGTCTATACTTGGCCATAAGTCACTATGACATATTACTGACTAGTAGCTAGCAAAATAACTTTCATTTGAGTTTTGAGAATGTTTATAAAAATAAAAGCACAAACCTTGTGTAGGTTTTTTTGTGATCCTAGAGTTCATAAACAGACTGGCAGATTTAAACCAAAACAGCAGATATAGCAGAAGTCCAGTGGGCCATCTCTGTCAGCCAAGTCTCAGCCTTCAGCAGCTCTTGCCTCTGAAGGTTTCACTGCAGAGATGTGGGAAGAAAAATCTATTCACCAGGTTCATACCACTTGTGCAACACTCCCAGGAAAACCCCCTGCCTACTGCCTCCTGCTCCCGTGTGCTGATCCTCGAAAGAGGTAGTGAAGCCATGCTGAGAGCATCCCACACCGATGCTCTCAGGCATCCTAGAGAAAGAGTTCTTGAGAGCATGGTAATGGATATACTCAGCCAGCTTCACATCCTTATTGATGGAATAGACACACACAGAATGGGAAGGGGGTGCTTTGGTGGCACTCTTGGGGATATTGTGAAAGCAGTGTAGACACACTGTGACAGAACATTAGCTGAAAGCTCCTGTGTTTTAGTTTGTAGGTTAGTACTTTTCTAGTCTAATCCTTAGCTCCAGTCAAGATGTATGTATAGTATTCACTGGGTCTGTGTGGTCTCATGACTCTGAGCTGCCTGTCTTCCCATTAGATCATGGCAGTTCAGGCCTTGCTGCCTAACTCTCTCCCCACCTGCCACCCTCAAATCCAATGGTCTCACCAGTTAGAAGGCCCCGTGGTGCCACTCCCCAAAGAGGAGATGCTGGACATAAACTTCGGGACCTGGTGAGAACTGGTGTGGACACGGGGAGGACCTTGTAAAGAGGATGGGGGAGGGTTTTTCCCTTGCCTTCTTTTCTTGCTTTCACACTTCTTTGAGGGGGAAAGAGCCCAGGAGGGGCAAAAGGGAACAGGAAACAAGCTTTCAGTAGCTGCCAATCTGATGATCATTATAAGTGTGGGTTGCTAGCACCTCAGCTTCTGTACCTCTGTAGCACAACAGGATGGTGCCAAAGAGCAGTGGCATCCAACAAGTAAAAAATTATATTACGATAATGCAAGTGCATATCAACCTGACAAGGGACAGGGTTGAGTACAGCAGCACCAGGAACTATCACAAAAGTCTTAGGAGGGAGCCAGGAAAAGGAGAAAGAGAGAGCAGGCACTAAACAGCAGGGAGGACTTCCAGGCCAGTGTAGGTAGAGCCACAGAGCTGTGAATCTCTGGGCTATACAAGGCACGTGGCCTAGCTGCGGGGGGGGGATGACGTGCCAGCCATACCTGCAAGTGCAGCCAAGCTCAACAGAAGCAAAAAAGGGAAAGCCATTGCCTCTGGGGTGAAGAAGGCATGTTCCTTGCAGCCTCAGGGAACACTATACCTCCTGGTTGGTTTGGCTGGGAAAATTAAGGGAAGGATTTTGGAGCCACCAATTGGTGCTGATTTCCTATGAATACAGAAGAGAGGAATGTGCACTAGTCCACAGTTTACTTGTCTCTAGAGACACTGGAGTTTGTGAAGGAAGCAGCTGAGGACTCCCTCAGGCACAGCCAGTGAGCTAGGGGAGAGACAGGAATAATATTCAGGCTTTTCAGTGAAGGGAGAACACACCTGTTTCACCTGAGAGAGGTCATTGCCTTTGCCATCCAGGCTCATTGGCCCATTCCTCACCTTCAAGAGGAGCTGGGGTGGTAACACAGCCTGATTTCCTTGCTTTTTCAGCACTGATCATCCAAGGGCCCAGGTGGAAGGTTCTGAAGTGACAGGAGGATGAGTTAGAGTGAGTCAAGAGTGAAAGGCCTGTCTCTCCCCAGCTTCATGCTGAGCTGCCAGCAGCTGGGTCCCCCTCAGAAGCTACAACTCTTGGGTGCTTTAGCACTCACATTGCAGATATTAATGTGGTGGTTTATGGCATATGCGTAAGGAGCTGGCTACAGATGGCTGGAAGCTGGGGTAGGGTGGCAAGTAGGTAACTGCCTGCAACTCACGTCCTAGGTTCATACTTGCACCAGAGTGAGAGGCTTCCCATATAGACAGACCCTTCCAAACACAGGGCTAGGAGGTGAGGTGAGGGTGAGAGGTAGCAGTTTGATTTAACAATGAGTCTTGAATCCCTCTTTGAGCTGACTTCATGAAGCAGCAATTGGAGTTGCACATCTCTGTCCTGTCCCTCCCATCATTAGCTGTCAGCAGCACTTCCAGTGTTGTGCAAGGCCTGGATAACCAAGGGCCTGAGGATTATACCTAATCAATGGACAATGGAGCCAGCTGCAACTCCTCCTCAGTGGTGTCCTATGCTTATAGGAATTCCCTGGATGCACTCCATTATCTTTAAACTGCTTGGATGAGGCATGCATGCTGGGATCCGTGCTTTGCATGGATAGCCTGTCCTTTTGAAAGAGGATGGGGGCCCTAGCCTTGCTGTTGAGTGTGATGAGCAGTATCTAGCAGCCTTTCATTTAAAGGGCAGCACTTACCTCTTCTCCTTGCCACAGCCAAGCATGTCCCATTAACAGTCCTTGGTGCATGTGTTTAACATTCTACTCTGTTTGTAAAGATGAGAAATAAAATAATTATAATTTTGTAAGATAATTATACTGTATATTTGACAGTTTTTAATATAAGAACCATTTAGCTGTTCTCGCTCCAGTCTCTTTCTTTCTGCCTGGATGTCAGGAGGGGCCTCTTCACCCCAGCAGCAGGGGACAGATACTGTGAGGGCAGCAGCCTCTTGGGACAGGGGCTCCCTGCTCCACTGGGTGTCTTTCTCTATACATGGAGAGGGAAGATCAGATGCAGTTGCCTGCTCCTGACCTCTCCTGCTTATGTACATCCTTGTGAGGGAATCCCACAAGAGCTGGTAGGATGGAGGGGGTTTCCTTAGTCCCGCATCATAAACAACAGTGTTCTTCTATTTCTGCTGGAGCCACACCATAAAGACTCTTTTGGCTGAGTTTCCCCCTCCCTCACTTTCCCTTCATGTGTCCCCCTGCTGAAGTGCAGCCCAGCAATTCCCCCTTCTTGTTCCTAATTCTGGGATCTGCTGCTAACTCCCCTTGCACTGTCTCTTAGACTCTCACTGTTGGGCTCTCCCAACAATTCTCCTATGCAGGCAGAGGTGAAACAGCTTTCCCTCTGGCACTCCTGCCCACCCTTCCTCTCTGACAATGTTTTACTGATCCTACTCTGAGGTTCCCAACTGGTCTGCAGTGCCAGCAAAATACGGCCCATGGGCCACATCCAGCCCACCAAGTGATTTCATACAGCTTTGGTGCGCCTCAAAGCAGGCACCTCTCTGCCCTCCAGGCAGTAGGCACGGGCTGCAGGAGCAGCTCCGGCTCTGGTTACTAGGCTAACAACCCCCGCTACCTTCCCCCCAGATGTACAGGGCCCACCCCACCCCCAGCCCTAAGGCAGAGAGCACTGGAGACAGAAAGCTTCTGCCAGGTGAGGCTTCTACCCTGCAACCCTGGCCATTTGCAGAGGAGACAACCCAGTTCCTAGCAAGAGTCAAAGTGCAGGTATGGGTCTGACCTGGCCATGCCGGGGACTCATGTTCTGGGGAAGGGGGTTGGGAGCCACCAGTTATCTGGGCTGGGCTCTGCTGTGTGCCACCACCTGCAGCAAGCCTGGCCACGCAGCTGCACATTTTGGACTCGGGTCAGGAGCTATGGGTGATCTGGACCTGGCTAGGTCAGGCCCTAATAGGGATACAGGCGCTGCTAAGGGTCCTGCTCTGTCTCCACTGCTGATGGTTGACATGGGGATCACGGCAACGTGAACCTGCCTGGGAGGGTCTGAATGTGCAGGAAGGGGGAGCTGATCCACTCCCCTTGTCAAGCAAATTAAAAGCCAGGCACTTAGCAGTGCAAGTGCCAACCAAGGGAAGTTAATCAGCTTCTTCCACTCAGCTTTGCAGGTGCTGGGTGGGAGAGTTGAGCATGCATGGCCACCAGGCACATGGCTTTGATCTTACTAAGTGGGGGGAATGACTGACTTTCCCATGCCTGGCACTTGCAGAGCCATGAGCCTGACGGTGCCATGCAGGGCTGCATCATGTGCAGCTTGCAACTTTCCCTAAAATCCAGTCCTTAAGCTCATGCATTCTGCCATGCCCATGTAGCACAGCAGGGTGCATGACTTTTGGATCAGATCCCATCATGTCATTAAGTTATTGTCTGCCAGGGCCCAAGGGCTTATATCACCAGATGAAGTAAACTCCCTTTCTAAAACCTGTTATCCCCTAGAGCAGGAAAGTCAAACTCATGAGGCCACATAAACCCTTTCCAAATCATGACATTTCTTGAGGGCTGAACTACAGTGGCAGGGTGAGTAGCAGTGGCATTAACTCTCTGTATACTGTTCCTGCTGACACAGTGACTCTGGCAGCCACAGGAGTTTACGCTGCTGTTGCTTGCCCTGCTGCTACCAGATTGTGTCCCCAGTGGGGATCTTGGCCTGAAAATTTAGTGGTTGGGCAGATAATGGCAGCATTAACTCCCTGCAGCAGCCAGAGGTGCTAGGTTGGCAGGATCAGCATCCACAAGGTTAATGCCACTGCTACTTACCTTGCTGCAGCAGAATTGCTTCCCCAATGGAGATCCCAAACAGGAAATTTGGCAGCAGGGCAAGTAACTGCAGTGTTAACCTCCAGAGTGCTGCCCTCGTCAACACAGCAGTGCTGGCTGTTCCAGGGGCTAGCACCGGTGCCTCTTACCCCACTACCAAATTTCCAGCCCTGCAAGCTGGATCTGGAGGTGGGTTTTCCAGGACTTGTAGGAAGCCTTGTGGGCTGGATGTCCCAGCTCCATGGGTCAGATCTGGCCCATGAGCCAGATGTTTGATGCCTCTGCCTTAGAAGATCTTAGTGTTGATAAAGAATAATGCTTGTGCAGTGCTTTTTAGTCCAGGCTCCCTAAACATGTTTCAGTGGTGGGCCAGTATTATTGCTCCTGCTTTGCAGATGAAGAAACTGCAGCACTGAGAGTAGAATAGACTTGATCAGAATCATGCAGCAGGTCAGTGGCAGACCAGTGACCTGAGTCCCGTTCAGAATTGGGCCCTATCCAGGGTAGCTGTGCAGAGAATCAAGGGCTTTGTTCTACAAATCTTCATATGCTTAACTTTAAGCACATGTGCAAGGGCAAAGTGAAACTCTAAAATAGGTCACTGCTGCAGCTAAAGCTCCAAGATCTAATAATCAATCCAGGTTGCCTTGCAGCTACTTTGCAGAGCATGCTGGGAGTCTATCAGCAGCAGGGCAGCAACATGCAGGAAGCAGGGTCTATATGTGAAGTGGGTTAGTTGCATGTGGTGCTGGCACTGCTACTCACTCACTATTGTCAGGGACTTTCCAATCCTGCAGCTGCTGTTAATACCCCACACGTATAGACTGCTATGCTTCCTATGCTTATCTTGCTGGGATCCTATGACCCCAGCTGACTTCTTGCCCTTTGGGTGGGGGGCTGGACTCAATGATCTTCTGAGGTCCCTTCCAGCCCTAATGTCTATGAAATCTATGAAATCTTACCACTTCACAGCCTAAGTGGGATGCGTACTCCCTACCACTGAAACGTGGCAGCACATCAGCATTGTTGTCAGAGAGGAAGTGAAGCCTGCAGCCTCTGGAAGAAACTGGGAGGGATTTCAGGAACGCAGAATGTGGGGACACCTTCCTGGTGATGTTTGTTCAGGATACCAGGGCTAGCATGCTCAGAAATTGGATTTTAATTACTCCAGACTGCCAGGACATCCCTTTTGTAGAACCCCGAAAAAGCAGCACCTCCTCATGTATCAGCCCAGTAGGGGGCTGCACTTACAAGTTTTGCTGGCATAGATGTATAGGTCAACAAAGTATGGGTTGATAAAGAATAATGCTTATGTACCCGTTCCCCACCCCTCATCGCTATAACTATATAAACACCAGCCACAGTGTGGATGCACTTGTACTGGAACAAATTCCTTTTGTCAAAAGAGCCCCCCCTACTTAGGGAAGTGGTACAAGCTTCATCTCCGAAGGGTTTGCTGCAAAGAAATTGAAAACCCTTTTCAATGTGGATAAAGCCTCCCACACTGGAGGGCAGAGAAAGTCTCACATCAGGATACTTACTCTGCTGCTTCCACTTGGCTGCTATTTACCAATGGTGTTCAGGAGCCCTATTCAGGATCAGGCCCCGTGGCAGTGCTAGCATTACATTCAGCTCACCCACTTTGTGCACAGACCCCACTACCTGGATGCTGCTTCCTTACTGGGGACAGACTTCCAGCATACTCTGCAAAGGCTATGTAGCTGCAAAGAAATTGCAACCAAGGGCAAACTGCTGTGTAGCAGCAAGTCTAGACTGTGCCCAGAGCCCCACTGACTTCCTTTAGGGATCTGAAAGCCTAGCTCCCTAGAGCCTAACCCAATGGGGCATGACTGCAGGGGACTCGCCTGTTCTCTGGGCTTGGTTTAGCAGGGGAGGGGTTTGCAGCAAAGAGTAGGATTTGCTTGTGAGTGGGAACTGGAAGCTGCTCTGCCAACTGGGCTGGGATCTTTCCTGATTGAAACCAATGAAGAATTCCTAGCACCTGCGCTGGCTGCTGGGCTCAGCAGGTCTTGATTGGGAGGGCTGTGGAGTATAAGGAACTGGCACTGAGCACAGATTGCCTGTCAGAAGATATACACCTATAATTTCTCCTGAGAATGTATGTTCTGGTACTAGGACTGTGAGTCTAGCATCATGGGGCTGTGGAAAGAGTTCCTGGTGGTGCTTGCCTGGAGCTCGGTGTTTGCTGGTCAGAGAGGTAAGTTCCCGTCTGGGGAGTTCCTGCAGCTCTGAGCTGGGGTCTAGTGTTCTGTAGCAAAACTGCTTGGAAAACCTCAAAACTGGCTCAAAGTTCAAAGCCATTAAAAAAATAAAGCCTGCTATCTGGGCTTCTGCCCTTTGTGTATGTTCTTGGGTCATGTTTTTGTGGCTTCCTGTGAATGAGAGCTCTGTTTCATGAAAATCCAAATTCCAGCACCTGGTCTCTCTATAAAACCATCAACTATTGTAAGTCTTCACCTAAAACAACCGGATCTAGTAACACTGAACACTCCTTTCCTATAAGAGCTGTTTGCTTTGACTATGTACTTCTGTTCTTAACTGTTAAGCATCTAGATATAGAAACCCAGTGTATGAGTAACTCCTGGGATGTTTCTAAAACCTGGCTTCCCACACCCCTTCCTGTAATGCACTAATTTCAGTAGGACTAGAGCATTTCCTCACTGTGAAGTGTGTTCAGTTCAGGACCCTGCACTAATGTAGCCTGGAAAAGATAATTGCAAGAGATCCTGGCTTTCTCCATTTTAAAAATAACCAATTTTCTAATTTAACCCCCCCCCCCCATCTGTGTTTTTCTGCAATTAAAACAAAATGCCGCTCTATAGAGAGGTATCAGTTAAATGCAATGTTTTATCAATTTTATAACTACAGTTTTGGAAGCCTACCAGTGCCTCAGTCACTATAATAAAATAAATTTTATAAATACCTATAAACTGAGGCATTTGATTATGGGTTTTTTATCATGGAAAATCAGAACTCCCCCTGCCCCCTTTGTTCACCAAAGACATGAGTCCAGCTGTGGCTGCCCTCTTCCCTGAACTGCTCTGTGCCACTGAGCAGCTCTGATATGCATCTGGTGCCCTGCCCATGCCACTGCCCCTCACTCCCCTCCCCACCCCGCCCCTGCTGGAGGGGGGCCCTGGCTGCCAGGCCTACAGGGCCAGGGTCCGAGCCCCGGCTGCTGCTCGTGGGAGGTGATGGCCGCTGTGGAGAAGCAAAGTGTGGAACCCGGCTCCCCCTCCCCTTCCCCCACAGGTGACATGGTTGAGTAAAGCCTGGGGGAGTGGGGAGAGCTGTGGGCTCTGGGCTCCCCGTCCTGCTGCCCTCCCTCTGAGGGCCTCCACAGCCTGGCAGGTGGGACCCATTGTGGCAGGGCAGAACAGCTGCTGGGAGCCCTGTGCTGCCATGGTGAGGTGCCCCCTGCCTACCTGGCAGCAGTGGGGAACACAACTCTGTGCCACCACCCCCACTGCTTCTGGGTGGGCAGGGGATGCCTCACCATAATGGTGTGAGGCTCCTGCCAGTGACACTGAGCCTCCCTGCCCTGCTTTGTTCTTTTCTGCCCTGCCCTGCCGATCCCACCCACTGGGCTGCAGAGGCCCCTGAAGGGAGGGTAGCAGGGCAGGGAGTCCCAAGCTTGCAGCTGCTAGCCCATATCTACCCCTGCCCCATGCACAAATCTGGGGAGCATGTGCACCCCCTCTCCCAGTAAGTGCGCGCAGCGGCAGGGAGCCCATACCTTCACCACCCCTGAATGTGCTGCCTGCGGCTCTATCCCTCTCCCCACTTGGGCCCTGCAGCTGTGCATTCCCACCCTGGACCCCAGGCACCCTCTCCTGGCTGGGCAGTCCCCCCCCAGCCGTGCTGAACTCATTCCCCCACCATATTGATGGAGAAAAGGGGGGGAAAGGAAACCAAAAAAAAAAAAGGCAGGGGGAGGGGGAAGCAAAGCACCCTGCTGTAAATGGCCTAGAGAATGGGATTAGATAGTTTTGGGGAGATGGAATGTTTTTGCCAGCTTACAAGACTGCATCTTTCTGTAGGGAGAAGGAGCGCATCCAATTACCCTGTATTCTATGAGTGCAATAAAACCAGCATCCACCTGACCATACACCTGAACCCCCAGGGAGCTGGCCTCATGCTTGATCCACAATCCCTGCATCTGGGCAGCTGCCCCTATTCCATCATCAACAACCAACAGGGCCTTCTGCACTTTCAGTATGACCTGAAGGACTGCAGCTTCTCACAGCTGGTGAGTCTGGTAGCTCCTTAGACAAGCAAAGGCCTTGAGTTTCACCTTTGCTTGGAGCTACGGGCTCTTCAAATGCCTCTAAAGTAGCTTCTCTTTCTAGTTTGGGGGTGTATGAGGGTGGAAATGCTATCTGACAGAGCAGCTGTAATAGGAAAACTCCTACAGCTATTTGCTGGGCTAGAAGTGAGAAAGGAGCCAAACGCTCTGATCTTTAAAGGGATTTTAGGCACCAAACTTGCACAGATTTTTAACAGGAGTGATATGCTTAAATACATGGAGGATCTGGGCCTCACCAACATCTCCCACTGAGATGATCGTTTGGATTTAATACCTGAATGCTCCCTTTCTGTACGATTGCCGTAAATCTGGAGTGAGAAACTCATGGTCCTGGAACCATAAGGACTGAGTAAATTGTCTAGTATCCATGGAAGAGAAATATTAACTGCTTGAGAGGCCTGTGCAGTTTAGCCCCTGTTAAGTCTTTCTTTTGTTGATAAGCCAGTGACCAATGTCTTTGCTACCAAGGCAGGGGCTGATAAGCAATGTTTTTTTGGATGTAGCTGTTCAGGAGTGCAAACACATTTTTTGCGTCCCTACGGGGGAATTTTTGCCCTCAGTCTGTGGCCTGGAGGAGAAAGTGGGAACATGATTGTTCTAATCTCTATTTTTCCCTGATCCCTACAGACTTCTGGGAATGTGCTTGAGCACTTCACCGACCTGACCTATAAGCCTCCCTCTGGGAGAGGCAGATACTACGCTACCTCCTTCAGTGAAAGAATAAACTGCACTGATTATGAGTAAGTTGCCAGCACTTGAGCTTACTAGTTTGATGCTTAAGTGAAAATCCCCAAATTACCATGAGCTCCACTAACAAGAAACTAATCCTTCACAAGCATGAATAGTGATACCAGTTGGACAAGGGAAGACTTAAACCAGCTGATTGTAGGTGACCTATTTCTTTGAGTGCTGAAGGAGATGCTAACCAGTAAGCCAAAGCTGTATTAGTTGGCAGAACTACTCTTGGGTTTTGGTCATGTACTAAACTTGCCTTAAATCCCAGGATGTAAAAAAGAATCTGGCAGCCCTTCAAGGCAGTTTCTTGTATGCTGCATGGCTTTTGGAAAGAGAGGTAATCTAACCATTCTAGCATGGCTCAAAGATAGACTGGCAAGCTGGCCTTACTCGGTTCAGGATTCTTTTAGTTTCTGTGCCCATGAGCAAGAATTTACCCTTCAGAAATAATAAGTCTAACTCCTACCAACTCTCTAACAATGTATTTCTTTCTAGTGCAAAATCCTTGACTCCTACAAATATATCCTCAGTTACTGGTCAGCTGTCTGCCTCCAGTGTACTGATGTTCAAGGTAACGCTGATGAATGGTAAGACAACTGTTACTGAAAGGCTGGGTGCTACTGTCGGATTTCCCCATGATCTCGGGTGCACTGAGCTGCCTGTTTCCAACACCATTAAACAATGTCCTAAAACTAGACCTAATTTACCACCTCTTAAGGTGGTGTGGGTGCTGCCACTTCTTTTGTAGAAGACTCATGAAACAAATGTGAGTCTTTCTTCCTCTGTCACTTGTCTTATCTTCAGCCTTACACTCAGGGTTTGTGGGTTTGTTTGTTTGTTTTCTTTTTTGCCTAAAAAAAAAAATCCTGCCACTCTGGTAACACTGGGGAGGGACTTCCTTTTTGTGAGAACCTATCATAGGGGTTGGGGAGAAGGAGCTGAAGAGCATGGTAGCTTTCTTGGCGGACATTCATGGGACTAATACTGGAGAACACCAACTTTCCTTCCCCGAAAGACTCTACATACACTTGCAAAAGGCTTTGACTACTTGAAAGTCTCATTCTGTGACACACATCACAACAAGCAGCCTGTGAAATGATCTTTAAATACAAAATCCTATTTTCTTGCAGGGGACTTCAGTGCCCCTTCAGACTCCCAGGTCTTTCCCCTGGGCTCTCAGATTCATATAGAGTTTGCTGTACAGAGTTTCTTCCACCAGCCTCTGCAGATTTTTGTGGATGAGTGCATGGCCACCACAACCCCAGAACTCCACAGATCTCCCAGGAGCTACAGCATTATTGCAAACCATGGGTAACTATCTGCTGCTCAGGCAACTCATGAAATCTGTTTAGCTTGGAAAATGTAGAGTTCAGGCAATCGCATGAGCATCTTGACTGAATGTGTTTAATATCTGAAGGCTCCTAAATAACTTCTACTGATGAAATATTTATTTCAGACCTGCCTTCTGCCTTAACTAATAAGGTGTAGCTTATTGGCAAATGAAGATGATAGAAGGCAGGTGGTTGGCTTGATCACTGGAAGCCATAGGTGCACTAAATTTAGACCCCCATGGCATCACTACCATAGGTTAACCTGCTGAAACCTTGGGTAGATGCTGCTCAGAAGTAGTTCACTCACTCTGAACACAGTTTCAACAGCTTAAAGACTTGGAGAGAGAACAGCAAAGTAGATCAGGGCCAAACAATTATTGTCTATTTAGATGCAATTGCTGTGGCCTTGATGGATTAAGCCAGCCTTTCTGTTTCAGGTGTTTTGTGGAAGGTAAAGTGTCAAACTCCCATTTTCTGCCCAGAAAGGCTCCTGAAGCTATCAGTCTTTCCCTGCAGGCTTTTGGATTTGTAGGTGTGGACTCGGATGTAAGTAACTCACTTGAATCCTGAGACGGCACTTCTGGTGTCAAGAGATGTCTTGTAGAAAAATGTTTAAGTACCTGGATCAACTTGAATTATACTGCAAATGTTTCTACCCAGGACTATTTAAAGCTAGTTTCTGACTGCAACTACTATAGGTCTATGCAGAAAAAAACTTGCAGCTTTTTATTGTACTATCTAGTTGGGTAATCTACCATGGCCAAACTAAGAAATGTGTGATCCTGTCTGTATAAGAAATCTCCTGCTGTCCAAAACCCTAATGAAAGAGGGCTGAGTCATTGGCTCCTTTCTGTCCTAGTTCTCCCATAGTTTGTAGCAGTGCAACTTACCTCCCAAGATGCTTCCCTCAAGTAATGGCAGGAGCTTCACACGGGCTATCTTTTGACATGCCTTGCTTCTAAACAAGGGCATCAGACATACCATTAATCACCTGGCCTTCACAAAACTGACTCGTGCAAGAAGTTTAACCAATGTTGTTCTAAGGCTAACACTGAATTGCTCTAGTTTAGTTCAAATTCCTGGATGTGCTAGATGTACATGTGCCCCCATTAGACAGCAGTCTGGGAACCCCACAAGTCTTCTGACTGGTAAGAAGCATGGGTTCATAATGGATCTAATGCAGTCACCAAGTCGAAGACTTTACATGGGTATCTGCCACATCCACCTCTGTTACTGGAACCCAGATTCTCATAGCTGCTGTTTAAATGGAGTCTCCTTGTTTTTCCTCAAGTATGCATCTATGGAGCCTGTTCCTTTCTAATCAGCAGTTAAGCCATCTCTTTCCCTTTCCCCTGCTTTGCAGATCTATCTTCACTGCCAGGTGCTAGTCTGGGACCCCCAAGTCCTCATGCACCCCACTAGGAAGGCCTGCTCATTCCACAGGGACACAAATAGGTAAGAGCTGTTGTGGGAGGAGGACCATCAACTGAATGACCTGCATGCCAAGAAAGTGTTAAAACAAAGTTGAACAGAGTCTGTTCTGCATGGCAAGCTTGAACGGAGTCTGTCCCAGGTGGCATGTTGGCATGCCTTGGGTGCATTCTTCTGCTGGCAACAAAGTGGTTTTGCCCACTTGAGTCCATGATAACTTTGGTCCACTTGCCCTTCTGTCTGATATTGCCTGTCATAAGGGCTAAAGGTGAATGCATTCCAGGTTCATTAGCTTTGGAAGTGTTTAAAACACTTTTCAGGATTGCCTAACTGGAAATGTTTGGTTTGGAGCTGGCTGGTGAAGTTGATATGGCTTCAGATGTACTGCCAACCTTACTTGTTCCAAGCAGGATAGTAATCCGTATTTAACTGGAATGGGTCCATATGTTCAATCTTGACTGGTTGTATAACTTCTGGACATTTGAGAGAGAGTGTGAAAGATATAGTGCCTCTAAATCTCTTTGCAATGGAAGGCATTATTATATAAGGGTTATTTGTTGGAATAAGCTTAACAAAACCAAGTTCAATGTTCAGTCATAAAAGCAACCAACAAAGCTAAGTCTTGGTTGGGGGTGAGGGACAAAATTCCTCCCATTCTACCATGAGAAGTCTTGCAACTCTTCCAAATCCTTTCTTCACAAATAATAACACTCCAATTTGTATTTGCAGTCCATGCTTTCTCCATTTTACTTGCAAGAGCACGCCCCTGTTGCATTAAGTTCCAAGTCTCTTCCATTCTGCTCCAAACAGCCAACAGTCCAGCTACTGCTAAAAGCAAAGAATTGATTTTTCTCTAAGACCTTGTAAAAGATTCTTAAATTGAGAGATGCCTGGGAACTGAGCAGGTAGACCTAGTCGTACCCTGAGACTTTTCTCCTCTCCTTTGCTTTAAGACCTCTAATCTTCACTTACAGTCCTTTTCCTACTGCTCCCATCTAACAGGTGGGAACTCCTGGATAATCCTATTCTAAGCAACATGTGTGATTGCTGTGAGACTCTCTGCCAAGAAACAGGCTTGCGCCACAAGAGAGCCCTAGAAGGTAAGGACTCCTTTTGACCTGGGGTCTGTGGCACTATGGGGGAGACAGTGTCTTATCAGGATTTAGCAGCTTGAACATGGCAACTAAGGTTCAGATAAATAGTGGAGACTTCTCCCTTCTCAGCCCCCCACACCCACCTCCAAACATGCAGCTCTTCTGTGGTCTCTGAGAGAAGCTTTTTGCCTTCAGATAGGACTTCTTTAGTCTAGCATCTTGACTCCAATATGGATAACTGTCACTTAAAGCATATGTATCACTCTCTTGCTCCAATCCTTCACTAGGGCAAAGCAAGCAATCTGGGGGGGGGGGGATGTTGGGTTTGTTTTCCACCCCCCCCCCC
>NW_017729001.1:5899338-5899609 GCF_001723915.1 Gavialis gangeticus | reverse complement strand
TTTTCCCCCCCCCCCCCCATTTATCCACCTAATGGCAAATTGCAGCTGGCTAGCTGGTCATTCTGCAGATAAAAAGCGCTTGAAGCATGTGTAGGGCAGCTCTGGGCAAGGCAGAAGAGTTTGCAGTACTTTGGCTGCCTACAGGAGGAGCCTGCTTGTAAAACTTGAAGAAACCAGCCTTTTGTTCACAGCTGTTGAGAAACTTTCATGTTTGTCTTTTTATCTTAAGACTCTGCAGAGAAAGGAGGGCTTATCCATACTGTTGTACTTG
>NW_017729001.1:5879928-5894338 GCF_001723915.1 Gavialis gangeticus | reverse complement strand
TGTCTTTTTATCCTAAGACTCTGCAGAGAAAGGAGGGCTTATCCATACTGTTGTACTTGGGCCCTTGAAGATCCAGAAACCAGCTCCAAAGACGGGAAGCTACAAATGGCTCTCTTGCGGTCAACCATTATAAAGGTAACCATCTTCACTTGGTTTTGTGACTTGGAGCTTCGACTGCTGATGGAATTAAGGTGTCCTGGAATATAGTGAGGAAGGGTTAATATGTCCTTCTCTAGCTGGTGCCTCGCTGCCCATAAAGCTAGGAGTCATTGGCTGAGCATTTACCAAATTGGGAAGTAGAGCGGAGAAGCACTCGTGAACTGCCTGCCTCCTTGTTCAAGAGAATTCTCCCTCTAATCACTGAGAAGATGGAATATATGAACTGTAGCCACAATCCCTGCAGATATCCCTCCTCTCCCTGACCTGTACTCTTGGTCTCAATATTTTAATTGGAAATGCTGTGGGTGTCTGGCTCTCCTATGGAGAGGTGCTGCCTTTGCCCACATATTGCTTTCAAGTCTCCTAGCACACAGCCTTAACAGGCAGCTGAGAGCCTTGACCTACCTACCAAAAGGTACACTGGAGTGGTATCCTTCCATGAAGACAGGGCCGTTTTTTCAAGTTGTACTAGCCAGTTAATATGATGTTTCTCACAGACAGGCTGTCAGGTGCTTCACCTGTGAGAGCTCTAGGGTAAAAGTAGTAAGAAATAATTGCCTTGACATGCTCCTAGAGTGGGGAGGGATGGTGGGAGAAGCCCTTGCCTTAGGTTGACTAGGCCTTACAGGTTTAATGAATCTGTGCATGAAACCTGTACCCAAGCTATGTGCATATAGATGCAGAGTGTTCAGCAAGGAACCCTCGCCATGTAGAGGCAGAGGTCGGGGTAGAGATGTACTAATTGATGTGCTTCTGCATGATTTCAGCCAAACATGACTAACTACTTTTCTCTATTTATATTGGAAGGGAAGGGCCTTGGATTACTAAATTGCCACAGGTATGGCTGCTTCTTGAAACTTTCCCCCACCCCTGTCTTGCAGCTATTGGTGTCCTGCTTATGGCTGCAGTGCCAGTGGTGCTGTGTCTGGGCTTCTCCCACCACAGTGGCCGCTGCTTCAGAATCAAGATGGCTGAGGACTCGGATTCTGAGGGACTGATTACAGCAGAAGCAGATGTTTAGTACAGATGTGGAATGAGTCGAAGTTGTGGGTTTGTTTTGTTTGGCGGCTTTTTAAAAAAAAAAAGTTTAGAGAATATGTGCATGTATATGTCTTAATCTGTGATCTATCTCGGCTTCTGCAGGGTGGGATGAGGGAGCACCAAGTATTGGGAGGCATCTCTGTAGTTTAACCTTGTCTTGCAGTAGCTGCCTTCTTGAATACAGAGCTGTCCAACTTCTGAATGGCCAGGGACTGTACCCATGACCCTTCCTGCTTTCCTCCCCCTACCCCACTCCTTCCCTGGGGGAGGAAGTAAAAGCTTGAGGAGGGAAGGAAAGGCCAGAGACCCTGATGGCAGCCCCAGAAGAGCAGTGTGGGGAGCTGTGCCTGGAGCTGTGTATTGGACAGCCCTATTTTAATGCATGCTGAGCCAAGGAAAGCATAGAAGCTGTCATATCCAGCAGCATAACTTGAACGCTAAGCTCTTTTGAAACTCCTTTTTTAATGGTGTCTAAGGGCCTGCCAATAAAAAGTTTCCCTTTTGCCTGGGGTAGGACACTACCTTCCACCTGAAGAAATCAGGGCTGGGTCAGTGATTCTTCTGGTCTAGAAGTCATGCCTCTGCCTTGTCACACTTAGTATGCAGCCAGTGGGCCAGGATTCACTCGGTCACTCTGCAGCCTGTTTTAAGTAGCAGACAATCAAATTACACTGCCTGGCCCCTGCCCTTAATTCAAAAGCCTGAGCTGGCAGGCTTCTGCAGCACAGAATCGCTCTCACTACAGTAATGTCTTGCATTCACTTAACAGTGACTCTCAGAGCAGGCTGTAAGGAACAGTAGAAGTTAGATTCTCTAATCTGCTAATGAATCTGAAGTGCGACTCTAGATCAGCCAAACCTTCTCCTGTGTTCTCCCAAAAGCACACGAGAGAATTTAAGGTACTATAGCTTCATACTAGCAACTTCAGGTAGAAGTCAGACTACTCCTGATAACACATCCCTCCTTGAGGCTGGGTAAGAACAGCATGAAAATGATTCCTCCCTTAAAACAAATCCCTCTTCTCCCAATGTTTGCTAGTACTTGTGACCTGGAGAAATATAGCTGTTTCCCAGCTCTGCTAGGAGCTGTATCTGCTTTCATGGTAGTTCAGAAGCCAGCTTCTGAGTTCACAACCTCATGTTTAAAATGATGCTGCAGAAAAGTTGGTTCTGTTCCAGAATCAAGCTGAGGTGTTACTTCTGCTGACTAAAACCATCTTGCTATTTACCATGTTGGCTACTTGGAACAAACCCACCTCTGTTTGTTAACGGAGGCAGCTGGGTCCTGTCTAAGCTTGCAACACTCTGCATTTTCCAGCAAGAGAGCTGGACTAGTCTTCCCTGTGCTGGAATTCCAGTTTGAGGTCTGCTGGCAGCTGATTGTAAGTACCCTGCTGGTTTTAAATTCCCTTGGTGCAGGCTTGCCTGGAGCAGCAGGCACTTAAACAACATTCTGGTAATCAAGGCAAGACAGGGTTTCTAGCCCCTAATGACACTGCATTGGTGTTGACAGGAGTTGGAAATATTTGAAAAACACCTTAATATAGACAAAGATCTCTTGAGAAGGACGCCAGGTGATTTTTAACTGCTAACTTCTTATGCAAGACCAAGGGCTGTCATTTGTGTCATCCTGGACCTGAGATCCTTAGAAGTATTTCTAAAAGTGTCTTTCTACTTTCTGGCAGACAAGGTTCTTTGGGCAAATGTGATATCTTTTATTAGACCAACCAAATAGTTGGGGGGAGAAAATTCTTAGCAAGCTTTTGGGTTTAAAAACAGCGATGGCAAAGTCACTCTGGAGCAAGCAGTTCCTTCAGGAGTATTTTGTGCAGCCCTGTGAGGCCCATCAGCTCAAACAACATCTGGTTCCTCTTTTTTTCTCCAGATGTTTCTCCTTTCTAGAGTATCCATAGCTCAATAAGATGCACTTGCACAATTCTGTAATGACCTGGCACGTAGTTTGAGAGTATGAAGGGACAGAATCGCAGGAGTATGGATTTGGCTTTTTTCTCTATTCTTTAACTAAGGAAGCAGACAAGAGAGCCAGGGTGACAGGAATCAGCAGCCACCACTCAAAAATCGACAGCTACATGCCACAGCATCTGCTGTAATTTCCTAATCACACTGCAATGTCCCAAGCCCTCAGGTTTAGTCCTGTGGTAACAACCGGCAGATGGGGCCAGTTCTATAACTGTAGAAGAAAAGGGTTGGAAGGGACCACAGAAAGTTGCATAGTTCCACCTTCCTGCTCGAATCGACATCATGACTATCTCATTTCACTGTCTGTCTAACAGGGATGGGCAGCTTGTTACTGAGTTTTGGCAAGCTGTCAAGGGCTGTGTGGGTAGCCCTGCCCCTTGGGACCGGAACTCCTGCCCTGATCTTTGCCACCAGAAGTCCCTCCCCTTGCCCCAAGAAGTACTCCTTTCAGAAATGGGTTTTGCCATTTCAGTACCAGAAAAATACCAAACTTATATTCTAAAAAGCGAACATCTACAACATTCATTAATTTGATTTTAAAAAAAATCTTTGTCCTGATTTTGTGTGTGTGTGGTGTATGCAGAGGGGATTGCACAATGGCTTAAAATGAAGTCTTATTCTTGTATATTGTAGGGGGAGTTTCTGGGAATAGGGGTGGGTGTGGGGTTTGTGGGGAGGCCGTGGGTGGACCCCACATGCCTGCTTGCTGCCCCTTCCTCCACTTGTAGCTGCCATTTCTCTGCTTTCCTACTGGCTCCCAGCTGTGTGGCCAGACTGTGGGACTCAGCAGGAGCTGCCTGGGCCTGAGGACTGAGGCAATTGCCCATAGTCCTCCCCTGCCTCCCCCCGCAGCACTCTTATCTCCATTTACCTCTCAGGTGCAGGAAGGCAGGAACAACCCCAGGGACCCAGGCCAGAAGGCTCTGCCAAGCACAGGGCTTCTGGCTGGGGGTTGGCCAGGGCCAAGCAGGCCTTGCTTCTGGGCTGCTGAGTCCTGCCTGGCTCCCCCTGGATCCTACTGCCCCTGTGTCCTGTCATCTTTGACAGGCAACGAGGAGCAGATGAATATTAATTTTCTAAATTTAGAATGGGCTGGTGTGCCAGATCTGGCCCATAGGCTGTATTTTGCCCACCCCAGTCTAACAAAATAAGCTGTTTTGTATCGAACAGAATGTTTTTTGGACTCTGAAGGGATGGATGGGTCGCTTTATTGCTACCGTATTTTTCTGTGTGTGATCGTGGTATGAGATGGTAAGCAACAAGCACTGAAACAACTGACAATTCTAGGGTGGCCAGGAATTTTAAACTTTAAAGAAGGGCCTGCCCCTGGATTTGTGCTATTGACAGACTTTGCTGTAAGGTGTTTTCAAACAGGAACATGATTGTTATACTGGTTGGGTTCATCTCCTTCGTAAGAGGCAGTGCTGGATCTGCAATGTGGGCATGTAATGTGGGGATGTTTGGACCTTTTTTATTTTTTCCAAGTTCAGTGAGAGAACAATAAGGACCCCAAGATGTTAAATTTCCTGTTACTTTACAAAACAAGCTTGTTTTGTTTTATTTGTTTTTTCATGCAACCCTCCCCCCACAAGTTTTAAAGGAACAGTAAATCAATAAAATGTGTTTTGAATTTCAAATACCACTGGTGCTTTTAAGATTGGCTCTCTAAGTGACTTAGTGCTGGAATTTCTCCAAGCAATAGGTGCTGTAATTACATGGATATACTTGCATGTTCCCTCACCAGGATATTCAAAGATCATCCTAACAATATTAAGAGTATTGCCATGGGCTTGCTAAGGGATTATATTATTGGCTCAGTGTGTTCATGTTTCCTGAAGGAACTAAAGCCACAGCGACATAATTAAGCCAAATCACAGTGCCAGAAAAACGCAGATATCCAAAGTTTTGAAGTTTTTTTATGCCATGGGGAAATAGTTAAAAGTCTATACATGCTATTTCAAGACTTCAGGCACCTAGACTAGTACAAAGTGACTGCATTCTCGCCAGGGATCCTGGTTTACTCTGATTTTTAAAAAATTCCCAATTTTTGGTTAGAAAAAACTAACCCCAAATCCACATTTTTCTGTGAATTAGAATGTGGTGATTTGGGAGTACTACTTAAACTGAAAATGGGGGGAGGGGGGTGTTAAATAGGAGAAAACCAGGTTCCTTGATTCTCTCACACTCAATCCAGTAATGTCAATGACCAACAATTTCAAGAGTGGGGCCTTGGAAGTGGGTCCTACCTATGCTAATCAAAACAGGACATTAAACATTTAAGCAAACAGCTTCTAAGCTTTGTCATAGTGAGAGATTTTTCTCTGAAATGCTTTAATTCTGAATACATAACACTTTGCTTTATGAAACCTGGCTGGTCATTAGATAGCCCTGTCGCATGCAATCATTTAAAAAAAAAAAAAAAAATTCTTTTCAAAATTCCCATTAACATTATTTCAAGCCTAAAACCTAAATGTTTACTATTGAATTTTTCAAAATAAAACATCTCATATTTTAGGAAGTGGTTTATTCCAAAACAAAATGTTGGTTAAATTTACATATACAGTATTTGTGAAACTGGTGTCCAATGGTCTTTTATGCAAAAAAAATCTGTACCTCAAGCTGTTTTAAGGCAGGCTTCTCTGGCAGGAAAATGCCACAGCTTAAACAGCAGCTGCCAAATGAAATGAGGACACCTACCCAGGCTTTGACACGGAGATACTGCTCAGCAATGGAAAGAGGACACCATCTGGACTCACCAGTATTCTTTTCTTATTGGAGATAAAAGTCCTTATTTTAAATACACTTCTGCCCAAGCTGTGGTTGCTCCATACCCTGGTAAATGAGCAGGAAATAAACAGACGTCACCATAAAGGCTGTGTTAATAAAGTGCATGAACAATATCCCCACATACCCTCTCTACAATTTCCCGGATACATTTTATCATCTGTTGACATTCCCCTCTCTGGTTTTTTCTTCTACCTACGTCTTTCACACCCATTAACTCCTATCCCCTTTGATCTTCCTTGCTGTGCATTTGCATTTTCACAGCCCTGCATTTTGCATATTGGCTTAAGCTTTTATTTTACTCTAGAGAGAAGATAAGACCAGCAGATTCTCCCTGTGCTTGAAGAAAGGTGCTTGTGCCTGAAAGCTTGCAAAGAACAATTTTTCCAACTATTCAGTTAGCCTAATAAAAGATACCACATTTACCCAAATAACCTTGTCTGCCTATAAAGCTGAATGAGTGTATGGCCACTGAATTTGGGTTGTAAAAGGGAATGGCATTGCTTTCAGTGGATTGAACAAGAGGACATCAAGTGCCTGTTGGTTAAAGGGCAGCCAAGAAGGCTTATTTGCCTGAGCTGTTCTTGGTTCCTGCCTTCACCAGAGAGAAGGGGAGTGGAGTAGCTGTGGGGAGAAAAGCATGGGCTTTCTCTCCAAAAGGACACAACTCCCTCATACTGAGGCCTCTGGGGGTGGATGAAATGGGATGAGGTCGTATGGGAAGGCAACATGCTTCTTGCCAACAAGAAAGAGCATTCTTCAGAGGTGCTCAGTTGCTTCGGTGATGGGCACAGTGTAAAAACCTGCTGTAAACAAAACCCTGAGACACACGCAGTTGGCACAGCAGTGGGCAGCCACAGTGTAGGGGGAGGTGAGCACTAGCCATATAGTTCATGATCCAGCAGTGGAGTTGGGGGCAGTGAGGTCAGTAAGAAGCATCAAGATGGAGCATTTGCTCCATGGGTGTGCGCCAAAAAATCCCAGCTCCTTCCTGTCCCACTTGCTCACAACCATGTTACAAATGCACATACATACAATTTCTGCTGAGGAAATTTCTCTCCCATTGTTACTTCTGGAGGGTAGAGAATGCTTGGGCCTCTGTGATGTTACATGAATGATTAAACAATATTTCCCCCTACTCAAATTTGCTGTGTGTGGCTCCCTGTTCTCCCCCGCCCCCGGCTAGCTTGACCATTCAGCAAGAAAGAACATAGATTTTCCCTCCAGGTAGCTCTCCTACCATGGTGTATCTTGTACTTAGCATGGGCTGCTCTCTCCTTTAATCCCTGTCTCCAAGTTCGGCTCTACCTGGTCCTGAGTAGTCAGTGACCAGCTGTTACAGTCACCATCACATTCTGCAGCAACTCTTAGCACAGAGGGATGTGGGCTGCCAAGTTGGAGAGGCATCATTCTGGGATATAGAGGGCTTTGTCCCAGTGGGGCCTGAAACAGTGGACAGAGCAGGTAGAAGGAACCCATTGCCAGGAGTTCCAGAGACTGCCAGGACCTCACAGGCTGGATGGGCCAAGAGACAAGGGCACTTGCATGTTCATTGTGAACTGGCTTCTTTTTTGCATGAGACACTTGTTTGGGCCACCATCAGAGGAGGAACAGAAGGGAAATTAACAGGAATGAACAATTCTAATGAGAGAGACCCCAAGCCTTCTCCCTGAGCCTGATCCAGACCTTTCCTGAGATTTGAAGGCCACCCATTGGTTTCCCTTCCCCCATCATTCCCCCCTGTAGAGTGGTATCACCACCAGGGTAGGACTGTCTCTTCCTGTGTGGCTCCTAGCACCATGGAGCCCCAGTCTCAGCAGGCAGTAGCATCTAGATACTTCAGTAATCCAGACCTCTGTCACTGAACAGCTGGTTACCCTTAGAGAATATGCAGCTCTGCTGGAAGCAAGAGACTCAGGAAACCCAATGGGCAAGACAGCATCTAGGTCAGAGCAATCTGAAAGCAGGGCTGGACAGAAATCCTCACACTTCAGTGCTGGATGCAAACATAATCACTAAGCATTTGTCAGCTAACTGGAAGGGGAAAACTCCTCTCAGCACATTATGATATCCCTGAATCCTCATGCCCCAAAGGCCATGCTCCACTAAAGGTTTTGCTTCCATAGTCCTTATTTCTGCAGTGATGCTAGCAGGACCCATTTCTAGGTAAAGATGAAATCACTAGCAGATGAGCCTACAAACATGCCCATGCACCAGCTAGGGCACAGCAAAACTTGCAGGTGTGCCTAGTCTCACAGGAAACCTCCCTGAGCTCCCCCAGGTGCTTATCTAGGTAAGCTGCCCAATGAAGAGGCAAAGCACTTGGGCTGAAACAGGCTCAGGTGGGTCTTGTTTACTCTCGCCAGGCCTGCTGTGAGGCCTATTTAAATGGGTTTGGCCAATGTAATTCTGACTTTTTTGTTTTCTAGGATGGGTTTTTGTGGAGTTGTCCTGTTGGTTAGCCTCTGGGTAACAGTGCTTGGGGTGCCTGGTAAGTTGTAGCTTGGACCCATGTTTCTGAAGTATTAGACTATTACTGGAAGTTGTTTAAAATGGTGTTTGGATATTTGCTTGTTGTCTTTTGTTCTCATCTGATGCTGTGGGGCTTTTGTGGTAAAGATTAGCCATTGTCTTAGCTGTGTATGCTTGCTTCAGTTCCTTTATCTGCCTCTGGCATTCCCTGTCTGGACTCTTCTCTCTGATAGGAGACTTGCTCCCTGCTTAGTTTATCTGACTGGGAACTGTCAGGAATGCTTCTGTTCTGCTATCTCTTGGACAAGACTCAGTTTCCATTTCAACGCTCTGTGGAATGGAACTACTAGGCTGTCTGTCTAATGCAATGAGTCATAAAGCTTGTAATCTCTAATCTGCAGCATGTCCTCAAAAAAAGTGCCCCATTTAGGGCATTTTCCATCACTTGAAGTCTAAGCCTATATTCTACATAGGAAAAGGGTTGGGCCCATGGGTGGGTATTTAGGGTAGTGCTTCTACAAGGACCTTCCTATAAGGCTAGCAGAGGAGGAACTACTCTATCTTGCTGTTTGAAAGTGCTAGGAGAAACCACTTTCTCCATAGGCAACCTTTACACACTGATACAATGTACTGTGATAACTATATTGTGTTAGGTGGCTAAGATGACGAAAGATGTTGAGACACTGAATAAGTCCACCCATTTTTCCTTAAGTGACCATGTGTTAGAATTCTAATGCTAAAGAAGTATCTTGACTGTAAGGCCAGTTTGCATATAGTAGTGTGAGGCACAGTAGCAAGATGACATACAGCACAATCCAGTGCTTTCTTGAAGGGACCTCCCTGAAGATGGGTAGGGGTAGAGCTTGCTTCTAATATTGTCTATATGCTTTGGCTATTCATGAGCCTGATCTAATAACCAATCTTGAAGTGGCTTTATTTAGCTTCTAGTGTGCCTGGAACAAGACTCCAATATTTTTCTTGGCAACTGTGAGGGCTACAAACTACTTTTAAGTGAAAGTTGAGACTTCTTTCAGCCACGTGAATCCAGAAAAACCTCCTACTATGAAACTTTTTGACGAAACCATGACTTGACCTGACTCTAGTATTCTCTGCTTGCTTCTTCCTTAAGGCTATTATTGTGACAGCTCAATAAGCTGCCAGCTGCCTGGGGGGGGTGATGTTGTTCTTGGTGGCTGCATGCCCACAAAGGCCACACTTAGCCCATGGCATGGTACAGATCTACCTAGACTACAGTCTATCTGCCTACTGTACAGAGAATTTCCCCTCTAACAGTTGAAGCTTGTGTGACTACCTCTCTTATGTGGTAACTTGGACTTCAGCTGCAATACTTTGCTCTGCCATGACCATGCGTTGTCTGCCCCAAGGATCTAGAAATTTTGAGTACCTTCAGGGCTTTTCTATGCTTGGTCTCTCCCCACTGGGTGGAGTAAGGATGGTTAATATGCCTTTGAAGGGGAGAGGTAGCTTGATAACTACATGAAGAGGACTTCCTATCTGGGTCAAGGAAATAACCAAATGTGCTCTCTTCTCTAGTTACCTGGGAGCTGGTAGCCACACAATGGAATGGCTCCCCTTACTCCACTGCAGCAGTTTCTAGTGCCACAGATCCTGGTCTGCAGAATACCACTAAACTGTCTACAAAGATGAGTTTCTTCCAAAAGGCCCTGAATGGTAAGAACTAGAACTGTTCCATCTTTTAGGAAAGAAACTTCTGACACTAGATATTACTACCTGGAGTTCTCTCACCTGCAATAATATCCTAAGAGCTAACTGCTGGGAGTCGCAACCATCTTCTTTCCAGCTGAGGATAGGGCAGGGATGCTTTGAAGGCTAGGTGTGCACTTCTATAACCAAGCAAGAGGGGTGGGGGTGAACTTTTTTTTTTTTTTTTCCCATTTTAAAATGAACTACTTGGTCAAGTAGCCAGACATGCCCCCAGCCCCTGCCAGTCAGCTGCCAACATGCAAACTAGTTAACTTCTTGTAGCAGCATTCCTCCTGCCCCAGCACCTGAATAAGTGGCTTTTCTGCAGAGCCTTGGGATCCTGCTATCCCTCTTCAAGAGCCATGTCAGAAGTTCCCAGTAATGTGCCTACTCTGCAGCGTGTCCTAGCAGAGATGCACTGCTTGCATGCTCCAAACCTAGAAATCCCCTAGTAAGCCTGCTCCATGGTAAGATGTGGTCTCAAACTGCACCCAGACAAGGCATGCCTGGGATGCAAAGAAACCTGGAACCTCTCTCACTGGGCAGGAATCCTAGCTCTAACCTAGCAAGGCAGACTGCATCTCTTATGCTTCTGAGGCCCAAATTGGAGAATGACTCCAAGTTGGTTGGTCCTTTGTGCAGCAAATGAAGGCTCCTCTGTGGGCCAAGTTGCTCCTTCCTTGGTGTTTCTAATAAACTTGTCTTCTGACTAGTTCCAGCTACATCCCCTTATTCATGAAGGGGGAGGTGTAAATGTCTAGTCCTGGAGCCATTGTTATCATGCTGAGGCTAGCTCTGCGGTGTGGGTTAATACTAAAGTGTCCACATAATGCATAGGTCAAAACGAGTATGTGATCAAAGACTGCAAGCAAAAGCATTAGATGGAAAGTTTATTTTCTGTCTGTTTCCCAGTAACAAAAGGACTATGGAAGGCTAATGCTCCATAGTACAAACAAATGTTCAATGTTTTGGGGTGAGTATGGGGAAGTAGGACCTCTTTTAGGGGCAAGTCATTCCTTTCCAGTCTCTGCACACCTCTGGAGAACAGATCAAACTAAGCTGAACACTACTGTTCAGTGTAGAAAGGAGGCTCTAGTTACCTTCTCCTAAAATGTCATGGGTCTAAAATCCCACCATGGACTGATTCCTCTAGCTCAACAGCAGGGTGGACTGTAGGTTCTGTGAGCGCTTTAAGGTGGGTAGCTTTTTAATTGCCTTCAGTCAACTTGTGCGTCCCTCTAGAAAAAGGGACTTATTCTTCATTGATTTATTAAATACAATAAAGTTGTTTTCTTTTATCTCTAGCTAACAAGATATGTATCCTCTGTTTGTAACTAAATCAACTTCCTGATAGAAGCTCATGGGTTTGGCTTATCTCCATTATTTGAAATATTTCAGAGATTTTGGGTTATTAGGCCTTAAGTGTGTATGTGGATTTCTTTTGGGTGGAGTTAAGAATTGAGGGGATTGGGTTGGTGGGGGGGGCAGAGGTTGTCTGAGGGGGATGTTATCTGAAAGTTCACTCTCCTTTCCTCCTGGCCCCATCCTGTGCTACAGTGAGTCTGACCGCTGCCATCTCGGCCTCCTCCAAAACAATGGAGACTTCTACCCCTTCAGGATCCTCTAGTACCAGTGTGACTAGCCCTTCCCTGACAGTGATACAACCTGCTTCCCGCTTCTTGCAAAGTGTCCATTCCATAAAGTCTGTGAGGATGAACTTCACCCTGAGAATCCTGAATGGTACGAGCTTCCTGAACTTGGGCCTCTGAGGCTACCATACACACTGGCTGATTTGGGGAGGGGGGCAAAACTGTACCTTTTAAACTTGATTCTGTCTTGTTTGGCCCTGTGAGAGATTATTGGTCCCCCTTGACTATTACTCCTGTAGTGTGTCGTAGCCTCCTGCTCTACGAACAGAACCTTTCCTGGATGTTCTTGTCTAGACTGGCCGAAAAAGGTGTCATGAAGCTAGTGGTGCCCACACTTGGGGGAGGGAGGGGGAGATGCCAAATTGCCTACTTCTGTAGCTTGTCCGGAGTCAAAGTTCCTTTTGAAGACCACTTGGGGGCAAATGTCCTGGATATGCCTGGCACGCCATGCAATCAAGAGTTGTAGTATAAACTGATTTCGTAACGCAAATCCTGTATAGCCATCTAAATTGGGGGGTGTCAAATATACAGCCTGTGGGCTGGAGCTGGCCCCTGGAGCCCCATAATCTGGCCCCCCGGTGTTGCCCCACTGACTTGCATGCTGTGCCATGCCAGCCTAGGCCAGTGGTACCTGTGGTACACATTGAGACTGACATCTTAAACTGTGCCACCTGCAGTGCTCACTAGGAGTGTGCTGGATTAAGCTTGTAGGCAGGGAGGCTGTGGGCCTGACCCAGCCTCATGCCACTTATCTGGCCCATGGGGTCAGACAAGTCTGACACCCTTGCCCTAAATGTGGAGAACAGCAATACCTAGTCCAGTTGCTCTGGAGAGCAGAAGAGGTTTTGTGGCAGTGACTTCTGCCAGTCACACTTTTTTTTGTTTTAAACCTCTGATTCAAGATGCAAGACCCCACCCCTTGGTTGCCCTACAGGATAGAGATGGGCTGGTAAGTGTAATAGTTCATTTCCTGAGAAATGAGACATATGGGACACTGACTCGTGCTGAGTGGATAAGTTTTATGTATGGGGGATCTGTTTTGAAGTGCTCCATCCTTAGTGGGGACAAGTGGAGGACAATAATTCAATCTCTTCTCTTCTCCCCACAGAGGACTTCAGTCTTGTAGACAAGCCCCTGGTGTTCAGAACAGGATCTCCCATCCATATTGAGGCCAGAGTGACAACCAATCCAAATGTCTCCCCAAAGATCTATGTGGATGAGTGCTATGGAACCCGTTCAAAGCGTCTGAGCCATTCCAGGAGGGTTTATGTGATTGTGAATAACCGTGGGTCAGTGGAAGTGAGGTGGGGTGGGTGTTGAAGAAAAGAGGTTACTGCATGAGATCTTTGTCTTGAGGGCAAGAAGACCCAGAACGGTCTGAGCTGGGCAGGCTTGTGGTAGATATATGAACCCAGCAGCTGGGGGCATTCATTACTAGGGCTGGGCCATAGGCTCTTGCCTGTAAGCAGAACTTGAGTACCGGTTCTGACACTGTTTTTGCTGTAATCCCCAAAGTGTCAGAAGGATTAGGTGGAGCTTAAGATGATGAAAGCTGGTGCCCCCCTAATCTCATCAGATTGTATATACATGTATAACCTATTTTGGGGAGGGTCCCCTTCCTTCAGTAAGGATTCCAGGTTCCTTATATGCTCTCCTGGGTTAGGATGTGGGCAGAGGAGTTTCTCTTTCCCTTAATGTATCTGTGAGTCACTATGGTACTGGTACCTGGGAGGAGGCAACAGGAATGGTTGCAGCTGGCCCTTTTGTCAGCAACATGCAGTCAGTTGGCACCCACAACACTTACATGGGTGGAGATGATGGGGGAGAAGCTTTCCTTCTCCATCACATGGAGATGAAGGCTTAAGGGAAGTAAATGGGTGAAGTGTATCTAGTGTAAACTCAGGCTGGCTCTTGTCTCTTTCCCAGATGTCTGTATGGTGGCAAGTCTGGGAACACTTCTGTCTGGCATAGACAAGCGGACTCGGCTCTGCAGTTTGTTATACCAGCTTTTTTGCTGGGGGAGGAACCAGAGGAGGAGGTGAGGTCCCTCAACTGGGCAGGTGAACTCTTTTTAAGCAATTGAATGTGATCCCAAGCAGAGCATGACTTAAGGGACAGATGGAGGAGCAGGAGTTCTTCCATGGCTCTCTTCCCTCATGCCCCTGACTTTTTTTGAAGTAGGAGTGTCCACTAGCTGGTAATGGATTGACAGGAAGATGTCTGAGTCAGGATGTCAGAAAGAGCATCTACCTGCTACCATGTGGCTGTAGCAGCTGAGGCAATACCTGAATAGAGGGTGCTATATAAATGAGGCTCCACCTAGCCCAGTCTCCCACTCTGGTCAAGAGATGAGTTGCTGTCCAAGTTGTCCTGAGCACCTCTTCTCTGGTAAGCATTCAGGCTTCCACAGCTCCTGTGGCTCTGGGTGCTCCAGCGTCCAACTTGTCCTCTGTCTTGCCACGTAAAAATGGTGGATGGCCCTTCTTGGCTTACACTTTTTTTAATAGGGTGATACGGACTCCCCTGTTACCTAGGCAGGGAGCTGCTTGTGGTTATGCAGCTGAGGAAGATGTCAACTTTGAAAGGCTTGTGGTATCCAGA
>NW_017729001.1:5874721-5874928 GCF_001723915.1 Gavialis gangeticus | reverse complement strand
TAGTATGGTGATACGGACTCCCCTGTTACCTAGGCAGGGAGCTGCTTGTGGTTATGCAACTGAGGAAGATGTCAACTTTGAAAGGCTTGTGGTATCCAGACTTGGAAGTGCTAGTCTGAAACTTAAGTCTATTCTCATACTAGGCTTCCTCTTGGTTGAAATGCGCTTTAGTCGCTTAGTGGGATTACCAAGGCTGAAGCACTGACT
>NW_017729001.1:5871913-5874710 GCF_001723915.1 Gavialis gangeticus | reverse complement strand
GTAATCCAAAGGTACCAGCTTCTTGAAGTACTTCCTCAGAGCCCATGTCTGCATCAGCCTTGTTCTGCTTCTCCAGTGACTTTACCTCCCTTTCAGCATCCTTGCTGTGCAATTATAGTAGCTGACACCCATGCCCTGTCCACTTCTAGGTTGGGTAGTTCTCCATGCCAGAGATGTGAGCTTAAACTTAAGACTGCTTAGTCCTGTATAAACTCCTATCTTGTTGCCACTAAACTTCTCCTGTAGTAACTATTTGAATTCAGTGTTGGCTGTAGTTAACTACAACAAAAGCAATCTGTTTTCTTCTCTTGATAGATCTATGTCCACTGCCTGCTGACTGCCTGGGGCCAAAGGACCCTCTCAAGACATGTCAAGAAATCCTGCTACTACAACACTGCCTCTTCCAGGTTAGCTCAACCCTTGGAAGCTATTTGAAGCTGAAATAAGTGCTCACCAGCTTGTCACAGGTGAGGGTGTTCTTGGACAAGGAACGGAGGATGGTGTTTTGTTATAGCCTGGCCAGTTGGAAGCTGCTTGAACATTTTGATATTTAGGAATGTCAAGATGACCAGCTGGAACTTGTGTGTGTGGTAGGGGGTATCTTAAATGGGAACCACCATGGCTTGGCTCAGTCACTTTCCTTCAACCCCTTTGCTTGCTTGTCTACAATGGTGCCAAATGGCTGAGGTGCTAACAAGGGGTCTGGTCCCTCTTCAGTAATAGCTTTCCATGGAGTTCAGAGGTCAAGTTGCTACATGGAAACTTCCATCACAGCTGGCAATCACTGGAAAACTCTGCAGAGAAGCTATAATGTGAATGGGGGAGGGTGGGTGCATACCTTTGGGATTGGCCTGCAGGTGAAGGTTGGCAATAGTTTGAGGGACTGTTTTTTCTAGTTCCCCTTGGACTCTGCACTGGTGTCCTTTCCGGTGACCATCCTCCTTCTCTTCCACTTCAGCTGGCAAAACCTGGAGGATTCTTCCCAGAATGACCTGTGTAACTGCTGTGACAGTCACTGCCCCTCTGACTTCTCCCCAGAAGAACAAGGTACTGGGACACTGCATCCATTCTGTTTTGTGCATCTGCAGGTTCTGCCCCCCTTGGTGAGCACAGGAAGCTGTGGTGATGTGTTTCTGTAGGCTCTAGATTGCTGGCTATGGAAGTAGTGCACTCATTACTAGTGGCAACTCTAGAAGACCCTGACCTGGGGCAGGTAGGGTATTGACACTTGTCTAGGGATGGTTGGAGGGGAATGTAGCATCTTATTCTTCATTGTAGCTGGCTATGTTGCGCTGCTGCTGCCCCTCCCACAAGACTGGTATAATGTTAAGGAAACTTGCTCTTGACTGGCTTGCTAGGAGGCTTTGCAACTTCTTAGCTGGGAAGAGTGGCCATAGAACAACCACTTGCTGATGCTCCTGCTCTGGAGAGAGTACTCCCTTGGACTCGCTGTCCAGCACTGGACACATCCACGTCCTTAACAAAGGTTCTAGAGGGTATCAAGTCACCTAGCCAGAGGTGACTAACCTATTTTTCAGTGCACCTGTGAGGTGGGTATTGGAGACCACCTACAGGTGACAAGATGGTGAAACCTGTAGGCTGGGTCTTGCAGCTGCCCTCTGGCTCTGTGGGCTACCTCCTAAGTAATGAGAAGCTTGAAAGGTAGATATAAAAGTCTGTATCCTTCTTGCCTAGAGTTTCCAGGTGAAGGGATGCTCCATAGAAAAACAGTTGGTCCCTTGACAGTGCACAAGGAAGAGGCTCCATGGTATGAAGGTGAGTATAAAATAGACTTAATGGAGTCTGCACTGGGAGGTGTGAGTGATCCTGGATTAGACTCCAGAGCCTTTCTGACCATCAAGACTGCCCTACTTTTTTCAGGATGCAAGTGTTTGGTGCTGCAAGCTCCCTTGTAGTGTTCTCCTAGTGTGGGAATTCCCACACAAGCAGCTCATGTAGTTTCAAGTGGCATCTTCTGTGCAACTTGGCCTAGAAGCCATTCCTAAGTCTTTCTCTCCCCTTAGCACAATGCCGCACCATGAAGAAGCTCGTGCTGGCGTCAATAGCCTTTGTGGGCAGCTGTCTACTTGCAGCCCTCCTTGTAGGAGGGGTCCTTGCTTTGGGCCTGGCCTTGTTCCATTCATACCATCACAGCAAGGTGCCAAGGCTGAGGAGGAAGAGGAAGCTATATCCTTACCATGAAGAGCTGCAGACAGTAGTGGGTGCCCTTGTGCCCTCAGAGGAGATGGAGAAGGAAAAGAGAGAATTGAATGCAGCGACTGAAGAATTGCAGCAGGAGTAACCAACTCCTGCAAGCCACAATAAATACTTTATTTCTATACAGCTTACTACTTGTTTGTCTTGACTTGTTTGCTTAGTTCAGCCAGCAATAGAATTGGGCTTCCTTAACCTCCTCCATCAGGGCAAAAGGATGTGCAGCCCTTGGCTTGAAAGAGACCTCTCTTTGAGAAGAGGGATACTGTGATGTTCAATGAGTCAGAATGGGGCTTGAACTTCCAGCTGTATTTTAATTAAGTATATTACTTTCCTCCCTCCTCTGCTCTCAATGTCTCTCTTAGACAATGAAAGAAGTATTTGAGACCCAATCCAGTAAAAGATGGGGTCACTGCAGGACTTGACAATCTGATACACTTATGAAATGTTCTAGATGCATAAGCTACCTATGATCGTCTGCCATATTGGTGTCCCAGAACAGGCTTGGGGGTTGGGGGAACTAATACAGAGAGCAGGTGTCTCACAAGTTCAGCCTGTAAACAACCAGTGTTTATGCAGTATC
>NW_017729001.1:5864762-5871902 GCF_001723915.1 Gavialis gangeticus | reverse complement strand
GCGGTGACGCCCGCTGTGCCGGTGCCCGTGCCCAGGTAGGGGTGGCGGAGGCCGAGCCGGTGGAGGAGGAGGAGGAGGCCAGCTGGATCGGGGTGGTGCCGCTGGGAGAGGAGCAGGCGGAAGCGCCGCGGAGCAGCTCGGAGGAGTCCTTCACCGCCGCCGTGGTCAGCAAGGTGGGCGCGCCCGGGCGGGGAGCGGGCCGGGCTGTCCCGGGTCTGGCACTGGCAGCCCCGTGCTGCGCAGGGGCGTTGGGGTACATCCCCCACACCTGAGGCGGTTCCGGGGGGGCGGAAGAAAAGCTGCTGTTCTGCCTGAGGGCGGTTTCAGGGAGGCCAGAAGGGGCCTGGGGTCCAGGACCCCTTCAGCCAGGCATACGTTGGCTCTGTGACCCCGAGAGCAAAGGGGACTGGAGACATCTTCCTGTGCGGGAAGAAGAACCGTTCGGAGGCCTGCCCGGCTGCTGACCTGTCCCCTGTCATCGTCTTTGTCCCCGTATGTGTGTTGTCTGTCAGGCTGAACTCTCCGGTTTCTTCCCCTAACAGATGAAGCGAGCCCTGGTGCTAGGAGCATCGGCCCTGCTCATTCTGGCGCTGAATCAGAATGCTATCCGAGAGGTAGATGCTTTTTACCAGCTTCCCTTCATCTTGTTGCAGAGGCTCAGAAGAAGCTGGTTCCACTGCCTTGCTAATGTGTCTGCTCTGCTCCTTGTGCAGCTGGATGTGTCCCTGGTCCTCGCCAAGCCTGTGATCGTGATCCAGTCCTCAGACAATGTCACCAAGCTCCTTGGGGCTTTGTTACGGTAAGCAGGTACTTACTGAAAGGGGAGTGACAGCTAGAGAGTGCAAACATCTTGCAGGCCTGGAAGTGTGTGTGCGTGTCCTGCTCTTGGCCCTACAATCCTCTGCCTATCTGTGGAGATGCTGTCTGGAAGTGGCAAAAGTCTGGTTTTATTCATAGTTGAAGGCCAGGGTATTCCTTGGTAATTTTGGATGACTCCCTGTATAATACAGACCATTACATATTACTTCTTCCTCTCTTGAGCCCAAGATTGTTTGTCTGTCTAAAGCAACTATTCCAAAAAGGCATCCAGTCTTGATTACTCCAAGAGATGGAAAATCCACCCTTCTTGAAGTCATTGCAGTCTCCTGGAGTTTCCTTTTGTTTCCCTGTTAGCACCCTTCTCCATTACTAATAGACTGGAAAGTACTTTGTCACCTTCATATAAAACCGGCACATTGTCCTCTCCTTTTTCTAACACAGAAAAGGAGTATTCATTAAATTCTTCAGTCTTTCCTGCATCATGGTTGATAATAAGGCCCCAGAACTCTGGGGTTGGGAAGATCCAGTGCCAGATCAGTCACGATGCTGAAGGCTACTTGAGTAGAGCTGTTAAAAACTTCTCTATTTTCTTCCAGGAGACTGACTGTGAATGGCTGGTTTTGTTAACATGTCCCACTGTAAAGCCCTCTGCTGTTTGAGTGATGCTGGATCTGAGTGGAGCACCATGGGCACC
Source organism: Gavialis gangeticus (assembly GCF_001723915.1). NCBI lineage: Eukaryota > Metazoa > Chordata > Crocodylia > Gavialidae > Gavialis > Gavialis gangeticus. The sequence continues at coordinate 5,870,389 of NW_017729001.1, read as the reverse complement.
CACTCAACCCAATATTGGCCCTTTTGTCTGCTTCTTTGGGGCTGTCACCCAAGGGTGCGATACTTGGTGTTTTCTAAACACAAGGGTAGCCCCTGGGCACCTCCGTGAAGGGGGTATCAAGCATTGTCTTAATTTTACAGATGGGGAAACTTGAGGCACAGTGGCAGTGGCTTCTCTGAGATCCCCCAGGGAGTTGGTAGATGCTTGGGTTCTAGCTCAGCTGCCTGTCTCCCTTATGCAAAGCACTCTCCATTCTCTGACCATCTGCATTCTCCCCTGCACAACCTTCTGGGCACTTGGCCTACTGTTCTACCATGCGTAGCTTGTGTTCCATTGTTCCCTGTACAGTCCCATTGCTCATGAATATCACGTGCGTATGGGGTATTCCCTGAGCACCAACGCCATAGAATGAATGGGAGGATCTTGGAGTAGGTTGAGATTCCTGGGAATGTTGTGCTCCCTTAGTGTGCTTTAGTTGGCACGCCTCTTCTGCCTGTGCCCAGGGAATCTGTGAGACTAATGCTATTCTTGACTTTTGCTAGCAGAGGGCTCCGGGCAACAGCAAAGATCACATACCAGACAGCGCTGCTGGAGAACCTGGTACGTAATCTCAGCAGGGAACAGACTACACCCCAGCCTGGGCATTGGGTGCAAGGTCAGACTCACTTGTTGCTAAGGCATCTCCTCCCTTACCAGCTTCATGAACCTCATAGCAGCAGCAGGTATATCTGTTGGTGCTCTGAGTGCAGAACCTATGCATGGAATGTGTAACTTGTAGAGTCTTTGTCTAACATCCCAACCAGCAGGGTTTTGATCACAGCCCTTGGGAGATGACTTCACGGCTGAATCAATCTCATTGCTAAGAACCCGCTGTTTTTTTTAGACACCTAACACAGATGGGGAAGCTGAGGCACAGTGTAGTTTAAGTGATTTGCCTGAGTCCCACAGGAAACTGAATCCAAACTCAGTTCAGTGCCCTTACACGCTAGGCCTTTTTCCACCTTTCTCAGTTTAGTTCCATTACCCTGCTTTCTTTGCTATGACTAACTATAGATTATCAGTTAGCCACTATAGATGGATTTGGCAACCTTCATCTTAACTCAGCTTCTTTTGCTGCTCTACTCTGGGCCTGCAGATGTGATAGGTGCCAGGGGAGATAATGCCAGAGCCATTTAGAGAAGAAGTACCCCCTCTTTGGTCTGTGGTGCAGTGTCCTTGTGCATGCAGGCCAAATTGCATTGCCCCTCTCTAAGTGTTGTCATGCCCTGAAACCTCCTCTTGCCCCAATGCTGTACATCACGGTCACTTGTGCAGGTGTCTTACCCTGCCCTGTTGCTGGCTCATGGATGGCATTGCACTTGTCTCCTCTGCAGGGAGTGACTCTCACATTGTGGTCAACCTGTGGCCTGTCCCGAGGTGGGCTGTATGGGGAGTGGCAAGGAGTGATCTGCATGGGAGAGAACAGCTCACGGGTTCAGGTGTGTCATAGCTGGGTGGCAGGGTACTGATATGCAGATCTTGTGAGGAGCTGGACATGTGAGCAAGGGTGCTCTTTTTTTTTTTTTTGACACTTTGTGTCTCAGGCTAAATCGGCTGTGAATTCTGTTGACTGAGCAGAACTCAATTGTTCAAGTCTGTGTGGTGCTACCACTGGCAAGTATTCTACCTCCCAAACTCTTCAGCCTGGGGCTTCAAATGCTCCCTAATCCATGAGTTATCCAACGTGCAACCTCAGAGGCCTTGGAGTTCAGATGCCCCTTAGTCTTGCTTGACCCTAGTCAAAGGCCAAAGGAGCAAACTAAAGGGAAAGCCCAAGAGTAATTCCCCATCACCATAAATTGTGTAGCGAGACAGCCTCCCAATGGGAGTTTCATAGACTCTCACGGGGCCTGCCTGCAGTGCAGTGGACAGGTCTCCACCCTCAAATACGTTGAATCGTTCAAGGCCAAGCAGGGGGCCGTCCCTGTCAGGTCAATAAAACCACCTGGACCAAAATCATCACCATGGTATCTCCTGTCTTCAGCAGTATTAAAGACTCCACATAACCTCCTTCCTGAACCAGCCCAGTACTTAGTTTTTTGTTCGGTCATACAGACAGGACCAAACAAAAGGACCAAGGTAGGACTCCACTGACCCAGACAGGACTCCACCCCACAGTCACAGAAAGTACAATGGGGAGAATGCCTGTTGCTCAGTGGTACCTTCTAGGGATGATTTAAGGAGTAGCATAGCTAAGCACCACAAGGGATCCTGTCACATCTGTCTGACAGCACGCTGAGAGATGCTTTGCCCAAGTGCTGCGGCCTTACTGCCACCTATGTGCTGTGTCTGTAGAAATACCTTCAACAGCTGTGGAACACCATCCTGCTCATTGCCCTCATCTTGTGTACTGGGGTGATTGTGCAGGCCCAGCGTCAGTCCCGGCAAGACCAGTCAGACCAGGACACTGAGGTGGGCACCTCCCTCTGCTTTTCCCCACTCCTTAGAAAGCTGGCAGGGAAAGGCAGCTGTGAATTGACTGTGCTGTTCCTCTGCAGCTGGACCTCAAGCAGCTCATTCTGCAGAGGCTGTCAGCACTGAAAACCCGGCGCTACCACCCTGGCAAACACCTCCGGAGTCGGGCCTGTGAGATTGACAGTTGTGCCGTCTGCTTGGACCAGTTCCACAAGAATCAGGTAGAGCTGGGAAGAGACAAGGAGTTCCTGAGGGTTACTGCCTTCCCAAATTTCTGGTAGGGCCAGGCTGCTAGAAGCCTGTTAACTGCTGACAATAAAACCACACTCGTGTCACAGTGATGGCCCCCAGCCCATAGTGAAAACTGTGCACAAGTCACAACTACATTCTTCCTCTGCTTGATAGCCTCCTAGGTCTGCCTGCTTGAAGTAGTCCATGGTTTCTGCCCTTAGGTTGCCACAAGTGTGCAAACACTTGTTTGATGGTCTTGTCACTGTAGGGCAAGGACATTTGGGATATTTTGCCTGCCTTCTGAGCAGGTAGCAGTGGTCAGGGCCTGGGGTGGGAAAATAGACTGGCTGGACCATCAGTCTTTTCTGGTGCAATGGGGAGGCAGTACACTGGGCTTGCTGCCACAGTGTGCATCTGAAATGGGATGCTAGGTTGTTTGCTGTGGTTCATCCTGCTGAGCCTCATACTGGTCTGGTGTTCCTGTCTCCCTGCTGCCCAGTGTCTACGGGTGCTGCCGTGTTCGCATGAGTTTCATCGGGACTGTGTGGATCCATGGCTTCTCTTGCAGCAGACATGCCCTTTGTGCAAGCATAACATCCTGGGTAAGAAGACAGCGGGGCTTGGGGCATGACCTAGTACAGCATGCTCCTGTGAGGGGCAGCTGGAGGGCAGTGGCTGAGGCCCATGCAGTGGCTGTCCAGTATGTTCCCAGTACAGCCACAGCTGGAATCACCCCTCCCTTGCTCTTGATTCCTGTGCTTCTTCCTCCCCTAGTGACATGCAGAAGTGTGGCAGATCCAATGAATGAGTCTCCTCATTGGAATAATGAAGACTTTCATGCCTAAATATGAGGTCAGGTCTCCCAGCTTCTGCCAGTCCCAGAGGTCTGAGTACACTTGAAGTAGGGTGTCCAGAAGATGATTGGGGGTGGGGGGGAAGGGAAGGCCAATAGAAGGCTCAGGAAGAAGGGGCAGGTATTTAGAAGCCTCTGTCAGAGAGGTATTCACCACCACCAGACAGACACTGCCTCTGTGGCATTTGTTACCCAGATGTGGTTGGGTCCAGGATCCTGTAATGGCTTTCCAACCCTTTCTCTGAGCTCCCTTGCAATTAAGGGGTTACAGTCCCTCAAATGACAACTCCTTTCTCAATTTCCCTTCTAGGAAGTTGCTGCGGAGAGAGCTAGCTGGCCAGTGAGACACACTCTGGGACTGATCCACCTACACTCCGGGAATGGGGGGCAGTTAGTTGATCTTGTAACCTGCTTTTCATGGGCTGGCTGAGGGGACTAGAACTGGGGAAAGTAGCTGGACCAACATAGCATGTTGAAGGGATAGGAGGGTGGGGGGGAAAGAGGTATGGAGATAATGTGGGTTTGGGGAAGTGTCAGCAGTGTCCATTGCCCCATGGTGTGCTTGGCACAGTCAAGTCCACTGTGTCTATAGTCAGGCTGCACACAGTAGATATCTGGAACCTTAGGGCAAGAGGCATTGAAGGGGATGCAAATGGATTCAGAGCCCCCTAGAGTGAATGTGGGCAGCCCTATCCCTGCACAGGGATGAGCTCAGCAGAGGGTGGGATGAAGGAGCTTACCAGGGTGCACCCTGAAATGTCTGTGTTAGTGGAGGTTTGGAGAGACCCTGGGGGTAGTGGGCACAAGAAAAATAAGCTAAATGGGCATCTGAGAACCCTTGGTGGACTATGGATGATGTTTGGGAGCTGCTTAGGCAAAGTCTTAAGGGGTTAATGGGAAACCCAGGTGTGGTGGGAGGGGCCTGGCCCTGTAGCTGGCTGAGCCCTTGGTCACAGGCCACTTCCACCCCTATTGCTCGGGAGAGCCTACTATTCTTTTTATAAATCTCTATTTTCTATATTCCCATGGCTGCTGCTACAGACCCCTGTCGTCAGACTGCCCCAGCCCAAGGGCCTGGCTCAGCTTGAGTGCTCCGGTGCCACCCCATCCAGTTTGGCAGGATGGCATGGGCATAATGACAGGCAGCATTGGCCCGTTTCTTTTGTCCCTGGCAGTACAGTGAATGCGAAATCTCTGCTGACAGGGAAAAGGGAGGGGGAAGCTGGTGCTACTGCTGTCATACTGCCCTTGGTTTCAATATGCTTTCCTTCTTGCTGCCTTTGTTCAAAGTGGCCAGCTGGGGGAGCAGTCTGTCAGCTGTGGGGATTTACAGATTCATGAATGCTTGCTTTTATTTATACTAACTTATTAGAGAGAGTGGCGTGAGTTAACTGTAGAGAATGAACAATAAACAAGAGTCCAGGTATTTGCTGTGAGCCCTGGATGGCTCCTGGCCTGGTTCAGCAGCCAGGGGCTGCTGGCTTGATCCCCCACATGTCTGTAAAGCCACCTGTAATATTAAATACAGAGCAAGGAGAAATCTGCTGTGTTACTCTGGTTCATTTTATGGAATGAACTAGTGTCTGATGTGCTGAAACAGTTGCCACCATTCCTGCTTGAGTTCAGTGTACCTTTCATCTGGCTGGTGAGCCCTTTTCTCTGCTAGCAGCCCAAGCTACCTCCAGAAGCCACCTGGAGATGCTCTTGCCCAAAAGAGAGAAGCCAAATAGAAGTTTAGGGTATACCAAACCTTGCTCTTACTCTTGCTATTAGCTTAAGGTGCCCCTGGGTAACTTCCCTGGTGAAAAGTGCAGGGGCTAGGAACAGACTTCTTGGTGCACAGTGCATCCCAGAGGCTGATCTTTATTCACTGGGGAAGGGTTGCTTTGCTCTCCAGGTCACACACACACAACATACCCCAGTGATTTGCTGAAGGATGCTTGTGGCCAAGCTGCTGTGAGAGTTCCTACTTTCCAGGCATATGATTGGATCACCTTTTTCCATGTCCTACTGATCAAACCCTGGCATGAAACCCTTCATTTCTTCTGTGAATAGCAGCCCAGACCACCTGGATATCCTGCTGTACCTA
>NW_017729001.1:5857119-5859762 GCF_001723915.1 Gavialis gangeticus | reverse complement strand
GTGAGAGTTCCTACTTTCCAGGCATATGATTGGATCACCTTTTTCCATGTCCTACTGATCAAACCCTGGCATGAAACCCTTCATTTCTTCTGTGAATAGCAGCCCAGACCACCTGGATATCCTGCTGTACCTAAGCCTGACCATGCTTTTCCCCACCCTAAAACAGCTCTCCACCTCTTGCTGTGCACTGTGCTGATGTTTTCTCTAGCTCCTAAGAAGGAAAGGCCCCTCTTGTACCCATAAAACTGGGGCTACGGGAATAGAGCCTTTTTCACTGCTGTAAGCATTTTAACCTCTGTGTACGGAAAAGGCACAGAGCTTTCTATAAGAATTCTATTTGTTCAGGACCTTGTCCACAGCATGTTGAACTCTGGTCTCTCCTAACAGATAAGCAAACCCTGGTGATAGGAGCATCAACCTTGCTCATTCTAATGCTGAATTGGAACAGGATCCTCAATGTCTCTCCCACTTCCATCTGTCCCTCCCCCATGAATCACCTGTCCTAAGAGAGCCAGATGGCTCTAGTAGAGCTGCCAGTGGGGGATGATATCAGATGCTCCATCTCCTGTGCTGGCTGACTGCCTCCAACACTAGCTTGCTACTTATGGGGATCCTGAGTGGTAAATGTGACAGTATTAGTGGCACTGGTTGAATACTACTTCCTGACAGAATTACTCTGCTGGCCTTCTATTTCTGGTGGTTTCTAGTACTGCGTGATGGGAGGGCCTGGACTCCAGCTACGCTGTCTTGCCCTTTGGGTTTGACATTGTTATTGAGGAGAAAGTTGTCAGGTAGCAGAGAGAGGCAGGACAGTTCCTTGCATGTGGTCTCTAGGGAGGATGGTTTTGTCTGTTGGCTGCTTGGTGGTCTCTGGCGTGCCTTGCTTGTTTGGCTGCTTGGAGGCCGGCGGGACACCAGGCTGTCATTGCCAGCTTGGCTGCTTGGAGGTCTGTGTGCACCAGCAGGATTTCTGTAGAAGCAGCAGAAGCAGGGATGAGAGAGCAGATATGTAGTATGGAAGGTCTCTTTTGAAACCAAGTTCCCAGCTCCTTGCTTTGGCATGGTGCCACTCTTTACTCACCCTGTGTAATCTTTGTTGTGGTCTGTCACACCATCTTTGCTGCTGGTCTGGGGAGAGGAGTGAATCCACAGCTGGGTCTGTGGAATAAGCTAGAGAGAACCATGGGATTAGAACCTGCCTGAGCTCATCTCCATGGTCACTGCCCAATGCTGGGAATTTCTTCCACATCCAGGAGCTAGGATTGACCCAGAGTTACCATATCTTGGGTGGGTCTTGCAAAAAGACTGACCTAAAACAAAGCATCAGGCCCCAAAGTCCTTCAGTGTTAGTGGGTATAGAGTGCTATTTCCCCTATCTACAGAGCTGTTTAGGCAGTACTGCAACAAGCTGGCCTTTCCCAGGAGCCAGCTCAGATTTTAGCTGAAATGTAGGATGGGTTACACGGGATAGGCAGATGGATTATGGGAGCCAGAGACCCAGTCCTTGACCTAGCTCCCTTAGTGCTAGGTATGGTGTAATTGCAGAAGACAGTCCCTACTCCAAAGAGCTTACAATTTAAGTTAAATGAATGAGTCCCTAGCAAGGAGATGGCCAAGTGTACAGCACTAGGATGTCATTGAGGGGCACTGGCAAACCGGGCTGGAGAACTGTAATGGAGCTCGCTTTATCCCTCATCACAAAGAAGGTGAAAGCCTTTTATGAGGAACAATTCTGGCTGGAAGGCCCTGCCTTGGCAGAGAGATAAAAGGAGATGGCAGAGAAAAGGCAGATGGGCTTCAGCAGTGAAATGGAGCACGGCTTCTACTAAAGGCGGCTTGACTAGGAATGCAAAGGGACAGGAGACCGAGCAGGCCTGAGGAAGGGCTAATGCTGGGAGAAAACCAGCTAGGATTGAGTTGGCCTGGAAAAAGGCCAGGAATTAGGAAACCCAGCAGAAGGACTGCAAAGATGCCAAAGGAAAGGCCTGGGCTAGGAGGAACCTGGCTACGGACAAGTGAGCCTAAAGCAGTGGTCTCCAACCTTTTTATGGAGAGGATCACTTTTTGTTAGTAAAGGGCCCTGCCTCCTGGGCTCTGACCCCACTCACCTAGCCCAGCCTTGGTGGCAGGGGACGTGGCTTATCCCAGCCGTGTGTGCCCTGCTGCTCCTGATCGTGGAGCCTCTGACAGACTGAGATCCCCTGTTGGAGGCTCCATGATCGACCAGTGACCAAAGGGAAGGCTGGGGTTCCAGAGCCCAAGCAATGGACCCAGAGACACTGTGAGGTGAGGGGCAGCTATAAAGTAGAGGAAGAAGCCCCTGTAGAGCCCTGGCCACTATATACCTTATCCCAAATAGCAAGGCCCTCCCCTAGTGAACTAACACCTGAGGGAACAACAAAGCACCATACCTACAGGCTGGGGAACTCCCTTCTTGTCAGTGCAGAGGCAGAAAAGGATCTTGGAGTCGTCATTGATGCCAAGATGAACATGAGCAGGCATTGTGGGGATGCAGTCAGGAAGGCCAACCACACTTTGTCATGCATCCACAAGTGCATCTCAAGCAGGTCCAAGGAGGTGATACTCCCCCTCTGTGCGGCACTGGTCAGGCTGCAGCTGGAGTACTGCGTCCAGTTCTGGGTG
>NW_017729001.1:5844931-5856945 GCF_001723915.1 Gavialis gangeticus | reverse complement strand
CTGGAACCAACTTCCAAGCGAAGTGGTGCTGGCTCCTACCCTGGGGGTCTTTAAGACAAGGCTAGACAGTCACCTTGCTGGGGTCATTTGACCCCAGTACTCTTTCCTGCCATGGCAGGGGGTTGGACTTGATCTGCTCAGGTCCCTTCTGACCCTACCAACTATGAAAGAGGCAGGTGGGGATGTTGCAGAGAGGTTCCCTAGGAATACTGCCTTGGCTTGGGGAGACATCAATCCCTACTCACAAGAGTCCAGGATGGGCATGGCAGGAGGGGCTACAGAGAAGGACTAAGGTGCTGTCTGATTTTAGGGTTGATTTTGGTTCCCTGTGATCATGAACAATGAATCCCAATGAAAGCTCAGACAGAGCCCCCTTAGGAACTATCCCTTGAAGACCTGGATGATTCCAACTGCTTCTAGTGGGTTTTGGATAAGGTGCTATAAGATTTCATAGTGTTAGGGAAGTCTTTTCCTTTCTGACTGAACTGGAACAGGATGTAGTGCACACACACTTGATGACAACTGCCCTGCATATCTGGCTAGAGGTGAGCTTGGAGATCCCTCCCTCTCCAAAATAATAGGGAATAAAACCCCAATTCATTGGAAAAGCCTAGAAAGTGACAAGGTCAGATGGTCACAAACTCCTCCAAAACCGTTTCAGGCTGGACATAAGGAAAAACTTCTTTATGGTCCAAGCCCCGAAGGCCTGAAATCAGACTGCCTCCAGAGGTGGTGCAAGCACCTACTTTGGACTCTTAAAGAACATTTGGACATCTATCTTGCTGGGATCCTTTGACCCTAGATGACTTCCTACCCCTGGGGAAGGGGGCTGGACTCGATCTTCCAAGATCCCTTCCAGCCCTAATGTCTGTGAAATCTATGACACTGTTTTGAGTGAATAAGGCCTGGGCTATGGTACTGTACTGCACTAACACATCCATTTCCCAGCTGGAGCCAGATGTGTGTTTCACCACTTCCCCTCTGCTGTTCATATGCATTCTAATTATGATCCTCCTTTGGGGAGAAGAAGGATATCTTACTGGCAGCTTACAAACAATTCTCTGTTTACTGAAACACAAGGGCTGCTCTTAAGTGTTTGCCTTCTGAACAGTGAATAAGTCTATTGTGATTCCTAATTCCACTGTGTCTGCAGCCACTCTGACCTGAAGGAAAGGTGGCTCAGTGAAGTGGGCGTGCCTAGAACCAAACCTGGCAGCCTGAGTTGGCAAGCAGAGCTGTAGTGCTGGCAGCCTCCAGTTAGCTGCTTGACTGTTCTGCAGGAGTCCTGAAAGACCAATCATTGACCATCACAAATGAGTTAATTTAATTGCTTTGGTCTTGGGGAAGGATCCCAAAGCCCATAACCCCTCTCTGAAGCAGGACTATGTTTCACAGAGGAGCTCTGCTTATGCTTCTTGCTTAGTCTATCCTGGTGAGGTGACTTGAGAGTTTTCTGTGCTTTGTTCATTCAGGAAGTCTCAGTCTAGTTCTCAAAGTATGCCAGCTTCAGAGTAAGGAAGTCATTTGACTTGCCCAAGGCATAATTTTTGGCATGTTTTTAATGATGAATTTGTCAGCTATATTTTCATTTAGAATCCAGACTCTTATGGATGGGCTATGACCTAGAACTACTGGACAGCCCTGCCTAAAGGGAGAATTCAGGTAAGCCTCAGTGAGTATAGAGGTGACCCTTCAGCTCCAGAGAATACAGGAACAACGGAGTTGGTTCTGAAGTATGAATTTTGACAAGACTTGAACTTAGTGTCAAAAGGCAATGGGGTTTCAGTACCCCAGATCTCTGCAGGGATTAAAGGATGGGTCTCCAGTCTGCCAACAGCAATAAGAACTATGGAATGGGTCTCCAATTCATTAGCCCTAGAAACTCCTATTGTTATAGGATGATTTAAACCTGAAGTTCGACAATCAATGGGGATCATAAGACAATTCTTGTATCTCCATCCCTTAAGCCCACACAGATCATAGGATAAGTCTCTAAATCCTAAAGGCCATGGAAGCAATAGGATGAATCGTGAATCCTCCAAGTCCATCTCACCATTGTCCTGACCCACCACTCTATTTGTATTACTTCCTATTTATTCAGCAGGTGATCTTTTAACCGTGGAGAGTGTATTCTCTCCACCTGTGGTTGTGGACAGACTCACTCTTAAGGCTCCTTGCTTGGCTGCTTCTCTCATTTTTACAAGTGCAGTCCTGAGCCGGAAGTTCTCTTGCTCCAGGATGTAGATCCGGATGTTATTTGCCTGCAGTTGCTTTTCCATATCTTCTGCAACATTCCCAGTGCCTGCAGAGAAATATATAGCCTGAGATCATGCCCTTGTCTTTGGAAGGATGAGCTTCAGTTTCTCCTACACAAAGGCTGTGGCTTTACCATCACTATTTTAGGCTGACAAAGGGCAGGCTCTGTCTGTGTGGGGTGTGGGAGATCAACAGCTCTGCTCAGAAACACCATGGTAGGTTCAAGGATTACCCTTCCACAATGAAGTGAGGACTGGCTTGGGAGTGTGCTTATACAACTCCACATGGAAATTCCCCTTCATCTAAGATGTTTGATTTTTACCACTAACAACCCTGGAGCAAATGCAAGTAACTTCTGTTAATAAGAAGGATGTGTCTTATCCTTCCTTGAGTTTTCTGTTAAACATCCCAAAGGGATAACTGCCAGTTAAAGATGAAAGGTACAGACGCTATAGGGAAGGTGAACACAATGAGGTGTTGGAGGATAGAGCTATGCTGGTGCAAGGAGAGTGATGATTTTACATCTCTCGGGGCATTTATACACATGCTCGGGGGGGGGGGGCACTTTAATTGGAGCGACTCTTAGAGCCCATTCCAGAGCATCTCATGAATCAGTGTCCCCGTGCTTAAAAATGGCAGCAAGGGCACTTTAACTAAAGCATGTCAAATAAATTTTAGTTACAACACCCCCAGCACCATTTTTAAGCATGGGGATGCTGATACATGAGATGCTGGAGTCTGCTGGAGCACATTAATTACTGCACTCCAGCAGACTTGATTAAATCGAATCTTCTCTGCTGCACTGTAATTACAGTGTGTCAGAGCAGCCTCACTGCTCGTATATAGGTGCTCCCAGAGGCTAGCAGAGCAAGGAGCAGCTGTAGGCTTCTCATGGGTGAAACAGTTCTCAGACCTACCTAGAGATGCTGGAAAGGGTCCTTATCTAGAGTGGCTGCGGAATTTGTCACTGCAAGTATAAGTATGAATTAGATAAATATTTTCCAAGATAGTTTAGACAGGGATGATCCTTCCTTGAAGGATCCTTGACCACTACAACCCTATTTTTCTAGGATTCTACAGAGGCATGGCAGAGCAGAGCCATGCCTCAACTAGGTCTGTTCTCCACAAGCATCAAGTCATTTCTGACCTTACTCCTCAGCTACTCGAACCTCTGTCAGTAGGGGGTGGAGACTGGAGAGCTCTACTGTTTTCTGAGGCCAAGCCAGGCTGTTTCTAACTAAAGGACACAGGCACCATGATGGGCAGTGCCCTGTGAACCTCAAGTCCATAATACTCAGGGATGGCTAGTGGCCTTTGAGATGGACTTGCCATGTGTGTCCTGAAGTATTAGGAGCTTGCTGTCCTTGTTTGTAAAGACCTTGTGTAACCAGAGCCCTCTATGCATCTGTTTTTGGGATGTATGCACCCCAACACTGCCAGGATCAGATGGACACTGGCATTTTCCAGACTGCTGGCCAAAGGGGATGTATCAAATACATACAGCTGCATTCTGTAAAGGCACCTCAAGTAGCACTGTGTCCCCATGTCTTGCAGCTGACCCATCCAGGCTGCCACTTATTGATTTTCAGTGACAAAGTTTTCCATATTCAAATGCATGTCTAAGTTCTTTAAAGTCAACATTATAAGCTAGCTAGAATCGCATACTCCCAGATTGGTGAGCTGGAGAAGGCCTACACTTCCTGGGCACCAAAGGTACAGCTGGAATCTGGCACTCCCTGTTTTGAAGCACACTATTCCTCACACGGATCTTACTGTCTGCTACCCTCTGTCCTCTCCTGCCCCCTTTCTTACTTTCAAACTGTGCCTCAACCGGGATGTGGAGGTCTGGGAAAGACACCAGCAGCCTCTGCCTCTCCTTCAGCTCCTGGATCAGTTCCTCCAGTTCAGAGACATTCTTGTGCAGCTCAAACGTGGACTGCTCTAGACTCTGCTTTTCCTGCTCCAGGTTCTCCGTTAGCTCCTGCACAAGACAGGAGAAAGGGTGGTGAGGCTTCTCTTTGCTTGGAGACAAAGCTGCGGAGTGCTGAGGAAGGGAAGAGTTCAAAGCCCGATTCTGATACAGCACTCAGGGTGGATCCAATTTTATTCAGAGTGAAGATCATGCACCAATGTGATGAACTCCTGAGTTTTAGGTGCATTTCAGTCAACGCCGTTTGACAACTCAGTTCCAGCCCATGAGATACAGTAGCCTGGAATACACAAGACCTTCAGAGGCCCTACACTTAACTTACCTGGACAAAGTCTTGCTGAAGTCAGTGGGAGATTGCCTGAGCAAAGACCGAGTAAAATGAAGCAGGATCCCCAGGACTGGCCAAGTGTTGTTCATCACAGAGAAATCCCACTTGGTTTGAGCCAACACGATCCAATGTGTAGGCTTATCAGGCCCATCTAACTCCACTGTAGTGGTAGGTCCCGGCAGAGACAGGGTGGAGCACACCTTATCCACCCATGCCCATGTTCCAAACATGTCAGCTAATGAGGCTGCAATAAGCTCATGGCCGACAGCTGCTCTCAGGAATCTTGCAGATCAAGGACTTGAGAGTGGGCACAGAGGGATAAGACTGAAGCAGCTTCGCTGGTGTATTTCTGGGTTTATAGCATGCAATGGGTGTGCTTGGCCCTATCCTTGGTGAGTATAGATAGATCTATTGATGTTTACATATCCCATGCAGTCCAGGAAATATGTAAGGTGTACTGCTTCAGGTTCAGTCAGTCCCATTCAACTTCACTTGCTATAGCTGTCAGACTTGGACAGTGAAGATAAAAGAAGAGCACCAGCAGATCGCTTATGCTGAGTCCTAAAAGAAAGGGCTCACTGGAGCGAGAGATTTCTGGGTGCTGAGTCCCCAAGGGGACAAGCCAGTCTAGCTTGGAACTCTTGTGTTTGATTTGGTACCTGAGACTCTTGCATTCCATTTCTAACTCAGGACATTGTGTGCTGTCCTATTTGGGACCTGACTGGACAGACTGCAGCCAACAGCTGCCCTGAGATGACTGCCCTATACATGCCTCCATTGGATTTGCCCATGCTGCAGTCCCTCAAGCAATACTATCTCAAAGCTCTACATTGGCTTCTCCACTCTCACCTGTTCACCCCTTCAATTAGAGGAGAGATCCCCCCGGGCATCCCAGTCATGGTAATACGGAAGGGCACTGAATCCCTGAAGCCTGCCTGCCAAAGCCCTGCAATCCAATTCTAGCTTTTGTCCTGCTGCTCTCAGAGTAAGTCCCTACTTCTGAAGGAATGCATAGCTGCTCATCAGATGCTAACACTTACTTGCTGGGCTTCCAGCTTGTGTTGAACCTGCTGCTTCTTGTCCTGCATCTCCTTCAGCTGCTCTACCAGCTTGGCCTTGTCCTCCTCAGCTTCGCTTAGGGTGGTCCGTAGCTCCTCACACTCCTGATCCACACTGTCCAGCTGCTGCAGCAAGACTCTTTGCTTGGCCTGCAGTGACTTCATAAAAAGAAAAGCAGACAGATTAGGCTGCTGGCACTGCATTTAGCTCTTACCCATCTTTAAACCACAAGTTGTAATAAAAGGCAGGATAAGGACATCCAGTACCAGAAAGCAGAGAAGACCTCTGCAGTGGCATGCATGTGAAGGAGCACAGAAGAAACCCCATAAAATATCATTTGCAACGAAACATTAAACCAGGCTGCTTTAAGAAGGCAGGCCCCACGCAGGCAGTAGAGAGGGCAGACAGGTAACATGAGGGTTACTGCTCGGGTGTACAGTTCAGGGCTGTATGAAGCTTCGGTAGCTGATCTGATTCGGAGGAGATTTGGCCCGATTCAGGGACTGAACCTCCAAGTCAAATTGGGAGACCAAGTAAAAGCTCCAAATCGATTTGAAGCATCTGAATAGATTCGGAAAAGCTTCAACCGATTTGGAGACTTGGCCATAGACTACAGGCAGCTGACAGCTGCCTCCAGCTGGTAAGTCTGTTGGGGTTAGGGGAGGAGGAAGGGAAGGAGTGTGGGGGAGGGAGGGATTGGGGCTAGGACAAGCTGCCCACCTGGGGCAGGAGGCAAGTTACTCAGGAAATGGGGCGGGATGAGATGTGGCAGTGCTGGGAGCGGGGCTCTGCCCTGCTGCTGTTTGCTAGGCCTGTGCAAAGCGGCTAGTATTCATTTTGGATTTAACCGATTTGGGGGACAGTGATTTGATTAGGCGATTTGAATCACTGTACCGAATCTGATTTGGAGATTCAGCTGCTGCTGAATCTCTGAATAGCCCAGGCCCATCCTCCGCCCGCTCTCCCAGCCCCAGCAATGGCTGCCCCGCCTGCCCCAGCTTCTGGCACTTTGAAGAAAAAAAGCTCCAACTCACCAGGTGCTGCCTGGCAGGGGGCAATCTCCACTGCCCTCCCCTGTGTGGCGCGCTCTGCATGAGACCCCCCAATCTCCCCACTCTGCTGTCCCCCCTCCAGACCTTTAAGGGAAAAAAAAAACAACCCCAAAAACCTCTGGACTCACCAGTTTCTGCTCAGCAGGGGGCGATCCTTGCTGCCCCCTGCACCACATGGGGGGTTCTTCCACAAGGCCCCCCAAACCCCAAGGGTGCTGCAGGAGCTGGTGGGTCTGTGATTTTTTTCATTTTTTTTTTTTCTTTCTTAAAGGGTCAGAGCTGGGATGAGGAGGCAGTGGTGGAGGGGTTGGGAGAGGGGTTTTGAATCAGGGGGCTCATGATAGAGCCCCCCATGCTGCATGGGGATTGCCCCCCCAGCAGCACCCAGTGAGTGGGAGCCTTTTTTTTAAAGGACCAGGAGCTGGGGTGGGCAGGGCAGCCATGGCGGAGGGGTGAGGGGGCGCTGGGGGAGCAGGCAGGGGATGGGGCCTGGCATGGGTCCCCTCACAGTCCCCTCCTCCAGCCTCCCCTCCCCTGCCCCCTACTTACCAGCTCCAAGTCCGGCTCCAGCTCCCTGCTGCAGCTGGCAGGGACTGCCCAAATCATCGAAGCTCTCCAAATCTTTTCTGAAGATTCAGAGAGCTTCGAATCAATTCAGACCTTTTTATTGGTCCCCTGATCCGATTCGGATTTGGAGATTCAGCCACCAAAGCAGGCCGAACCTCCTCCAAATTGAATCGGCACCTGAAGCTTTGCATAGCCCTACTGCTTGCCCAGCTCAGGCAGGGGGGGTGGGATGCGGGTGCGGCTCGCTCCAGGTGGAAGGGGGCAAGTAGCAGCAGAGCAAAGCCCCACCTCCCAGTGCTGCCACACCTGCATCCTATGTGTCCCTGCCCCAGCTGGCAAGTGGTAGCAGGGCAGAGCTCCCAGCACTGATGCGAACACTGCAGCGCTGGGAGCTGGGGCTATGCCCTGCTGCCTACCAAAGCAAGCCACGCCTGCATCCTGCCACTGCCACGCCAGCTGGGCAAGTGGCAGCAGGGCAGAGCCCCTGTGGTTCCCTCCACTGGGGCAGAGGCAGGCACAGCTGGAGAAGCCATGGGAGAAGCCCCTCATGGCTGCCCTGCTCAGCCCCATCTCTGGGCACTTAAAAAAAAAAAAAAAAGCCCCTCACTCACTGGCTCTAGCAGCTGCAATTGGGGCCTCTGAGGGCTCATGAAAGACCCCCCTCCCATGCAGTGCAGGGCAGTGGGGATCACCCCACCCCCTTGGCACCCGCATGGCAGCTGCCCCATGGCTTGGCAGGGCACTGCGCGCTGTCTGGGAGCTGGGGTGGTTCCACGTGTCAGCTGGAGCCCGGTGCCGCTCAGCCCCAGTGGCCCCAGCTCCCAGAGTGTGCAGTGCCCTGCCAAGCCGCACTGCACCTGTGCCATGGGGCAGCTGCTGCACAGCTGCCAGATGGGGGGGGGGAGGGTGATCCCTGCTGCCCCCCACTGCCCCAAGCCCCCAATCCCCACTGCCAGAGCCAGTGACCGTGGGGCTTTTTTTTCTTTTTTTAATTGCCAGGATGCTGGTATTAGGCAGGGCTGGGGTTGGGGGAAGATCACTGTGTGGGGGGGCTCTGCCACATGGCCCCAGAGCCCCCACAGCTGCTGCTACGGCTGGTGAGTGCAGGGTTTGTTTGTTTTTGATTCCCAGACCGCTGGAGCCAGGTGGGGCTAGGGGGAGATCAGGGAGCAGGGGCAATATGGGGAGGCTCTGCCAGGAGGCCCCAGGGCCCCTGGTACAGCCAGTAAGTGCAGGGCTTTTTTTTGAAGTGCCGAAACTAGGCTGGGGCCAGGAAGGGCAGCCACTGGGGCTTCTCCCACAGCTCCCCCCACCCGGGGAGAGGCAGGCACAGCTGGAGGAACCACAAGAACCTGTAGCCACCCAGCTTTGCCTGCCTCTCCCCAGTCGATCCGAATCACCGAATCTCTCCGAATAAGTGCCGAATCTTCCGAAGCTGATACGGCCGAATCAATTCAGGACAGTGATCCAAATCGCTGAATCAAATCACTGTCCTCTGAACTGGCTGAATCCAAATCGAATACTTCCCTATTCACACAGGCCTAGTACAGGTCCTATCTATTCACAATGGTCCTTGCCTCTTTAAAAAAAAAAATCAACTGGGTACAAGCAAAATCCATAAGGGGGCAGGAACTTCAGCCCAAAGACTACCCAGTCATGTATGCAGCTAACCAGTGATGCTCAACTTTTTAGACTTGTGGGCTATGTGCTTGTAACCCACCTGCACTGCAGGCCATCATTCTCCTCCAATAGGGGAGGGGGAGCAGGGAGTTGGGGGAGGTGGTTGCTAATGTCAGAGAGAAAGAGGAAAAAAATCTTACCTCCAGTAAAATGTGCCTGCCTAGAGAAGCTGAGAGGGAGAGAGAGAGAGAATAAGTAGTGTGCGCCATAATAGAGGAGAAAGGGAGGGAATAGGGAGGGCTGCAAAGGGGATCCATGAAACAGCACAAGGCAGGGGAAGGGGCTGGGCTAGGCCAAGCTGAGCTGCTTACTGCTGATCCCCCATGCTGCAGGCCAGATATGGTCACTTTGGGGGCTCGATCCATCCTGTAGGCCATAGATTCAGGTCCACTGATCTAGACTGAAACAGACTGGGGGTTCTTATGCTACCTAGCACCGTCCTGCCCAAGGTACAGCAGCAGAGGGAAGGAAGGAAGGGGAGACAAAATGTAAAAGGAATAGACAGAGGAGCATGGATTATGTCCAGCATGGGATGGACTGGTGGAAAACAGATGGGGATTACTTAAGGTACAGTAGAGAGCAGCAGGTCCTGGTCTTGCCATGGCTGTACCTCCTCATGCCTGAGCATGCTTTTCACTTTGGCCTTCTCCTTGTCCAACTGGAGGGTGACCTTGCTGAGCTCCTGGCTTGTGCTTTCCAGCTGGGTGGTAACCAGCTGCACTTGTTCTTGCAGCTTCAGCATCTGGCTCTTGTCTACCATTTTAGTCCTCATCTCCTCTAGCAGGGACATTTTGATCAGCTCTGGGAACACAACATCTTTTGCCCATTATTGAGGAAGAAAAGAAAGTATGATGTGCAATATAGCTGTTAGAAAGGGGCTCCTTCCACCTCCATGTTCTATGTACTGAGGGATGAGGGATGGGAGGGAGAGGAAGCTTTTCTGATAGGACTGGGAAACTTACCCAGCTCTTTCACAGTAGCTTGCTGTGATGCCAACTCCTCTTTCAAGGAAGAAATCTGTTCCTCCAGCAAGGCGGTACCTAAATCAACAAGAACCAACTGCTTAAGAGTCTTTCAAATCCCCTAGAGTAGCTAGCTGCACAAGACAAAGAGGCCATAAACAACCAATCAAACAATACCAAGCCATTTATCAAGTAAATCTAAAATTCAAAGAGAGGGGCAGGGAAAATATCCCAGTAGATCTGAGAGAGGCAAGGATTTATGGTGCTGTCTTTTATTGGACCAACTATATAGTTGGTCCAATAAAAGATAGCACCGTAAGAAATCCTTGCCTCTTGCACAATTTCTGGGCCATCACAGCAACATCACTCTTACACTACCACAGCAGATCACCATCCTTTGATTGTCCTGTCAAAGCAAAGCAAAACTCTGCAGTGCTGACTAGGCCAGAGTCTGAAGTAGTCACCCTTTCAAAAGCAGAGAAGTGCATTACATGAGACCCAATCTGCAATGCCTGGGCTCTCAATTATGAAATATACAGAAAAAGGAGAGACAATTGTCTGTTCATAAAGGATGAAATCTGGTCCCTCTAACATCAGAGAAAAAACTCCCACTAACATCAGTAAAAGTAGGATTTCAGCAGGAACCTTGATTGTTCTACTGCAAATGCCTCTTGATGTAAGGAAGGATAATTTGGGAATGGCGCCACACCTATCTTTGCATTCTCGTTGTCCTTCTCAAGTTTGGCCATGATCTCATGGTTCTCTTTGTTCTTCTTTTCCAAGCACTGCTTAACTGCTTGCCTCTGCTGTTCCTGGATATCCTTCTCCTGCTGAAGAACTTTGGCAAAGTCTTCAACCTGCTTTCTCAGCTCATCCTTCTGTTTCTCAGATTCTTCCAGTTCTGTCTTCAAAGGATTTATCAGTTGCATCAGCATCCCAAGATGTTTATTGATCCGGGAGAGGTCCTTCATTTGTTCCGATGCCCAGTACCTCATGTCTGTAGCAGCAAGTGTCTTGTTAAACATGGTCTCCTCAATCATCTTCTGGAATTTGCACAGGGATGAAGGGATATTCTGGTTACGACAGATGCTCACGATGGCTTTGCTGACCTCCTGGAGGCTGGCCTGGGCGCTGGCACAAGAATCACAAGGTACCAAGGATGATTCAATTGTCTGAGAATGGACACTATGGTTATTCCTGGTGACGCTATATGCAGATCTTGGCCGTGAGAGGTCGTTGATATCATAGTCTGGTACACTGAAGTTTTGTGATAGGCATGAAGTAGTTGCCTGTGTACAATCGAAAAATGTGCCCAATTCAGAAATTACAGGTGAACAGCTTCTCAAATGTTCATTCTCAGCTTTCAAATTCTGCAGTGTAGATTTCAGTGCAGAGGCCTCTTTTCTGTTAGATTTATTCTAGCAGAGAGAGAAAAGATGAAGGTGAAGACATATGCTGTCATATGTAAATAATGCTAGGTCCAACACTGGACCGGGAAGCCAAGAACATGATACCCAGCTTTAAAAAATGGAACCAAGCAAAGTGCAAACGTATGATTCCCCTAAGATACCAGTTTCCTTTCCCCTACTATTAGAGAAAGGGCAGGAAGTACAACCCTAATGCTCATACTGAGCACTGATGCATCATCATTGGGAAAGTATCAATCAGTCTTAGCGGCCCCACCTCAGTAAAGCATCACAGGGGTTGAAAGAACCCAAAGAGGAACTACAGAGTTACTAAAAGATCTGGTGAGGAGTCCCATCTAAAGTGATCTGGGAAATACTAGGACTATTTCTCCTGAAAAAAGAAGCCTTCCATGGCACGTGACTGAGGTAGAATGTTAGGTTCAAAAGGGACAGCAATTAGGGCCTCCTGTTAACATTGCCTCATAAGGAGAACTATTCTACAGTTGCTCGGGGATGTAGGGGGATGGTTAGGAAGGCCAAGGCAGAGAGGGAACAGGGGCTGGCTTCCCGGATTAAGGACAACAAGAAGTCCTTTTTTAAATACATAGGGAGTGGAAAGAAGGCCCCAGGAAATGTGGGGCCCTTGCAGGACAAGACGGGGAATCTGGTTGTCACGCCAGACGACAAAGCCAACATATTTAATAACTTCTTTGCCTCTGTCTTCCTCAGTAAGGACCAGAACTGCCACCTCCCTGCTGGGCCCCCTTTGGGCCC
>NW_017729001.1:5838117-5844248 GCF_001723915.1 Gavialis gangeticus | reverse complement strand
CTTCACGGTCAGGGTGGCTAGGGTCTGGAACCAGCTCCCATGTGAGGTGGTACAGGCTCCCACCCAGGGGGTTTTTAAGAGGAGGTTGGATGACCACCTTACTGGGGTCATTTGACCCCAGTGCTCTTCCTGCCATGGCAGGGGGTCGGACTAGATGATCTGCTCAGGTCCCTTCCAACCCTAGAAACTATGAAACTATAACATGGGAAAAGGGTCACCTGAAGAAGGTAATGGAAGGTAAATTTTAAACAAACAAAATACCATGCTTATTATGCATTGTGTAGACAGCCTGGAGAATTCCCCGATGCAGGGGGTGGAAAGTTAAATATAGTATTTGGTTAAAAAAAAAAAAAAAGACTGGCTAATTTTCACACACTAATACCATTTTACCTAATTCTGAAGACTGGATGAGGGTAAAGCTCATCTTGTGCCTCAGTGTTAATTGATCAATGAAGGTGCAGTCATGAATGCCACCCTATTCAAGCTGGTCTACTGGTCAGACATTTTTTCAGCCATCTGTGTAACAGCAGGGTGTCAACTATCATCAGAGACAGCATATCAGACTTAAGAGAGCAGTGGTTTGGCTAAGTATAGCAATATCCTATGTAAGGGTGACCCTACCTCACTCACAGACTGCTGATAGAGGGCTCCCAGTTTCAGCATGCTGTTCCAGTACTTCCTCACAGTCAGCCCAACAGACATGCAGGGTCCCACTGCCTGAGGAGGAGGCACGGCTTGTTCATTGACAAGATTTTCTGCATAGCCAGTGAAGCTCTGAAGCAGCAACAGCAGCCTTTGACAGAAAAGAAATCCAGCTTAGAGCTGTATAAACCTGAACACAGAGAAAGGGCCTTTCCTTGCAGGTTGCTACAACCTTGCAAATCTAGGGGGGTATGTTCAGATTTGCATATGCAAAGCATCAAAGCAAGTGATTGAGACAGCATCAATGGGCAACATATGCCCGTTCTTCCTGGGCCTTTTGAGACTGGAAACCAAGTACAGGGGAACATTTGTGCAATTCTTCTTCTCAATTCTGAATCACTCTAGGCAGCAACACGCATCAGGGTTGAGGTCCTGTCCAAAGGTACAGAATCAAAGCAGTGTTTTCTTTGAGATGGGATACATGGAGGTAGTCCCTGGTTTGGGCCTGTACTTGGGCCTCCCAGCTGTGTGGGGGTGACTCGTAAGTGGGCTCTAATTAAAGCTATTACAGGCTCTGGGAAGGCCAAAGTGTTAGGGCCAGGCTTTTAGAAACAGCAGTGGGATTAATACGATTTGTGTACAAATTTTGGTTCTGTCAAACTCTATGAGACTTTAGGTAAGTTAGTTAATGTGTGCATTGGCTTCCCAATTTGTAGAGCAAAGATTACAATGTCTATTCCACAAAAGGTGGGGATGATTAGTTAAAATTTATAACTTACTTTGAATAAATGTAAGTTACAGAAATACAAACCATTCACATAACCACATTAAATTTGTGCTCTCAATTTGCAATAAATACATGTGAGTGTTAAAAGAATGCTAAGGTAACAAAGTCAGGCAATGCCAGAAGTAAGGATGCCCATGTAACCTTAAATGAATTCACTTGCATCTATGCATTATGATATCATCCTCAATTACACAACTACATATTATTTTTTATTAAAGGATGCTTGCCTCATTTAGCACACAGGCTGACTGGTGCTTCACTAAAGAGTATGCTTTCTGTTTTCTCCTCATAATTCAGTGTGTGGTCTCAAGCCTTATTTACTGAACAGTATCCAAACACTGTTCTAAAGACCAAATGGTTACTTTTCTCCTGTGGGTGCTCCTTACTGAAGTACCTGATCCTTTCCATAAATGAGTTTCTCTGCCTCAGTCACTAATCACTACACAGCACATGAGGCAGGAGTCCTACAGACAACAATCTTCACTACACAACCCAGATTCTCCTACAGGATAGGTCTATCCTGGGTACTGAATGAGGCATGTAATCTGGTAACTCTGAGAGGAAGGTGCATGCTCAGTTGCTCTGTGGAAATGGCAAATGTACAATCTGGTCAGCACAAGTAGCTGAGGTAAACTGGGGCAGGCTCAATAAGACTGAACTTTTCAGGGTTTTTACTGTCAAATGGGGATAAAGATGAGATTCTGCTTTACTTTGTGTGCCTGAATAGCAGCTCTCCAGCATGTCAGTGGCATTTTAAGCACTTATATACAGTACCACTTGCTAGACAATTTCCCTTAACCAGTCAACTATTAGGACTAAACCATGGGAGGGTCTTGCTGCTTCCTGACTTTTTCTGACGCTAATGCTCAGGTACAGGCATGCAATCATAAACCTCCCAGCTCATTTGTAGCCTACTGAGCATGCTCAGCTTAGTTGCACACACTTGCATGTCCACACTGCAGAAAACAGAATTGCAAACTGTGCATAAGTGCCTAAAAGGCCATTTACACAGCTGGAAAACTGCACAAAGAGACTAAGGGAACTGGGTTTATTTACTCTGCAGAAGAGAAGACTGAGGGGGGATTTAATAGCAGCCTTCAACTACCTGAAGGGAGGTTTGAAAGAGGATGGAGCTAGACTGTTCTCAGTGGTGGCAGATGACAGAACAAGGAGCAACTAAATAAGCCCAGTCCCCTCAGCCTCTCCTCATAAATTATGTGCCCCAACCCCCAAACCATTTTCATTGCTCTCTGCTGGACGCTCCAACTTATCCACATCCTTTCTGTACTGGGGGGCCAAAACTGGACACAGTACTGCAGATGTGGCCTCACCAGCGCAGAACAGAGAGGACACTTCCTAGGGCTTTACAGCCTTACAACCCTAGGAGGCCGTTTACAGCACTACAAGTGGCATGCCTGTCCGGGGCCCAGAATCTTTCCAAACCTGGGCACTCGGCCACATCTGGGCAGGGTCTCTCAGGGAAAGCAAAGGCGCCTCCTTGCAGCAGAGTCCCACTTCAAAGCCCCAAGGTCTTAGCGCTTCTTAAAGAAGAGGCTTCTTAAAGAAGAGGCCGGCGGGGTGGCCTCGATGCTTTTTTCACAGCTTTGCTCTTGGAGCAGAAACGCTGGGTACAAGTTGTAGCCGAGGCTGGGCCTGGCACGGGAACCGCCGGCCTGGACGCACGGTGCTTGGCAACCGCGTTACCAGGACACAGGCAGCATCTCGGAGGAGCGGCAGCCTCTTACCAGCAACGCTCCCCGGGACCGGCTTGTGCCTGCACTCGATGCTTCGGGGCGCCCGGAGCTGCAAGGCTATAGCTTAACTACGGCCCCCCGCAGTGCCCGCCACAAAGCCGCGGCTGCCGGGCGGGGGGCGCCGGGGCTCGGGCCGCCGTGCAGGAGCCCCCGTCCTCCCCCACCTCCCACCTGTCGATCACCAGCTCCAGAAGCGCCACATGGGAGCGGCGCGTGAGCTCGGCGTCGCCCTCCACGTAGTCGTAGCGCTGCAGCAGCGCCACCACGTCCAGCTCGCACGACAGCCGGTCGGGGAACTTCCAGGAGCGGAAGCGCGCGGGCCCGGCCCGGCCGCATACGTCGGCGATGGCGCCCTGCAGGTCAGTCACGTCCCGCCGCAGGCTCTCCACGCACGTGCGCCCACCAGCCGGCTGCGCCATCGGGCCTGAGGCCGCACGCGTCACTCGCTACCCCGGCAACCGCGCGGCCCCGCCCCGCCTCGGGCGGGACCATTTTCCCGAGGGGAGGCTCGGAGGGCCCTGAAGCCGCTCCCGCAATGGAACGCTCCAAATCCCTCCCCCTCGTCTCCCCGGAACTTGGCCCCCCCCGGTGGAACGTTCTACTGAACTGCGTGCGCATCTCCTGCGCTGGTTGGGCTGCGTGCGCATCCTTCGGGGCTGTCGCCATCTTGTGCGCGGTGGTGCGGGCCTGGGTGTGCGCAGTTGTGTCCGTGCTTCTCGGGACCAGGCGAGGCCCGGTGGGGCCCTAAGGAGGCACCATGCCGGCCGGACCCGTGCAGGCCCTTCCGCCGGCGCAGCCCACGCCCCCAGAGGGCAAACAGGTACCGGCGCGAGGCGGGGGCTTGGCCTCCCCAGGAAGTCCGCAGCGCTCGGGGGCGCTCCCAGCATGCAGCGGGAGCAGAGAGGAAGGGCAACGTTTCGCCCGAGGGGGCATCGCTGGCTCACAAGAGGCCTGAGCCCTACTGAGAGCTCGCACATCCCGGGCTGAGCCCCCTCGTCCCTGCCTCCAGCCCTCTCCCACACCTGTTTATAGGGGTTTTTTTAACTCATTTTTGCTGGGGCCAGGCTTTTAGAAACAGCCGTCGGATTAATAAGATTTGTGTTCTAGTTTTGGTTCTGTCAAACTCTGTTTATGATCAGTTCACTAGGCGTCTGTTCCAGTGCAGAGCACAGAGTTGTTGCCTCGAAGCTGCATGTTACACGTGGAAAGCCCGAGCCACTGAAGTGCAGCGGCTCACAGAAACAGGGTGTGATGCCTGTGTGAGACGGGTCATGAAGAATAATTACATATTAACTAGGGATGCTGGTTGTAGCCATGTCAGTCTAAGGACATAAGCAGGCAAGGTTCTTTGAGTAGATGAGATCTCTTTTATTAGACCAACTGAGTAGTTGGAGCAAAGTTCTTAGCAAGCTTTCGGGTGCAGTCACCCTTCTTCAGGTGTAGAGACCCGAAGAAATGAGAGAAGCTAGAAGTGTGGCAGGATGTCAGTGAGAATGTAAATAGGTAGAAATTAGAAAGGGAAGGGGGAAGAGAGCAGGGGGAAAAAGCTAAAGGGAGACATTAAAGTGATATAGACTACAAGGTGAAAAAGAGGCTGTCAGTGAAAAAGACAATAGTTGGAGATCAGGAAAACAGGAATGAGAGAAGCTCGAAGTGTGAGAGGATGTAGCAAAAATGTAAATAGGTAGAAAGGAGAAACAACAGGTAAAGCAGGGGAGGGATGGGAAGAAAGCAGGGAAGAAAGGGCCAAAGGGAAATAATGTTGCAGAGAATAATACAGGGTAAGAAAGAGGCTCTCAATGAAGTAGGAAATAGTAGGAAATCAGGGAGACAACAGGCAGAAAAGAAGGGGAAGGGAGAAAAAGTGGGGGAAAAGAAGAATATAAGAGGTAAGGTCAAGCAAGTACCTGGTGAATCAGATGTCAGGTAGGTTGTAATGTGTCATAAATCCAGTGTATATTGAGTCCATGATTTTTTGTATCCAGTAGGTTTATGAAGCAAAGTTCACAGGCTCATCTATGGAAGGTGTTTTGTAAGTTCCCTTTTAGGATTAGAACTGAGATGGGAGAGGGAGTGATTCTTCCTATGAGACATGTGCCCCCACAGGTAGTTCTTGTCTTTGATAGATTTTCAGTTCATTCTGGTACACAGTTTGGTTTCTTCTACGTATTTTCCATTAGGGCATCTGGTGCAGTGGATGAGATGTATAACATTTCTGGAGGTGCAGATGTAAGATCTAGGAATGGTGATGGTTCTGTTGTGGGGTATAGTTCTTGTGGGGGTGGAGGAGATATGTTGGCAGGTTTTGCATTTCTTGTTGTGGCATGGTCTGGATCCGTTTGGTGTGCTTTGAGTGGCAGGGAGTTTGCTTCTAGTGATGAGGTTATCAAGGTTTGGTGCTTGTTTCAAGGCTAGGATGGGTAGGTCTGGAAAGATTTCTTTCAGAGAGGGGTCTTCTAGAATGGGTTGCAGTTGTGTTAGGATTTTCCATGCAAGTTCCAGGGAAGGGTTATATGTCAAGTAATGGTGTGAGGTTTGTGTGGATTTTCTTTTTGTACTGCAGCAAACCATTACGTGGTATCTGAGTATCTTTCAAAAGTGCAATCCATCTCTCTGTAGGAATGTCCTTGTTGGTTGATGGACCTTTTGAGATTTGCTAGGTAGTGGTCACAAGTATTTTTCTCACTGCAAATTCAATGGCATCGGAGAACTTGGCTGTATATTACAGCTTTCTTGGTGTGTTTAGGGTGATTGCTGGTTCTGTGTAGATATGTATGTCAGTCTGTGGGTTTCTTATACATGGTGATTTGAATTTTGCCATCTTGTATATCAATTGTGGTGTCCAAAAAGGAAATGCTGGCTTTTGGAGTATTCAAGCAATAGTCTATGGGGAGGGGTGATGATTGTTGAGTCATTGTGGCTATGGAGTGGGCTGTAGCCACCCCTCC
>NW_017729001.1:5831788-5833117 GCF_001723915.1 Gavialis gangeticus | reverse complement strand
AGGATGTCAGTGAGAATGTAAATAGGTAGAAATTAGAAAGGGAAGGGGGAAGAGAGCAGGGGGAAAAAGCTAAAGGGAGACATTAAAGTGATATAGACTACAAGGTGAAAAAGAGGCTGTCAGTGAAAAAGACAATAGTTGGAGATCAGGAAAACAGGAATGAGAGAAGCTCGAAGTGTGAGAGGATGTAGCAAAAATGTAAATAGGTAGAAAGGAGAAACAACAGGTAAAGCAGGGGAGGGATGGGAAGAAAGCAGGGAAGAAAGGGCCAAAGGGAAATAATGTTGCAGAGAATAATACAGGGTAAGAAAGAGGCTCTCAATGAAGTAGGAAATAGTAGGAAATCAGGGAGACAACAGGCAGAAAAGAAGGGGAAGGGAGAAAAAGTGGGGGAAAAGAAGAATATAAGAGGTAAGGTCAAGCAAGTACCTGGTGAATCAGATGTCAGGTAGGTTGTAATGTGTCATAAATCCAGTGTATATTGAGTCCATGATTTTTTGTATCCAGTAGGTTTATGAAGCAAAGTTCACAGGCTCATCTATGGAAGGTGTTTTGTAAGTTCCCTTTTAGGATTAGAACTGAGATGGGAGAGGGAGTGATTCTTCCTATGAGACATGTGCCCCCACAGGTAGTTCTTGTCTTTGATAGATTTTCAGTTCATTCTGGTACACAGTTTGGTTTCTTCTACGTATTTTCCATTAGGGCATCTGGTGCAGTGGATGAGATGTATAACATTTCTGGAGGTGCAGATGTAAGATCTAGGAATGGTGATGGTTCTGTTGTGGGGTATAGTTCTTGTGGGGGTGGAGGAGATATGTTGGCAGGTTTTGCATTTCTTGTTGTGGCATGGTCTGGATCCGTTTGGTGTGCTTTGAGTGGCAGGGAGTTTGCTTCTAGTGATGAGGTTATCAAGGTTTGGTGCTTGTTTCAAGGCTAGGATGGGTAGGTCTGGAAAGATTTCTTTCAGAGAGGGGTCTTCTAGAATGGGTTGCAGTTGTGTTAGGATTTTCCATGCAAGTTCCAGGGAAGGGTTATATGTCAAGTAATGGTGTGAGGTTTGTGTGGATTTTCTTTTTGTACTGCAGCAAACCATTACGTGGTATCTGAGTATCTTTCAAAAGTGCAATCCATCTCTCTGGAGGAATGTCCTTGTTGGTTGATGGACCTTTTGAGATTTGCTAGGTAGTGGTCACAAGTATTTTTCTCACTGCAAATTCAATGGCATCGGAGAACTTGGCTGTATATTACAGCTTTCTTGGTGTGTTTAGGGTGATTGCTGGTTCTGTGTAGATATGTATGTCAGTCTGTGGGTTTCTTATACATGGTGAT
>NW_017729001.1:5820674-5830451 GCF_001723915.1 Gavialis gangeticus | reverse complement strand
CCCCCCTGCCCCCTCACCCCACCCCCCACCAGAAAGAGGCTGGCACAGTTCCTGGCCCCAAGCCAACAGCAGGCAGCCCTCCTGTGCCACACACATTTGGGGGGCACATGCTCCCCATGCCTCCCCTGGGGTGTGTGCAGTGGCAGGGAGCTGCACATCCCCTCATGCGCTGTCCCTGTGCCTGCCAGACAAGCTGCCCATAGCTGCTTCCTGTTTCCGGCCCCAGGGTTTGCATTGTACCATCCTGGCTGGGCAGAGCCTTCCCCTGCCCCAGTCCCTCCCTCATTGTGAGGATATCGGTCTGCCCTGCCCTCCACCACTTTTACCTCCCTCCACCACCCCCCCACCGACTTACCAGCTGGATGCTGCTTGCCAGGCTGCATTCCTGGCCATGTGCATGCTGCAGCTGCACACATGGATGTAGCATTTATTAGTGACATCAGCTACACCAGCCAAAAAAAGCTGATTGCCAGTAATGTTAATTTTCCTCTTATCGGTGCTGATCCGGTATGTGACTGATATATGCTAATTGCAGGTTCTATAGCAAAGTATAAGCTTCCTTCTCCCATCATCCCATCTTCACATGAACGTGATGCACGGTGTGACAAAACTTCTTTGGTTAAATGAGCAGGCAGCATAGTAACACTGTAAAAAAAACCCCAAAAAACCAAACAAAACAAAACAAAAACCAAACACCCTCATGTTTTGTTCTTACAGCCAGAAGAGGAGCCAAAAGAAGAAGCGGCACCAGCCAAACCTGTTGTGGGAATTATTTACCCTCCTCCGGAGGTCAGGAATATTGTTGATAAGACTGCTAGCTTCGTAGCAAGGTAAATGGTACTACATTAGACTGTTTCTTGGGATTATCACACCCTTAGAAGTGATGATGCCTACATAGGCCTACAAACTGGAGACGGTCTTCATGTTCATCATCATCATCATCATCATCAGGTGGATGGGGATAATTGAAGCAGTCTTGCAAAATAATAATTAAATTACCAGTTCAGGTGAAAAATCTACTTACTGATCTTTGCTAGAAGGATGGTGGTAGAGGAAAAAAAGCAAGGTTCTACTTAACTGTCAAAAGATATAATCCGAAAGTAAGAAAAGCGGAGTACCTGCCAAGAGTCTAACAAAAAAGAGAAACTAGTGATTTGGTGGGTAAAAGCAGATGTTGGATAACCCTTTTATCCTAAGGTCCTACTGACATACAAACCCATTGTCCCACTTCAGGTTTCTGTGAAGTATCTAGTTGAATTAGTCCAAGGACAAACTACATGTGTCCAGGGCTATGCCACGCCCAGGTTTTGATCTGGAACCAATCCAAATGTGACATTTATTTTTACCCCGTGAAATTTAAATTAAATGAAAGTGTAGTGGTAGCCAAAGCGGAATAGTAAGTTATAAAATGTCAAGAACCAAAGTATAGTAAAATCTTTGTTATCCGGCATCCCTGGGGTAAGGTGATTGCCAGTTATGTAAAAATTCCAGTTATCTGAAATAAACCCAGCAGGATTTTTCAGATAATGCGGGGGGAAGCAGAAACCGCACAGGGGCGTGGTGGCAGCTGCTGTATATGAGCTCTGCCTCCCCTCCCCACCCCCTGCATCCAGCTGGCTGATCAGAAATTATGGTTAATAGAATTTCTGATTACTTAAATGCCAGATAACAAAGATTTTTACTGTTCTCACCTTTTTCTTGCTGGAGTGTGAGTATGCGGCCTTGTACTGATTCAGTCTGTATGCAGTAAGTGTAGTAGCAGGCATTCAGTATTTTGGGGGTGGTGTTAAATATCAAGTTTAAAAAGTTAAAATGTGATCTAAAGGTACCTGAAATTACTCTTGCTGCAGTATTCAGTTGTAATTTACCTCTAAGCATGATTGGGTACACTGTGGAGTGTATAAATGTCACCCTTGAGAATTGTTTAGGTTGTGACATTTTGATGTAAACGGGAAAGAAAATTTTTGCAAATCCAAGAGGAGGCTTTGTCCCCCCCATTCAGCATGGGGATGGGGGGTCCTTTATCTTAGATTTGATTATGGAGGGGCAGGCAGCAGATGGGCTTGGGGTCGGAGTCAAAGCTGCAAGTGGGAGCCAGGGTCAGAGCCACAGCTGCCACATGCTCCCCTCCCCTCCCCCCTATCTTCACCTGCCCCTGCAGCCTCTGCCCCCTCCCTCCTAGGAGGGAATGGAGCTAGAGCTGTGGTTGACAGTAAGGGGGTGGGAGGGGCAGAGGCTGTTGAGAGGCAGGTCTCAGGGCTTTCAAATACCATAGGGTGAGGGGGATGTGGGTAGGCTGCAGGGGAAGGAAGTAGGGAGGGATGAGGGGGAGAAGACAAGGAGGATGCCTGGCCCCCTGCCAATACTTTACATACTGTAGCAGTGGAGGGGAGACAAATTTAAGATGACCCTTTAATATGTTAGATGTTATCATTTCCAATGATACAATCTTTTTACATTTTCTGTATATGGAATCTAATTACTGGGGGTGGTGGGCATCTTAAATGCAAAGTCATCTTGCATTTGGTTAAATATGGTATACAAGTGCTGTGCTCTGAACACTTTCCTCTTTAGTGCTTGTGCATGCTCCTTATGATGTAGAAATACCTGCATGGTCAATCATTAATCCATAAACTTTCCTCTCGGCCAGTAAGTAGTATATAACTCTGTGGCATAGAGCCAAATTTGAGTAATGCAAACAATTAGAGATGCAAGATTTTAACTATCATAAAATATATTGTCAATATGGTGCTGAAATTAAAACAGGTGGGCCAAATGCCTGCATGTAAAAATTGTGTGGGTCAGCAGTTGACTGCTGTATTGATTATGATTTATTTGCATTTTTTTCAGAAATCACACTATGTTGCTGGGCAAATAAGTGTTCTATTCTGAGGGGAACTTGGTGCATAGACATAGCTTTTAATAACTGATGAGTTAACAGTTGAATCCCCTCTTTGCTAAATTAATCTTTTTGCCCCACTTCTAGAAATGGTCCAGAGTTTGAAGCTCGAATTCGCCAGAATGAAATAAACAACCCAAAGTTTAATTTCTTGAATCCTAATGATCCCTACCATGCATACTACCGGCACAAAGTTAGTGAGTTCAAGGAGGGGAAGGCACAGGAGCCCTCAGCTGCTGTTCCCAAGGTCATGCAACAGCAGCAAAGTACCCAGCAACAGCTTCCTCAGAAGGTAAACTGTTCATTTTTGCTGTTTTTCAAAGGTTGGCTTATAGGGAATCGGTTCCTCTGTTCTGATATGGTCTCTTTCAACCTCCTTGACTGAACTCTGCAAGGAGTGTAGCGGGGCTTGTTGCATGTATGCATGTTCCAAGGGAGTTATTCCAAGAGTCTCTTCTCCCATTATATTGACTAATCTCACAGTATGGAGTACAGAAGGCTGCTGATTAATCTTAATCTAGGTCAGGCATAAATTAGGTGGAAAGTGGCCATGAGCTGAACTTGCCTTCTTCAGTTAGTAAGTGATCAAATTTTCTGTAGTAATGTCCATATTAGGAGAGTATAGCTAATTCTCATCTCTGTTCCCAGCTTTCTTTGTTGCCCAAGTAACTTTTTATCTACTTCAGTAGCCCTGTCCTACAGTGAGCCATATTATGCAGTGTTGCCTTTGCCTTCCTTGTAGTTATGGCCCTATGGGTATTTTTCAAAACTTTTTCCCTTTCCATTAATAAAAAACCATGGGAGAATCAGCTTTCCCAAGCGTTACTAAGGAGGACTCAGGAACAGGTTTTTTTTTTCTGGCTTGGTTATTGAGCTGTCATTTTTCCCTTCCATAGGTGCAAGCTCAGGTGATCCAGGAGACAGTTGTTCCAAAGGAGCCACCTCCAGAATTTGAGTTCATTGCTGATCCTCCCTCCATCTCTGCCTTTGACTTGGATGTGGTGAAGTTGACTGCACAGTTTGTAGCTCGGAATGGCCGACAGTTTTTAACTCAGCTGATGCAGAAAGAACAGAGGAACTATCAGTTTGACTTCCTGCGACCACAGCATAGTCTTTTTAACTATTTCACTAAACTGGTTGAACAGTACACCAAGGTATGTTGAGGACTTCTCCCTTGGGGTAGCATCTCACGTGCCACACTGAATGATTTGGCTGCAAAAGTGATTTCAAGGACTGAGCTACAGGAAATAATAGCCAGACTAAAAAGACATAAAACAGATGACCACTTGTATTTAAATACCTTTCTTTGGGTAGAGGGCATGAATATATGTTTTTGGGCTCTTTTGGAAAAATGTGTACTGTGTCTAGTATAACCCTGAGTTGGGAGCATCAAGCACTACTGAGATAAAGATAAAAGTAAGGAAGAAGATGAAATGGGAGTGAGCCAGCATCTCATGCCCAAGTATTGGTAATAATTAAAATCAGGGAAGTAAGAAGAGAAATGGAATTTAGCTTAAGATAATCCAGCAATAAGAATTATTTTTGCTACTGTAGTAACAGGATAACTTGTGCTAAGGACAAGTCACTTAATTATAAACTATTATGGATGACAATCACTGGTGATCTCCTGAAAAATGTGTTTCAGATCTTGATTCCACCTAAAGGCTTACTTATCAAACTTAAGAAGGAAGCTGAAAATCCCAAAGAAGTCTTGGATCAGGTAACTTGTTGGTAATTTCTACAACTACTTCAACATTTAAGTTCTAGCCTGAGTTATTTGGAGGTGATGAGCTCAAAACCAGAAATAATTAACAGTGACTTTGAGTAGGAGAAGTAAAGATATGCCCGTACTGCACTTACAGAAATGCATGGTGTTGAGACTTGCTTGGTTTATTACAACAAGTCTAACTGGCAGCAGAGTTCAGCACAGGCAGTGTTGACATATCAGTGGCACAGAGCCGCTGGAAATTTTAAACAGGCTTTCAGACATGGGGAAAATAAACTAGCCTGCGCATTCACTTATACAGTGCACTATATAATTTCAGAGTTATACATTTTTCCTTCCCAAAGAGCTTACAGTCTTGACATCTCCACATCACCTCCTTGGCATATTTACTTCTAGAGACTTAATTAGAGGTGCACTGGTGCATCGGGCACTGATATAAAGAAAACTTAATGTATCAGAAATTGGCCATATCAGGCTGATAATCTGGCTGATAAACGGCCCATGCATGCACACAGTTGGAGTGCAGTACAGGTGGTGAGGAGCACAGCCCAGCAGCATGGAGAGCTGCCTCCAGCTGGTAAGTCTGGTGTGGTGGAAGGGTCTGGGAGGGGGGATGATCAAGGCATGTGGTGAGAGAGGGTGTGGGGCTAAGGCGAGCGCAGCTCAGCCAGGGTGGGGTGGGCGCGGCATGGAGCTGCAGCTCATCCAGAGGTGGAAGCAGCTGTGTGCTGCTCAGCCAGTGGCTCATCCCGTGTGCTGTTCAGTCAGCCGCTGGTCCAGTGGCTCATCTGGCAGCTTCCACCGGGGGTGGGGGGGGCACGTACCCCCAGATCTGCGCGAGGCAGGCTGGAGCTGCACCAAGCTCTTCCTGGCAGGGTGGGGCAGGGCTGTGCTGGGAAGGGTCTATGGTGAACTTGTGGCTGCAGGCCCCCCGCCCCCAATCAGGAAAAGCTCTGCATGGACCTGGCCCCGGCCCCAGCCGGCCATGCCCCACACAGATCTGGGGGCACATGCTCTGGCTCCTGGACAAGCGGTGGGAGCCACTGGATCAGCAGCTCCCGGTCAAGTGGCAGGACCCCCACCCCCGGATGGGTGGTGGCTCCGTACTATGCCTGCCCTGCCCTGCCCTGGCTGGGCAGTGCTTGTCCCACAACCTCCCTCACTGTGGCAGCCTTGATCTGCCCCCCTCAGCACTTCCCTCCCCCTTTCCCTTCCACCACACCAGACTTACCAGCTGGAGGTAGCTCTCCATGCTGCCAGGCTGGGTATTGGAAATCGGATTGGTATTGGCCAATTTGCCTCCTTAAAAATCGGCTATTGGTATTGGCCACAAAAATCTATATCAGTGCACCCCTAGTCTGAAAGTACCTCATCTTTTTAAATGCTGCTTTTTTCCCCTAGAGCAACTACTTTAGTAGTTGGCAAGTGACTTTGTTTAATGATAAAAGTTCTTTGGAACTTGTGAATTTTTGCCAGTGTTTGGGGCATGACCCTTGGAATTCTCAATTATATTCACGTTGCCTTTACATATATAGCTGAACCTATGCAATAGTAAACAGTCTTTGACATCACTGTGAGTTTTGTCTAATCACTGCAGGATCAGACCCACTATTTTGATGTTTCAGTTAACTTTTTTATGCCTATATAGCTGCTTGGTTACATCAGTGTGTCAGTGTTCATCACTTATTAGAATTGTACTCAGCAGAGCTCTCATAATTGTAATAACTGATGATTCTAATAAGTTGCAGCAAAATAAAGTGAGGACAATTAAAAGGTCATATGGAGTCATGTCAAGTAATTCTGTAATATCGGTACTTTGTGTTTTACTTGCTTTACTACAATGAAGTAGCAATCTAGCTGCATAGCAGACATGCATGCATACAGGCAATGTGAACTGAAGTAGACCTGATTCTGATAGCCAGTGCAGGAGGAAAAGCCTGTATGCATAATTATGGTTTAGAATTAAATCTAGAGTGACTGATTCTATAAAATTACATAGTGATAAGCAGGGATCCTGGTTTTCTCTGTTTTAAAAATCACAGATTCTCTGACTTGGGGGTGGGGGTGGAGAAAACCCTGAAAATTCTCCAAATCCGCATTTTTCCACAAATTAAAATGAAATGCTACTATACATAGTTGAACACAATATTGATATATTTATCGTTTTCAAGCAATTTGGAAGCCTAACAGTGCCTCAGTCATTAATTCTCTACGTACCTCTATATTTTTGGCATTTGATTTTGGGGGTTTTTTTTAAACATGGAAAATTAGAACTCCCCCTGTCCCCTTTACTCACCAGGACACAGGTCTGGCTGTGGCTGATACTGGTGGGGATGGAGAGGAGAACATGAAAGTGTCCTTGGTTTGGGGGTTCCTAGTGTGTTCTGTCTTTATGTTGTGACGTACTTCCCACTTCCATGACTTGGTTTCCTATGCCCACTTGTGCAGGTGTATTACAGAGTAGAGTGGGCCAAGTTCCAGGAGCGAGAGAGGAAGAAGGAAGAGGAGGAGAAAGAAAAGGAGCGTGTAGCCTATGCCCAGATTGATTGGCATGACTTCGTAGTGGTGGAAACAGTAGACTTCCAGCCCAATGAACAAGGTATGAAAGATAAGTGACAATTCCTTCAGGAATCTGGCTCTCCATCTGTTTAGTGGGGATTACACTTACCTTTTGAGCATTACAGTAAAATGCTAAAGTGAAATTTTTCCTTTCCTGTGTAGAGTAGAAGGAAGTATATATCTTAAGCTGAGTCAAAAGGCTTTTTACAGGTAAAAATGGGGGTCCTTTTTCTTGCATAGTTAATGATGTCACCAATGCTCTCACAAGAAAAGTTATTTTGTTTTTATTTAGGAGCTTATATTGTTGTCAGTTGTTCCAGTGAAAACAAATACCCCTGAACTCAGGGGCTTCATTAATGCCACGTAGTGATTGTTGCGGATATGTTCACTTGAAACTTGCTATCATATCTTTATGTTCATTGTTTTTATCAGTCCTGTTCTGTCTTTTTTCCTTTTTAAATACTTTTGGGAGTAGTTTCTTTAGGGAACAGGTTAGCATCTGTATCTGCATATTGAACAATTAATAAGTGATAAAGAATCCTGCTCAGTGGTGATTATGTTGTGTATGTGTTTTTTAACCACCTTGCAGGGAATTTCCCCCCTCCCACTACTCCAGAGGAACTTGGTGCACGCATCCTGATCCAGGAACGCTATGAAAAATTTGGTGAAAGTGAAGAAGTGGAAATGGAAGTGGAGTCAGATGAAGAAGATGAAAAGCAGGAAAAGACAGATGAGACTCCAGCCCAACTAGACCAAGATACGCAAGTGCAGGATATGGATGAGGTAACTAGCTGATGTGAATGATCACAATTACTTTAATTTTATAGAATTTGATTGTGGTTCATGGGCACTTTAAGCTGTCAACAAAATAGAATCCTTCAGTCATAGGCAGCATGTAAGGGGGCACAGGGGAGCATGTGCCCCCCCGCCCCCAAGGTTGGCCATCATCTGCTTCTGTGGGCAGTCGCTGCTCCCCCCTTTGCTGCTGACACGGCTGTGGGTGGTTGCTGCCCTCCGCCAGCATGGCTGCCTGCAGGCGGTCCCTCATTGCCACCGCCATGTCCCTAGTGTCAACACCACTGCTGCTGCCTGTGGGCAGTCACTGTGGCCTCCAGGGTCATGCATCGTTCATGCCCTCAGTGCCTAAAACTGTGGTTCTCAACCTTTTTCTGCACCCCATTGGTGGGAGTGGAGTATGGTGGTGCAGAGGCAGGGGAGCTCTGGGCATGTGGCACGGCTCATCTTTTCTGTGCAGCACCGCTGGTATTGCCCCCACAACCCCCATTTCGGCTGCCAGCTGCCAGCTTAGATGTTAAATGAGCTGTTTTCCCCAGGTCAGAATTAAACCTTGATCTTATCTGTTTTATTCACTACCCTCTTACACTGAATAAGTGAGGAGGTCTCCATAGAAATACAATTTCTGTGAGAATTTCAGGAATGAATGCTATCATTTGAATGATAACAGGTTTCTGGTCTGTTTGTTATGCAGGCATGGTGAGTGTGTTTCTCAGTCTTTTTGTTTTTTTGTTTTGGCTCAAGGCACCTCTCAGAAAATGTCAGCTCTAAGTTTTCACTCTTTTTTTTTTTTCTATGAAAAAACAATGCAGCAATTTTTCTGTTGCATAGAACTCACACCACAGCAGGTCAGAGGTTTTTTGTTGTTGTTTTTTTTTTAAAACTAAGGATTCTTATGTGAACTTGTTGAGTTTATCCTGTGAATCGCATTTTCACACCAAAAAGTGCTAACATTCCGTGGCATGCCTTACCACCTCTTAAAGGATCTTTAGTCATCCTAGGGTGCTGCAACATCCTGGCTGCCGATCACTGTTATAAGCCCACCAGAAAAACTACAAGCCCCCTCAGTGTTTGGAGGGAAGACACTAATTCCCTAACTGTTTAATCCTGGGCACAAAATATGAAAAAACAGGAATGGGAGTGCAGGTTAAAAACTAGGAATCCCAGGGGGGACATTGAGCAGGGAACATAGGTTAGTGTTCCCTGCCCCTCAAATTTAGCATCTAAGAATGCTGTGGATGCTGCCCAGTGAAACTGTCCAGATAAGTGCACAGTTAGATGAAAGAAAAACAGCCCCACAGTCACCTGAGTTCCGCTCCACTAGCACCTCCTTCCTGGTTTCATAGATGGAGAACTTGGCAAGGACGGGATTCAGTAAAAGGCCCCAGGACTTGGTGGGACTACTTATGGGTGTGCATACAATAAAAAGTGTAGGGCAGAGGCGGGCAATTATTTTGGGTGGAGGGTCATTTACCAAGGTTTGGCGAGCTGTCAAGGGCTGCACAGGTAGCCCTTTTAACAAGTGCCCTGCCCCCTGGTCACCATATTGTGATTGGAAGTCCCGCCCCCTAACCCCTGACCTCTGCCACCGAAAGTCCCTCCCCTTGCCCCTGGAAATGCTCCTTTTAGCAAGGTGTTTGCTATCTTGGACCCAGAAAAATACCAAATTATATTCTAAAATGTGAACATCTAGACCTTTCATTAATTTGATGTCAGAATATTTTTGTCCTGGTTTACGTGTGTTTGTATAGTGTACACAGAGGTTTGATTGTATATAATGGCTTAAAATGAAGTCTTA
>NW_017729001.1:5799960-5815674 GCF_001723915.1 Gavialis gangeticus | reverse complement strand
TGAGATAAGACTTTTTGAGAAAATTATTCTGGTGCATATCCAAGAGGGGTCAGCAGGGATGATTATGCTTAGGGGCAATCAACATGGGTTCATTAGTGGCACGTCCTGTCAGACCAACCTGGGGTTTGTGGGGGGTAGGGTGGCTGGGATGTGTGAGGATGTGTGGGTGTGGGGGTCTGCGTGTGTGGCAGTGCAAGGGTAGGTGGGGTGCATGTATGTGGTAAGGTGTATGTCAGACTTGCCCTGCACCCCCACCCCGTCCTTCCCTACACACATTCCCCATCCCTCCCGCCCCCTGCCACACACTCTATTCCTCCACACACCCACAGTCCTTCCCTATACGCATATGTACACACAGACGCACATGCACAGTCCCTCCCTGCATGCAGACCCGCACCGGGGTATGGGTGCGGGCCCCTACTTCCTGGTCCAACGATGCAACCGGGAGCCAGGTGGTGCTGGGGCAGGAAGGCAGGGAAATGGCTGGGGGTGGGGCAGGGCTGGGCTGCTGTGTGCTGCTGCCAGCTTCCCCTGGGTTCTGCTGCCCCTGTCTCCTGTTGTGTTTGACAGGCAGCCAGGAACAGATAAGTATTTTCTAAACTTTTAGAGCCCCCACAGGTGGAATAGAATGGCCTGGACCATTTTTCCCACCCCTGGTATAGGGTAAATGAATTCCAGGTTTCTCTTGGGCTTCACCTGACAAAGCAGGCAGATGTCTCTTGGGCTTTGTCCAACAAAGCAGGTAATTTTGACACTTCCATAAACCAGCATTCCCTCTGACCTGTGTGGCGTGCTTAGCTGTGCAGGCACACCTGGCAGCGCAACATGACCACGCCTGCGTGGCCACACACCGCACAGCTTAGAGGGAACGCTGCCAGAAACCCTTCAGATATTAGATGTTACCAGACTGCTAACAAGGAGCAAGGACAGTGGTTAAATGTAGTCCTCTGATGCCATAGCTGGAAATCAGAGCTGCCATAATTCAGCTAGGTGTGGAGTGCTAGATTCTTTTGGGCAATAATCAAACTCCCTGCTCCCCTTCCTAACTTAAAGCAACACCAAGGCTCACTTCACCTTTCAGTTATTACTAAAATCCCTGAAGATGCATAGGGGTCACTGCTTAGTTGCAGGTTGTAATTTATTACCAATGAGGTTTCCATTTATTTGTATGACACTGGGTCCCATTACACACCCAGCATTGTAAGATACTTCCCGTGGCCTTAGGTGAAGTAACTATATCAACAAATGAAAAATAAAGAAAGGAGGTATGTAAAGAGAAAAACCTTTTCATTTCTGTAATGTCTGTATTCCACAAAGCTGTCCCAAACAAGTTGTCTAGGGTCAGAAGCATTACTGGTAGCATGATCTCAGTTTGTTTGGTGCACAAGAAATTCTATAGAACAAAACAGTGCTATTGCTCTGTATTCTGTGTTTGAGGATATTTGATCACTGAAGCTGATCATTTTATGTGTCTCTTCTAACTTAAGGGCTCAGATGATGAAGATGAGAGTCAAAAAGTTCCACCTCCTCCAGAAACTCCAATGCCGCCACCTCTTCCCCCCACTCCTGATCAAGTCATTGTGCGGAAGGACTATGATCCAAAAGGTAAACCAGAGCAATGACAGTGAATGGCTTCCTTAGTCACAGAACAGTCAGACAAATAATTGTTACTAAAATGTACAAAAGAGTGATATATCTAACACTGTGGTTTTCTTCTTCTAGCTTCCAAGCCTTTACCACCTGCACCAGCCCCAGATGAGTATCTTGTTTCCCCCATCACCGGAGAGAAAATTCCTGCCAGTAAAATGCAGGAACACATGCGAATTGGGCTTCTGGATCCTCGCTGGTTGGAGCAGAGGGATCGGTCTATTCGTGAAAAGCAGAGTGACGATGAGGTTTATGCCCCAGGTCAGCTTGGGGCCTCTTGCAGATCTCCATTTTTTTTTTTCATTTAAAACCCAGTTCCTGACTTGTCTCATTAATTAACTAGCCCTTATA
Source organism: Gavialis gangeticus (assembly GCF_001723915.1). Taxonomy (NCBI): domain Eukaryota; kingdom Metazoa; phylum Chordata; order Crocodylia; family Gavialidae; genus Gavialis; species Gavialis gangeticus. Next base: position 5,813,676 of record NW_017729001.1, on the reverse strand, counting down.
AGTAGGGACATAATTTTAAAATATTTTTAAATGCCATTCTTTATACTGTGCTAGTTAGTATATGTATTGTGATTATTTTGGAATAGACAGTCATCCAGTGCAGTTAACTTTTTTTGTAAAGTTTAATATTATAACGAGCTGTTGCCCAGCCACCACCTATTTTAAATTCAGGCTTTTGCTAGCAGTTTAGCTGGACTCTTCAGCACAAAATGGATTGAAAGGAATTAACAAGGCTTGGCTGTCATCTTGGTTCATCATACGAGAAAATATGCCTTTTAACTCCTTCCTGTCTCTGTTTCTGCCTTTCTGAAGGCTTGGATATTGAAAGTAGCTTGAAACAGCTGGCAGAACGCCGTACTGATATCTTTGGTGTGGAAGAAACTGCTATTGGTAAAAAGATTGGAGAAGAGGAGATCCAGAAGCCAGAGGAAAAGGTAGAGTGAAAAGCCTGCTTTAAATTCTCCTGCTGTTCTGAATTTTCAGCAGTGGGAGTCTCCATAGACTTGTTTGTTCCTGCTGTAAAACTGAAATCCTGATTTATCTAACAGTTTGATATATATTCTGTTTTCTTTCTGACCCAGGTGACTTGGGATGGCCATTCTGGCAGCATGGCCCGTACACAGCAGGCTGCTCAGGCCAATATCACCCTGCAAGAGCAGATTGAAGCTATCCATAAGGCCAAGGGGTTGGTGCCAGAAGATGACAGCAAGGAGAAGATCGGACCCAGCAAACCCAATGAAATGCCCCAGCCTCCACCACTCTCATCTGCTTCAAATCCCCCAGTTAATGCTCAACCAATCACCTCTGTGCCCCGCCCTCCCTCAGTAAGCGGTCTTATTTCTAGAGATGCACATTGTTGTGATACTTAAATAGACCTAGGCTTTGTTACAGCTGATAGTCATTGTAGGGTGCTGGGTGGAAACAGATGTTGAACAAGTTAAGTGTTTGATCTGCCAAATTGGTTTTAAACCATAAAATTAACCATAGAAACAAATTAGAAGATATTAGAAATTGAACATAAATTTAGTATTATCCAGCTATAGAGGTTTTGGAAAGGGATGACCTCAAGCTGAGTAGAGAAGAAATTAACAATGACAAATCAGAAGGGAAGAAAATGTGACACTGAAGTATTGAGCCAAGAAAAGGCTTTCTGGTGGAAAGGAAGGCAACCTAGATTAAAGGGCAAAACCCATGCATTGGGTGTGAACATTTCTTGGACATCTCATTCTGTTTTCCCCACTGAATTTGTCGTAATTTTACCAGGTTGGCAGGTTGCATGGTTCTGTTGAGAGATTTTCTGTGTCTGTCTGTGTTGCACTGTGGCCCCTGAGTTGCTCCTGGAGTGGGAAGTGTATGAGTTAGTACTGATGTGTTTACTGATACTTAAAACCAACTTCCTAGTGAGCTTTGGGTCATGGAACAGGAGTGGCAACTGGAAGTGCACATACCTCAGTCTCCAGGCTTTTGTTCCTCCAAACAGATTCTAAATGTATGGGATTTTACAGTTGTCAAGAGCATGAGAGATTGAATTTCTGAGTCTGCAGAGTTGCCTATTGTAATAAAAATCTCTCTTCTTTCTAGATGCCACCTGTCCGTGCCACAGTTGTTTCTGCAGTGCCTGTCATGCCTCGTCCCCCCATGACTTCTGTGGTCCGTTTACCTCCAGGCTCTGTCATAGCTACCCCCATGCCACCGATAATACATACTCCACGCATCAATGTTGTCCCGATGCCACCATCTGCTCCTCCCCTCATGTCCCCTCGCCCACCTCCTATGATAGTACCAACAGGTTAGTGACTTCTAATATTGTACATTCATTACATAGACTGACTCTTGTTTAACATGGTTTTGGGGTTCAACGTTCAACTTTGCTGTCACGTTAAATGTGTGCGAGATTGTTAGCCTTGCCACCTTTCTGGGAAGATGCTTATTTGAATGTCCCAGCTGCTGTCTGCTGGTGACCTGTCTAGGTGAAACTTAAAAATTAGGATAAACCCAAATGTCCTGGATGGCACTTCCTATCTTATTGCCAGTTTGGTGTTCAGTACTATAAGATGAGTTATTGGCAAGTGAATAATGATGGTTTCTCTGTTTTGGCTTACCAGAAATTAATACTTCGGTTTGAAAGGCACAATAGTAAAATCAACTTTGTGCTGCTTGTACATTGAGATTTTGTCCTATTTTTGATGGTGTACACCAAACTGAGAGCACTTAAATTCCCCTGTGAGCCACAAGAATATCTTGCGCTGTTTATTAGTTGCCCCTGGACCTCTTCCATACATGTATTCATGTGAAGATCTTTAGTAGCACCATACATCTGCCTGTTATGACTAGAAGTCCCTTTTTGTCTTTTAATGACCACTGCCGGTCCCTGGCACAGAAACTGAAATAATGTATGCTCAGGGAAAAGTCACTGCATATTGAGTGGATGGGTGTATGTGTGTATTAAAACTGCTTTGAAGATAATTCCATCCTTTTTTAGCGTTTGTCCCAGCCCCTCCCGTGGCTCCAGTACCTTCGCCAGCACCAATGCCTCCTCACCCACCACCACCTATGGATGATGAACCTGTGTCAAAGAAACTGAAAACTGAAGACAGCCTGATGCCAGAGGAGGAGTTTCTGCGTAGGAACAAGGTACGACAAGGTCACAGGCTTAGTGGATGAGGAAGAGCAGTGGATGCAGTCTGCCTTGACTTTGGCAAGGCTTTTGATACCATCTCCCATGACATTCTCATAAGTAAGCAAAGAAAATAATTCTAAATGAAACTGTTTAAGGTGGGTGTTCTGTGAATAGGAATCAAAGGGTTGACTTCAAACTGCGAAGAAGTATCAAGTGGGGTTCCCCCAGGTCTGTTCTGGATCTGATACTGTTTAACAATTTAATGACTGGAAGATGGAATTGAATTCATATTTTAGTATGTTTGCCAATGGCACCATGCTGAATAGGTAGCAGACTTATTGGCAATAAGAGTAGGATTCAAAATAACCTTATAGAATGGTTTGGAGTAAATTGGGTGAAATTCAATAAGGACAAGTATAAATTGCTGCATTTAGGATGGATAGATATAAATAGGGAAATGACTGGCCAGACTGCAGTACTGTGGAAAGTTGTCCATGTGTTATAGTGAACCTCAAGCTAAATATGACAGTGTGTTAGTGATGCAAAAAAGAAAGGAAAGAAAACAAGTGGCCTTACCTGGTTGTTTTAAATAGGAGCATCACTTGAAAGTCAAGGGAAGTAATCCTTCCTGCCCTCCCTCCCAACAAGGTATTTAGTAGAATTCACAGATTCACTGGAATCTGACACAGCCGCCCCATGAGCATTTCTGCTAGGGCCTCAAACTTGCAACCTATGCCTTGGCACCCATGCCATCCCAGCCCCCAAGGGGAAGTGATCCTTCCATTTCATCACTGGTTAGGCCTCACCTGGAGTTTGTCACGTTTTGGGCACTGCACTTCAAAACATTATGGGTAAATTGGAAAGAGTCTATTGAAGAGTAACAAAAATTATTAGAGGTCTAGGAAACATGACTTACAAGAGTAGGTTGGAAGAACTAGAGCTATTTAGTGGAGAAGAGAAGACTGTTGAGGGGATTTTATAAGTCTTCAGGTACATGGAGGGTTATTATAAAGAGGAGGACGATACTCTTCTCTCTGTCCAAAGGGAGCAAGACAAAGTATTAGTCTTAACTGGCAACAAGGGTTAAATTTAGGTTGGGTGATACAAAGCCCTATTTTCCTATGATTTTGCATATTTTGAATAGCATCTAAGTTGTCCAGTTGCTTTTTGTTATAAATCTACAAGCTCACATATGGAAAGTAGCTGGCATGTGTAACTGACTCATGAGGAGGTAATGCATGTGAATAAATTAGTTTTTTCTTGTCACCATGCCCACATCAATAGGAGTTATTTTAAATTTCTCAGGAAACGAGGGTGTGTGCAACTCTAAAAGACCAAAAGGAGATTGCCTGTCTCCAAGTAAAAGCTGCTCAACATCCTTTACCTTTCCGTAATAATCATTATCTGACTACTGCTTCTCTTCACTTTAGGGAAGCAAACACAGAGATAGCAAGCACGTATTAAACCATATCAGTCTCCTTTCAATGGAAGGACTGTCCACACTGAGGGTGAATTGGAGGTTAAAGTCTAATTGAATTCCTTCCTGCTGTTTGTTGCTCATTGTGTATGTCTTTTTTTAGGGACCAGTCACAGTCAAAGTTCAGGTTCCCAACATGCAGGACAAGACAGAATGGAAGCTGAATGGCCAAGTGCTGGTGTTCACCCTCCCACTCTCAGATCAGGTATGTGGTCTTCTAGTCCTAATTCCATTGTGTTGCTGGAAGTAGACAGAAGTTTACCACCTGCTGACATGCCCTGTGTACTGGAGAGTTTGAGCTCTTTTTGCTTGTTTCCAGGTCTCTGTTATAAAGGTTAAGATCCATGAAGCAACAGGGATGCCTGCAGGGAAACAGAAGCTACAATATGAGGTGAGTTTGTGGCTAAGTTAACTCTTCAGTTGGTGCCCTGCTGCTTGCACACCCTTTTTTTTAATGTTGCAGTACACTTGGTGAGAGAGAGCAGTCTTACTCGGTCTCTTGTTTGTATGCATTTCACTATAGTCTTTAATTATATCATTACATGTTACTTCCATGGAGGACCATACTTCATTAAGTGCACTTGCTGGCTAGAGTAGAGCCAAGTGTCACCTAGACAGTTCAAGAATAAATCTACTGAAGCCAGCAGGCTTTCTCTGAAATTATGCTGGTATAACTTAACGAAAGGCTGGTTTGGGACCTCTTTGTTGTCCAAGTGTACTAGTGTCCTTTGCTCATCCAGGCAAACACTCCTTCAGAGCCTTGCCACACTGAGTGTACAATGCAAAGGAATACACAGAGCATTCATGATCTGTACTCCAGTGACTTCATGCAGGATGAATTATTGAGTTTTCTTATTTAAAAAACCCATGTAAATCGTTTATTTGTCTGTAGAACACTGAAATGTTGAAATGACTTACTTTTTTTCCCCACAAAAAACCTCGGTACTTAAAACCATAGGCCACATCCAGACGAGCATTGACATGTGGTATGTGGCCCTGCAGACCCGTCTGCAGCACCACATACCTCATGTGCAGGCATTCCCTGCCCTGCTACATTGCAGAATGGGGGGGGCAGGAGGGAGGGGGGATATCTTGGGGTAAAAAAAACCCCATGCTGAAACAAAGTGAGTTGGTGCATGTGGCAGTAGTGTGTGGCACCCAAAGCTGGAGCCTGACTGGCCAGAGCCATGGTCTGGCCCCTGGCCAGGCTTCCTGCTGTGGCTGCAGCCCCAAAAGCTCCCCAGGAACCCAGGTAAGGCTGCTGAGGCCAGCACAGGTGCTAGCTCCAGCCTTCCCTACCCCACCCAGGATAATCTGCTGTGCGCCAGAGCATGCGTGGTACAGGTGTTCCCTGGAGGCAAGTAGCAGTGGCACAAGGTGTGCCACTGCTAATTGTCCCTGGGGAAATAAAAGTCTGTGCTTGTCTAGACGTGCCCATAATGTCCATTCATGCTGTAGAGTTCTTAAAGCTGTTATAACTCTCCCAAGTCTAAATAAACCTTCACCAGAACAGCAAAAGGAACGTCTTGCTGTAAAATTTTAGCATTTTCTTGAGACTATAGAGTTATTTAAAGAGTTTGTTTGATGTTTGGTCATTTGTTTGTTTATAATGGCAAAAGTGTGTTCCCACATGCACACAATCTAGATATATAAAACAAGGAATGTTGCCCTAAAGTGCCCAGAAACTCAGCTCTGGACAGAGCTATGAGGTCTGTTAAACTTCAGCATGAAACAGTTTGACAAAGATTATAAACATTTGAAAAAAACTTTCTTTGAGTAAACATACTTCGATATCTTCCATTACAGTTGTCATTTGCACTCTGGGTGTAGTAATATAGAAGTGCTGTACATAGTGCCAGTGATTATAACGGTATTAAAACCTGGCTTATCATGCTTCTCCACTGCTGGCTCTCTGAGATGCTGAGATTTGTGCTCTGTACATTATGAATCTTCTTGGGTTCTTCATGCATTTTGCAGTGAACTGCATGATTGCCCATGTTTAGTGAGAACAGGATCCAGAATGCTAGATTTGGCTTTTGGGGAGTATTAAGACTTTCTGTTGTCTCTTGCAGGGCATCTTCATCAAGGACTCCAACTCTTTGGCTTACTACAACATGACAAGTGGCTCTGTAATTCACTTGGCACTCAAAGAAAGAGGGGGCAGAAAGAAGTAAGAGCCACAGAACTTACAGCTGCCATATGGATGCCCTGCTGTTCTGTGTAAACAAAAAACTAGGATCCTCTGTCTTTGGAGGAAGAATGTGACCAGGTGAAACATCATCAGCCTAGCATGCTTACTAACCCCCAGTTTGGAACTGTAGGCTATATTTGATCCTTAATTCTATATCCTGTAATCAGAGGGGTTATAAGCCTAGTGAGAGCTGATATTTCCCTGACAAAGCTGTATAGACATTACATACTAAGTCACACTCTCAGCAGTTTTTTAGTGTTTGTCATGCAAGCACTTAGTGTATGTGACTGCTGCAGTGCTGTTGTTGGTGTTCACATATCTCTGTTTCATTCCTTACGGAAGTAGCATTTATTTTGAGGTCTTATCCAAGTTGCATTTTTTTTTAAATCTTCATTTTTCAAAGAATTTATGATGATACAGGGAGTATTGCCTGCCTGACTAAAATGCTAATCTTTTAATTTTTGTAACAGACTCAAATTAAGAAATTGGCAAATAAACCTTTTGCTCCCTCTCTGAAATCTGCGCAAAAGTCTCTTGCACTGATTTCTGCTTTGAATCATCTTCTTTAGTATGAATGACTGTACTTTAGTTTTGATAAATGTGATATGGCATTTTTTATCCTGCAGTAACTTTTATATTCATCCTGAACAGTTTGGAATGTTTTTTAAAACAAATCACAATCTTGGTGAGAAATATTTCAATTGGACCTGTTCAATTTGCACATTTAGATGTTGTTTGTAATATATTAAGACCAAACCAGTTATGCAGCAGTCTAGCTGCAGTTCCATTTAGGGTGCTTATGCTGAAAGTTCTTGGGGTTAAAGATTTATTTCAGTCTTCCTTATAATTTCTGAATGGCGACTCAGTTCATTGTGCTCCAAGCAGTCAGCTAATCTTTGGTATCCTTGAGTATGTGAGAAGGTCTTCATTGTTCTATAGTACCTTCTCTGAACTTTTAGTATCACCCAAATTAGAGCTGTCAATTAATCACAATTAACTTGCGTGATTAATGCATTAATCATTGTTCAAGTTAATTTTTTTAACATGTTAATTGCACACGTGATTTTGGAGCTGGTGCCTGGGCTCTGCTTCATCACTGTTACTGCCACCTCGAGGCTGCCCCTTGGGGCAGCGTGACAGTGCAGCGTACCACAGGGTAGCCTGGGTGCGGGCTCCAGGCAGCTGCAGCAGTGGGGAGAGGTGCACACAGACATGCAGCTGCAACTTGCAGGCAGCCAGGAACACAGCTCAGGGCATGTAGAGCAGCACCCAGCAGGCAGATCTGTGAAGGGGAAGGGGCATGGGGGGGTGCAGATTGAGACCCCCACAGTGAGAGAGGGGGCGTGGGGCACCGGGGCGGGTCATGGGACAGAACCATGGGTGGCTTGTCCAGCAGTGCAGGGGGGCTCCCACTGCATGTACCCCAGGGGAGGTATGGGAGGTACATGCCCCCCAGATGTGTGCATGGCTTGGAGGCAGGCTGCAGCTATAGGCTGGGGCTCTGTACCCTGCTGCCTTTGTCCCAGGAGCAACATTACGCCATGCTATGTCTCCTGTCACAGAGAAAGCAGGGGACATGGCACAGCCAGCATGCAACTCCCAAGGCAGAGGGATGCAGAGCCCCAGCCTCCAGCAGCAGCCTGCCTGCACCCCACACAGATCTGGGGGGCATGTGCCCCCCACCCCACCCCCTGGATTGAGCCACCTGGGCCCTGGGGCTGCATTCACACCAGCCCCTTCCCCTGCCTCTGCCCTTGTTGCCCCTTTCCTCCCCCACACCCCTTTGCCCCCACATAGATTTACCTGCTGGGTGATGTCTGTATGTGTGTGTATCTGTCCCTTACTCCCAAGCCACAGCACCCCTAAGCCCTCACTCCTGACCCACAGTACCTCACATCCTGCCAGGGTATGCAGGAACCCCACTCCCCAGGCTCCAAACCCCATACACCCACCGCCCCAACCATACAAAGTACCTGCATAATTTTGCATAACTGAGAATTTCTCTGCATAATTTTGAGGTTTTAGCTGTGTGATTTTAAAATTGCAATTAATTGCAACTAATTTTTTAATCACACAACTAAGTGCAATCACTTTTTAATAGTTTGAGGGTCCTAATCAAAATCTGTTACATTGCTCAGACACTACAAACAAAACACCCTCTTGTACCTCTACCTTTCCTATTTAAAACCAAAGGCAGTATGAGTAGAGAAATTTGCCTTTTCATGATAATTCCCATTGCGGATAAAGTTAAGAATTTTGACATCCTTCACGCTCCAAATCCAGTTGACAAATGGTGGGTGGAGGAGAGGAAATGATTGCTCTAAGGAAGATGAACAGCCAGGGCCTAGCAGAAGTGGTTGGCAGTGCTCCCGGCATGTGGAAGTCAGCTGTTCATTGACAGCTTACTGATGTTTCCTTTTTTCTTTTCTTTTTTTTTTTTTTTTTTTTTTTTTTTTTTTTTTTTTTAAGATAGTCATGTTTTGTGGAGTAAGTAGAGAAACACTTGTGCAGTAGATATACTAGGCTGATGTGATCTTCTGTGCCAGGGGTGGGCAAAATACAGCCTGCAGGCTGGACCCAGACTGCCAGCCCATTCTATGCATTTCATAAAAATTTTAGAAAATTTAATTTTTATCTGCCCCGACTGTCTGTCAAAGATGACAGGCAGACAGTGGCAGCAGGACCGAGAGGGAGCCTGTTGGTGAGCAGCAAGGCTGGCCCAGCTTCACTCCTCCAACTTCCCTCCCTCAGCCCCCAACCAGAAGCCTCTGCATGACCCTGGAGCTACTTTCCCCCAGTCCAAGTGGAAAGTAAGATAAGATTGGATGGAGGGAAAGGGGAAATGGCTGAGAACAGCCCCATGGTGCTTCCCAGGCCAGGCTAGAGCCAGAGCTGCGGGGAGCAGCAGGTGTGGGGGCAGAGGGAAGTGGCTGCACCGGGCGGAGGGGAGCTGCGGGGAGCAGCAGAGTGGCAGGGAGGATGCGGATAGTAGTGCAGGAGCTGGTAGGGGCCACAGCAAGCAGCAGGGGCTCCTGGGAACAGTGCAGGCAGCGGCAGGGGCCACAGGGAGTGGTGCAAGAAGCAGCAGGGGTCACGGGGAGCAACATGGGAAGTGTGGGAGGGAATGCAGGGAAATGGCAGTGGCGGGTGGGCGCGGAGCCCATGCAGGTGGGCAGGGATCCAGGGTGGGGCAGTAGGAGTGCAGAGCCTGGGCGTGGAGTTGGCCTCACGTGATGCAAATAGGCATGCATGCTGTCTGGTACAGCTACACACAATGGAGCCAGCAGCCCGGCTCATCTCTCTCTTTGCTACGTGCTATAACCCCACAGTCCCCCACCACACATACACACTCCCCAACCACACCCTGCTGCATACACCCCTTTACTGCCCACACACAACATAAAGTAGGACTGTATTTTGAGTTTTATGCAGTCACTTCTAGATACACTTTTGTAAACACACAAATTAGTACAAAAATATTTTTAAATAAAAGTTTTATAGTAACTGTTTTATTTTTTGTATATAATTTGGGTTTTTTTCTGGTTTCAAGATTGCAGCACCCTTCCTCCCAAAAGGATGCTTGTCCTTCCAGGGCAAGAAAAGGGACTTCCAGTGGCAAAGGTCAGGGGCTAGGGGCAGGATTTCTGGTCCCAATATAGTGACTGGGGGTGGGGCACCTGTCAAGGGATGTTGGTGCCGCAGGAGCGGACACTGGGGGGCTGTGAGGGGCCTGATCCTTGTTGTGGCAGCACAGCCCCAGCCCCTTCCCTGCTGTCTGACCCAAGGCACACATGCCAAGAAAAATGCCTTCGCATGCCACGCTCTGGCATCCCTGTCTAATCCATCATGAAGGAATCACTGCCTATCACCTCTGGAGCACACCTCCCTATTGCCATTGTTGACTGAGATTGGAGACAGTTGTAAGTAGGCATCTTTGGTTCTCCAGGGAAGTGGAGATTTGTGGCCTGCAGTGCAGGCTGGGCTGCAAGCCAGTGGCAAGTTGCTATTTAAGAGTTTGAATCAAAGTAATTGAGCCTAAGTGAGTTCCACTGAAATCATAGTTCTGCGGGTTAATATGTCTTGCCAGGATCCTTGATGTGTTCTTTTACTTCTAAAATAGCCAAGACCTGCTTTTATCTGCATAGGGCAAGGAGACTGCACCTTTTCCTATTAGATGGAGATGTTGCTGCAGAGATCCATGTCTGTGGTTGTTTCCACACATTGAATTATTTCAACATATTCTGTATGGGGTTATCCTTAAGATACCACTAAGCAATTAACAAGTAGTATAGAAAGTAACTGCTAACTTACTCTTGGAACAGGAGCAAAAGATTGAGATGATTAGAAGCCAGTGGAATCATAATTTTTGGGATGCAATTCAAAGCATTGGTTTTATCTGAAAGTTTCAGCTTTGAGTTCTATTTTGGTAATCCCCTTTCCCTCCCATCCTTCCCTGCTCCAATTCCCTGCATCTCAGGCACTGAGTGTACTGTAGCACTGCAGCTAAACTCGTCACAATTTGTGCCTGGAATGCAGTTCTTAATGGGGGATCGATGATTCCAGAGCTTGCATAGACACTGCTTCTGCGTGGTGACCTTCAGGATGTGCTGCAAGGCCTATTCAGAGTTAATTGGGAGAAGTGGAGGTTAGATGCGATTGTGGCCTAAGAGATCTCTGGAGAAATTAGGAGTTATTCTCCATTGAAACTGGTTCAGTTACAAGTTGTCACTTTTTGGTACATGCACTGAGCGGCAAAGATACTATAAAGTGGTGAATAAAATAAGAAACATGATTTTGAGAGGCACTTTTTGTTAATCTTTTATCTTGCTCTTCAACAGTAGCGCAAAGTGCAGGACAGTAAAACTGACCAAGGCTCTTTAAGCCAGTGCATTTTCAGCTTGGGTGTTGTGGCAAACTACTCAAACTGGCTTCACAATTGTACCTGTCTTCACACTATTCATATATGTGGATATGTCTCTAGCCCTAATGTACAGCTGGGGTAAAGGAAAGGGATGATTTCGCCTACCTCTTATAGGAAATTATATCTTTTGAAGTCATTAGTAAAGAAGGACTTGTTTTCCATGGTTTGAGAGAACACTGAGGAGAATGATACATAATCTGCATCTAGTGTTTCTGTTGAAAGGCTCAGAGCCTTTTAGTTTAGGAATATAAAGGTACTGACTACCTGCCATCTGGCTCTTGTAAATTTTGGCATTGAAGTTTGGAGTACAGTGGGCAAAATTTCGACTTGCAACTGAGGTCTAGGTCATGGGTGGACAATTATCTCAGTTGGAAGGACACTTAACAAGTTTTGGCGAACTGTGAGGGGTTGCATAGGTAGTCCTGCCCCTTGACAGTTGCCTTGCCCCCTGGTCGCCACACTGGGACTGGAAGTCCTGCTCCCTAATCCCTGGCCTTTGCCACCAGAAGTCCCTCCCTTTGCTGCCCCCCCCCCCCAAATCCTTTTGGGAGTGGGGGTTGCCATCTTAGAACCAGAAAATAACCAAATCATACATTAGAAGTCAAACACTTACTATATTTTAATTTTATTACAATAAATTTGTCATGACTTAGGATGCAATCCCTTCTATATACAGTACACAATCATAACTCGAAAATAGTGTCACTCTTTTCTATTGTGTGTGTATGGAGGGGTGTCGGGCTACGTGGGGTGGTTGAGCAGATGTGGCTGTGTAGAAGGTATGTAGGGGTGTATGTATATGTAGATGGGGGTTGGGGCAGGGTGTGGGTGTGAGAGGGTGGGGGGTGTAGAGACCTCCCCCCCCCCGACACATTCCTCCTCATGGTGTGCAGCTCCGGCTGCCTGGCAGCAGCAGCAGGTGGGGAGGTCAGGTTGCGATAGAGGCGGCTGGGCAGGCTGCGCTGAGGCTGCACTCATCGCCTCCAGCATAGTGCTGGACACCTCTATCACAGTGGGGTAGCAGGGGGTTCCTTTCACTCCCAGCCAAGTGCAGGGACCTGTGCAGCATGGTGCAGGGAAGGCAACAGGCTCCAGTATGGGGCTTCCCTGGCTGTGAGTGCAGGAGCTGCAGGCTTGGGGTGCAGAGCCCCAGCGATTAGAGGCAGCCGAGCACACAGCACTGGCCAGAGCCGTGCCCTACTGGGCGCCTGTGCCAGGCATGAGCACCCTGACCTCCCTACCTGTTGTTGCTGCCAGGCAGCAGGAGCTGCACGCCACGGGGGGAGTGTGTGGGGAGTCCCTACACCTGTCACCCCCACACCCTACCCAGCTAAGCTCTGCACTTCTGCTGCCCCCCTGGGCATATACTTCACACTTCCACCCAGCTGCAACTCCACCCTGCCACTCACCAGCCCTGCTGCTTCCCTACCTGCTGTTCCAAGTGAGTTGACTTTAGGAAGTCAAGCAGGTTCCCATGGGGCGGCTGCAGTAGGAGCCCTGCCCAGAAGCTGCTGCTGGCTGGACAGAGCCCTTCCACCCAAGAGGTTGGGAGCAAGGTGCAATAGGGTAAGCTGCGGGAGTGTACAGGTGGGTGCCTCACTCCCAGCCTCATGGGGGGAAGGGCTGGGCAGGACACAATTCATTGGGTGGCACTGCGGACCAGGTGAAAAATGCCTGGTGGGCCAGATGGGGCCTGTGGGCAGTATTTTGCCCACCCTGGTCTAGCTGAAAGTCTCAGCAAAGAGGCCAAGGGTTGAACCAGTTAGTCTGTATCCCGGAGACGTGCCCCAGTGACTTAATCCTAGCGGCTGCATCCAGACAAGCCCACATGTGCCTCTTGCCGCATCTAAAACCAATCTGAGACGCAGCAAGAGGCACACTGGGGACAAAAAAATGTTCCCTGTGCTGCATATTTGCAGCGTCGGCTCAAAATTTGATACCTGGATAATCAGGTATCAAAATAAAACATGGGGGAACCAGGGAGATGGTCCTCCAGAGTGGTGCTCTGGTTTCTGGCTAGAGCATCTCTATGGTGGTCCTGCTGCCTCAGCATGCAGGGCATGAACCCTTAGTGTGCTGGGGCAAGCAAAAGCACAGCAAGGATCAGGACTGGACACCGTCACAGGTAAGGAGGGACGTGGGGTTGAGGAGTGGCAGGGGGATGTGCAGTCTGTGGGTGAGTTTGCGGAGGGGCTTGAGTGGGGGCTGCCACATGCCTGTGCCCCCCCCGCATAGATGAAAGCAGCCAGTGCGGCTGTAGCCCAGCTGCAGGCACAGTGGGCAGCAATGCGGTGCTGTGTGACCTGGGCTCCGTACATGCTGAACGGGCCTGGCCTGCTACTGCACGGCTTTGAACAGGACTGAGAAAGCCATGCGCTAGTGGTTGGGCCAGGTCTGTTCAGCATGTACAGAGCCCGGGTCTCACAGGTCCGTGTCACCGCCGGCTGTATCTACAGCTAGGCTGCAGCTGTGCTGGCTGCTTTCACCTGCGGGGGGGGGGGGGGGGG
>NW_017729001.1:5795651-5799802 GCF_001723915.1 Gavialis gangeticus | reverse complement strand
CCCCTGCTCGAGCCTCTCCACAAAGCGTGTGGCAGGACTCAACCTGGCCCAGCTTGGCATGGCCCACTAGCGCACCTTTGCCCAGGACCAGGACATGTAGCTCCTGTGTACAGGTGCACTAGCTGTGCAGCCTGGGCTGGGTCAGGTTGGGTCAGGCTGGCTGGGCATGTCTTTCATGAAGCTCAGGCAGCAACACAGTCTCCTACAACGGGCCATGGAGCATCGCCACCTGAGCCTCATGGAAAACGAGCCTGGCCAGCCTGACCTGACCCAGCCTGGCCTGGGCCATGCAGCTAACATGCTTTTGCACAGGAGCCGTGTATCCTGGAGCCACGCCTCCTGGTCCTGTGCAAAGGTACGCTAGTGGGCTGTATTGGGCCTGCCACACTTTCTCCTTGCACACGCCATGGGTCCCGCAGTGCTGCCACTGGAGGCAGGACCCAGCTTGGTGCGACACTTGGTCCCTGCAAGCAGCACAGGGCCCCAGATGCCAGTCCAAGTGGCCTGGGGTTGCCTGAAGGTGCACGACCCCACACCACACTGCACCATGCTGAGCTGGACCCTCTGAGTGGCACAGGCAACGCTGGGTCTGAGGCGGCCAGGGCTGTGCCGTGCTGCTGGGGGCTCTGGTCACTGTGGGCCCTGAGCGCCCAATGGCTACTGCTGCTGCAGGGGTAAGCTGTGGGCCCTGGGAGGGAGGGGGCTGGGGCCCTAGGTGGGGGGAGCAGTCCATGTGCTGGGGGGGAGGGGGACCTAACCCTTCTGAGCAGTCTCCCCATGCCCCACCCACATCACACCCGCCTACAAACCCACCTGTATACCTCCGCAGTCCTTCCCACCCCACTCCTGCAAACCGCACATCTCCCCATCACACACCCATCGTGCTCTGCTGCTAGACAGGGTGAGACCTGGCAGGACCTGTGGCTGCAGGGGCAGCTGTCCCCACATCCTTGTTAGTGAAAGGGTCAGGGGGAGCTCAAATTGTTCTATGATAAGAAAACCAAAAGCAAACATCAAGAACATTTATTTAGAATGTATTTTATGACTATAGAGACACTGGTAGGCTTCCAAATCTCTTTAGATTTGTAAATATATCAATAAAACATTGCCCAACTGATCGCTTTCTCTGTCTCATATATAAAGTGGTCTTTTGTTTTAATTGTGGGAGAACATGGATTTTTGGGGTATTTTAAAGAGTGAATTTGGGAATTTATCATTGGAGATTTTGCACTTTTTAAATGGGGGACACCAGAAATCCTGCTAGTGAGGCAGGTGGCAGGATGCAGGCAGAGGCGCCTGCTCAGGGCTGGCACCCGCGACTCAGCTGGAGGTGCTGACCTGGCCACCTGGGGCCAGGAGGACATGCTTTGACCATTCAAAGCAGGCCACCACACCGAGAACATCTTCCGGGTGATAACTGCCCAGATGGCAGAGTAGTGACGCACATGGCAGTCCTGCTGCACAAAGACCAACAAAGCCACAGCCCACTAGCAGCTGGCCCAGAGGTGCAGATGCCTCTGCTGAGGCCATGCAGTCCCATTCGGGTCTGGCAGGCACGCAGCCTTCAGGCCATATGCTGTTGCAGGTGGCAGCAGGTCACAGCAAGGCAGCAGCCCCCACTGCTGGACTGCTGCAGTGGGTAGAGGCGCTTGGTTAGGGCTGCTGCAGCAGTTCAGCTGGGATGAGGGGTAGTGTCCAGCAGGCTGGGCCCCAGAAGCTCCTGTCTTTTTGTCCATCCGATTTACCATGGGCAAGGCCCACCTGGCTAACTAGTAGCTCCTTTTTACGGGGGCTAATGGACAAATGGAACAACTAAATTCTAAAACATGCCCCTCCTCCACCGGCTCCCCTGTGGTGCATGCAGCTGTGCAAGCCACCCGCCCGTGCCCCTGGACCAACTGCTGGGCTCTGATTGCCCCATGACCTGGCCCAGCCCTGTGAATGGGGCCCCGCCAGGTCGGGTCATGGGGCAATCCCCACAGTGCAGCAGGGAGAGGGGGAGGGGCAAATGATTTGCCCCTACCCCACTGCCTTCTGCACTATGGGGGTCTCAATCTGCCCCCCCCACCACCACCACCACAAGGCCAGGTAAAGAAAACAGAAAGAAACTAACCTGCTTGCTTAGCTGGCCGTGATCCTGGCTGCACAGGGTATATGTGTGTGCATACCTCTCCCCCTCTCCCCAGCTGCAGCAGCCTGTGGCCAGGCTGACCTAGGGCCCTACTTGCTGCCTATGTCTGGGGGCGGGCTCAGTCTGGTTAGCGCCCCCCTTCTGTCACCTATGGTAGCCACCCCAAATTTTGCTGTAGCCCTGCTCCCAGCATTGCCACTGTCGCGGCAATGGGGAGCCCTAGCTCAATGTTCCACTTCTACCCATGTGCCAGGTGCGTGGCAGTGGCGGCACTGGGAGTGGGGCTGTGGTGAAATCTGGGGTGTCTGCAGCCCTTTCCATAGCCCCTGCCGAGAAGAACTTGGTGTAGCCCTGGCTCCAGCCCACCCTGCCTTGATCTGGGGGCATATACCCCCCGCCCTCCTGGAGTGTGCACAGCGGTGAGGGCCACTCCCCCACCATGAGCTGCAGCTCCATCCTATGCCCCATCCTGGCTGGGCAGCCCCTGCCCCTGTCTCCTCCCTCACCACAGGGGTTGTTGACCCCCACCTCATGCCCCTTCCCTCCCCTCTCCCAGCCCAGCACAACAGACTTGCTAGCTGCACGCAGCTGTATCAGAAATTGGATAGGTATCAGCCAATACTCCTCCTTAAAAATTGGCTATTGGTATCGGCCCCAAACATCTATATCAGTGCACTGCTATCTGTCAGAGTTTGGAAACTGTTGGTCTAGGCTATTTGCTTCCACAAGTAGTTCCTGAGTAGAAGACAAAAACAGGAATTGCTATCAGGCCCTGGAGCTGCCGGCACAGCAGTTAACACCATACTAATCTTGCATTCCTTTTCCATGCAAATAACTTGCCATTGCCAATGGGATGTGTAACAATGAATGCAGGGGGAGAAAGGTCTTGGTGGTTATGAAAGGGAGAACAATCTGTGCAGCTATTAATGGGAAGAAAAACTTGCCCAAGGAACAACAATTAGGAAAAAAAGTGAAATGGTTCAGACACGAATGAGGAAGTCTGCACTACAAATGGCAGAGAGAAGCTAGGCCTGAATGACTGTAAATGGGAGGGAAGTGGGTCGTGCAATAGGGGGGAGATCCTAGACATATGATCATGAAGAGGGAGGTAATTTCCACAACACACTTCTACTTAAATGTCTACTGTTGTAGTATAGACACCCTAGGCAAGTCTTTTCTAGCTGTGACTTCACTAATTCCGTAGTGTTAGGTTAGAAGAGCTCTCCAGAAATCATTTCGTCCCTTTGTTTTCCAGGATATACTTTAGTACTAGCACATCTGCCTCCTGCCTGGTGGATCCTCCGTGCAACAAACATGTTCCACTGTCATGAACGTGTGTGGCAGGCACTGGTGTGCTGCAGTGTTGCTGGTCTTTCCATTCAAAGGTACAGGCTCCAAATCCATAATGTACCATGACTGGCCCCTGGTACTGCATTCACAGGAGTAATGTAAAACCTATGAGAGTTGCATCACAAATAGTTGGATGGGAGGCAGTGGCTGTGGACAGAAACAGCTGGGGAATCTTTGCTGGATAATAAATGAAACAACAACAAAAATAATGTCCCTTCGACTTTACAATAAGAAAGGTTGGAGATATTTCAGTCAGCTTAAGTTTCTAAAAGCATATTTAAAAATGGGGGTAAAGTCAAGCTGACTTTGTGCTTTTAAACCACCACAGCTTTAAGGAGTACGCTTGCTAACATCAAATCTCCAAAGATTTTAGGTTGTGAGTTTATATTTGTCTCACTTGGGCATGCTGCGCGCAGCTCACCACCTTGGCGGATGCAGCCCCAGCACCCTGCAGTCACACGGCCCATTGCCGCCTGCCCTGCAGATCCAGCCTGAGCTGGAGCACAGTGAGTCTGACGTCCTAGGTGAGGGGGAAAAGACCCAGAGAGCAGGAGCCGGGACCCCTGAGCCAGAGAAATATAACACCTCTGCTCGCTGGCCTCGCTGCCCCTGCACAGGGCTGTTGTACGTAAAAAATTGCGGCCGATCGCCACGGCGCGGGGGGAGGGGG
>NW_017729001.1:5790217-5790651 GCF_001723915.1 Gavialis gangeticus | reverse complement strand
CGGGCGGGCACCGCCGCACGCTGCTGCCTGACGGAGAAGCGGAGCGGCAGCCCAACCCGCCCCGGCACCAGAGCGCCCACGTCCGGCTCTGGCTCCCGGGCGGCCCCGCCTCTCCTCCCCCGGCGCCGCTGTCCGGCCACGTCCCGGGGGCGGGACCCCTCGCCGCGCTCCAGCCGCAGCGGAGCTGACGGGCTTGATTGACAGCAGAAGCCGTCCGAGACGGACCAGTCAGCAGTCTGCTGTCGAGCTCTATTGGCTGGCGGCGAATAGGGAGGTGGGGACCGAGTGCCTGTGGCCACGCCTCCTGGGCCGCCGCCGCCCAATAGGCATGGTAGGGGGGCGGGACCCCGCGGCCCCTTCAGCCGATGGGCGCCGGGAGGTGGGGCGCAGCACGGCTGCATGGGGGCGCGGCGCGGCGGCGGGTGCTGAGCGGA
>NW_017729001.1:5786852-5789874 GCF_001723915.1 Gavialis gangeticus | reverse complement strand
GAGGGGCGGGCGGCCTCTCGGCCCGGGAATGGCCGCGGCCCTGCTGCCAGGTGGCTGGTGCTGGCAGCCGCGGCCCGGCGAGGGGAAGTCGGTTAGCGAGTGAAAGTGCGTTGGCGGAAGCAGAGATCTTCCGAGCTGCGGCGCGGGGCATCTCCGGGGACGATGCCAGCGTCTGCGCTCTCAGCTGCCCCCCGTCTGGGCAGGCGTCTGTCACGGGCCGGGCCGGGACAGCCCCGGGTGCTCGCCCCCCGCAGTTCAATTACTGCTTTTTTCCGAGCACCTGGAAAGAAACCGGGGAGCTGGCGGGGAAGAGGCAGAAGCAGGAGGCTGGGGGAGGGGATGGAAGTGCTGAAAGCATTTTGCTTGGCTAGAGGCCCATGTGGAAGCCCAGAGCCAGCTGTTTGGATATTTAAAACCAGCACTAATTGATGGGAAATTTGCTGTAGAGATGAGGGTTGGGCTGCCTGTGGGGGAACTACAATGCTTGAAATAATGCAAGAGGGGGGGGTTCTGTTGCCAGTTCCCATGATCATGGGCTCATGATTGCGGTCTGTATTGGAGATGCTGCCTAGTCAACATGTTGCCTCAGAGATGCTACAGCACTGCAGGCTCCTTGGACCAGGCCTGTCCCTAGTGCAAATAGTTTCTGAGTGGCAGCTGTGCGATGCTGCAGCCCCTCCAAACGAAGCAAGGGTGCAGGTCCATGTCACAGGAGCCTTCCTGGGTGGGTCCCTGTGCCCCATCCTAGCACCAGTGTCCACGGGGGAGTGGGGAAGGAAAGAGAAAGGAAATGGCACCTGAACTGAGTTCCTGCTTGCCCTACCAATGCCGCTACTTGTGTGTTAGGAAAACAGTGCTCAGGGTGGATGCTAGCTGCTCTATCCTTCCTAGGGCTGAGATTCCTGCTTGGATGGTTGGATGCATCTCCACTGTCCGTCCCTCCCCTTGTTGGCAGTGATTTCTTAACAGCTACTCTATCCCTTTCCCTTTTTAACCCCATGGAAAGTAGCATGTCCTTGGTATGGGTTGCTGCTCTTGGGTGTGCAGAACTTGCTGCTTTGCATGCCTTAAAAGGATAGAATGGATCCCTCCGTCTCATTGATGGTGCACTTTTGATACCTGGCTGTTTCTGGAGGGAGTTAGTATCTCATTTCTGTCATACCTGAAATAGTTTTACGAAAAGTGGGGGGGAACCCAAACCCTTTGCCCTTCCATAACATGTTTCACCTGTTTGGTAACCATTTCACAAACATAACTTAAGCTTCCCTGCCCTCATGGTGCAGGTGGAATCGCATGCATTGTTTAGGCAGTGTTTGGAAACCTGTGATATTTCATGGTTTAATCTCGGATGCAAGGCCCAGACACCTGTATGAGCATCTCGGCTTCTCTTTGTAAAATGAAGTATCTGACCTCTACTGTTGCAGCAGAAAAGCCTGAAAAAGTGAAGGCTGAATCTTGAAAAAGGCCTTCAGACATACTGTTCTTAAAATCTCTGGATTTCTTAAACTGATGCTTGAGGTTGGTGACAAGTACAACAGGGACTGGAGAACTAGAGCGTGGAAGTGAGTTGCCTGAGGTCACAGACTGAAGTGAGTGAATCTGGAAGTAGAACCCAGGTCTCCAAGCGCTTTGTCTCATGCATCAGTGTAATGCCACAGCCACTCCTGACAAGGCTGCAGTACTAGGAATGAGGTCTGTCAGTGTGGAGGCTTGTAGTTCTGTGATGCGTGTGAACCTCCAGGAATCCATAGCTCAGTTGCTTGTATCCCACCATCAGATAGATTGCCGTCTATAATGGACTTTAATAAAAAGCATCCAGAAACAGACTCTGAGTGGCTGGCTGGGGATAGGTGGCATCATGGTAAAATATAGTGGCTGCCTGGAGTTGGGAGTAGAAATAGTAGGCAATGGCAACCGCATCTTAATTGGATTTCTAACTAGAGCAATGCTGAAATTGCCCAGGGACCTAAATCCTTCCTCTTTGTGCTTAGGTTTAAACATCTCAGGAGCTGACAGCATTGTGATGTCTCCCCCCGCCCCCCCCCTCCGAGCATTAGTGGATTAAACTGTACAATACCCTGGCCAGGTAGTGTTCTTGTTTCTAGCTATGTAAACTGACCCTGTTTTTGATTCAGAGTATTTCACAGTTCCAGAAATAGACCCTGGGTCATGTGACCCCTAGACCTGTGTTTTAACCCACAATTGATTCTGTTGAACAAAGCTGGGGTGCAGCTCTCTCTAATGGAGGCCTTTCTGTAGGGAGTTCTTGCCTAATACTGAAGTGCCCTGATCAAGTGCCTGTTGGCAGTGAATAGAATCCCTGTGCAGTGTCCATGAAAACTGGATGTGCTGGAAGTGCTGAGGAAAGCCATGAGGGGGTCTGGAGTTAGCTCTCACTTGGCTTATTGGTGCTGCTGCTTCAGTTGGAGAAGTTTTTGCTCTGGATTTCTGCCTCCTTTTCCTTGGAGCTGAGAATCCTGCTTGGGTGGCTGCGTGTGTCCCCAGATGGCAGGGGCCATATAGCAGAAGGTGCTCTTGCCAGCAGGGAGTGAGACTGAAAGAAGCAGTGTGTGCCAAGGAGAGATGCTGGAGCAACCTCATGGAGGTTTTAAGAGTAGAGAAATAACCGTGGGGGAAAAAGCAGGGAATGGAGGGAGCTTCCGTGAAAGCCGTAAATAATTTCAAGGCCTGTTTGTTCCTCTTCTTTCCAATGATGTCAGCTCCTGGTTACCTTGAGGCCTATTTTAGTCTAAGCACTGCATGTTTGGCTACAATATGATTGGGGAAACTGTCCTGTTTGGCTCCCCTGGATGCCTCCTTCCTGCAAGGGGAACCACAGACTGTTGAGAACATCTGTAGCTCCTATAAAAGCTAGTGGTTATTTTGGTGATCCAGCAGGGCTGTAGTAATCGGGGAGTGGACAGCTTGTTTCCAGTCACACCAGAAGTGGTTGGAAAGATTCTACAGAGCAGCTCCCTGCCGCCTCCTCACCCATTTTGCATCCTGCAGCTAATCTGATGTG
>NW_017729001.1:5769900-5781852 GCF_001723915.1 Gavialis gangeticus | reverse complement strand
GTAAATAGCTGGAAATTAGGAAGACAAAGGGTAGAAAAGGGGTGGGGTAGGTAGAAGTGGGGCTACTTCATGCTCCACAATTGAAGGGCAGCCCAAGCTTTGCCCAGCCTAGGGGCTGCCTTGGCAACTTGCCTAGAGGCCCAGGGCTAGATACTTTTTGCATGGAGCGGGTGGGAGCCTCTTGTAGCAGAGCCATAGATTCCATGCTCCAGTGGGAGCTGAGCGCTGTGATCCCTGCAAGGCCTCGCCTGTCCCAGAGACAGCGGGGTCTGCAGTGCCCGGTGTGCGGTGAAGCTCCGGAATGTGCGCCGCCTGCCCCAGTTAGTTGCCAAACCAGATCTTTAGCTACTTGTTTGCTGCCAGCGTTGTTTTTGCAGCAACACCCAGAAAGAGCGAGTGAGCCATGCAGGATCTGAGCTGTGACCTCATGGGGCAGGGAGTGGAAATTATAGCAATTTCCTCTAGTCGAGGCACATCTGTCTATGCAGTTACCTGTGATTGGCACTCTGTAACTTGTGGCCTTGGAAATGAGCCTTACCCATCCATTTATTCGCTCCACAGCACGGTTTCTCCTGATATGGGGCTGATACCAAGCCAGCACGACAGCTGGGCCTAGCCCAGATTCAGTTGAGTGAGCCAGGATGTCTCTTAAGGTTGTTTACACCTTGGTGCAAGCGTATTTTTAGAACCTTGAATGCGAGTGCAAAGTTCTCTAAAAGGTCAGGTGGCGTGGGTCAGTGGTTGGGCAGGAACTAAGAGTTGAGTTTGGATGGGAATCGCAGACTCCCTGGGACTTGTTAAGGCCTGTTCTATTGATTCCTCTGTGCCTCAGTGTCCCCATGTCTAAAATAGCTGTTTTCATGCCTTTGATCTTATGCCTCTAGGGCATACAGGGGCTCAGTGTTTTTGTAAGCAGTGATGACAGCCTTGACTAGCAATGCTTCTGTGACGGGATATGGCTATACTAGGGTTGGAGTTTAATTTTTTTTTTCCCCTTAAATCCTTCCCAGCCCTGCTTGGGGGGTGCTCTGTTTAATGGTCTTAGTCCACATGCTTAGTGCTGTAGTAGACACAGATAGAGCTTCTAGAGTGCTAGAAGCTGCTGGGGTGAACATCTTCCAGTATGGACATCCACCAGAATGAAACAGCAGTTCCCTTAGGTGCTTCTGCAGTGACCTCCCTGGCTGACATGAGGGCATCTCTGTAGGATGGTTCACTTGTTTGTTGTGCTAGCTGGAGCGGAGGTGAATTGGGAATGCTCTGCCAGATCAAGCACCATGAAGCTTTGTTACTTCCTTGAGAAGTTCAGTTCTGATCTATAGTCTGTACTTCAATCCCTGTCCCCTTCTGTAACCCTGCAATAGGCATGCGTTACTTGGAGAGGGGGTGGTTTGTTGCTGCCACTTCTGGGCTGTAGAGTTCATGCTCCAAGTGACTTGTTCAGCAGTTTTCCTGCTGAGAAAAGCCATAGAGCTCTAGAAACTCCAGGGCCAGTCATTCTCAGCTGATGGCATTCCTGCCCACGTTTCCTTTTTCCACACCAGGAGGCTTTTCTCTGTGCGCCACTTCTTCCAGCAAGTGCCATTTCCTTAGTCTTTGCTGTGCCCCACTGCCGGAGCCCTAGCATCTCTGATGAAGACCTCGCTCACTCAAAGGGGTGACCCACCACCCTGTCTTGTGTGGATCACAGATGCTGAAGAACTGATTAGGCCAGAACCATGTAATTACTTCTTCCAGGAGAAGAGTTGGGGACACTTACGGGATTTCTGTTTCTGAGGTGGTGGTGGCAGCAGGGTTTTACCTGGGAGTTCTTGTTTTCCTACACTTCACATCTACCCCTGCAACCTTTAGGCTGTCTGGGGACACTTCCTCCGGTACTGGTGCTTCACTGGACAGAATCGGAGGCATGAGGTGCTTCCTCTTATAGGGAGTTTGTGCTTCTGCTGTAGGGTTCCTAGTCCCCACCTGCCTTCTGTGGGAGCAGCCAAAAATTGGGTTGTGCTAGGGCAGTGCATGGCAGCACCTTTATGCAGGAATCGTCTCCTATTCCAGTGCCCTTTTGGAGGGGAGGCAGTTAGGAGAATCGCATCTCTGAGCTATAACCCTGTCCTGGGTGTGTAGGGAGTTGGTGGAGACAGCCAGACATGGCGTTCTCTGGCCTTCATTGTAACAACAATAGGTGCGGAGACTGAGTCAGTGATGACCAGTTGTAAGGCAACCAGCATTGTGGGCAGATTAATTGTGACTGACCAGATGCCAGGTCAGGCAGATTGGATCTCATCTGTTGTTGTCCTTGCCTCTGAGGAATCTATCTCCATGCAGTCGGGGCTTGTGCAGGGAGGGATATGCTACTTCTCTGAAGTAAGAATATCCAGGTGCCTTTGATAGGGCACACTGCATTTGTAGGAGTCCAGGTTGCTGCCCTATAGTATAACATCCATCTTCACAGCCCTCTGTTGCATCCTTGCAAAAGGTAGCTTTTACAGTAAAGGGGAGGCAGCTTCCTGGGGCTGTGGGTGGTGAGGCACTAGCTAGTCTCAACTTCAGTTGGTATTGGGCCCAGAAGGAGAGTGGACAGTAAGTAGTTCCTGTACTGGAGCCTGCAGGCACTTGTCTGACTCCCTGCCTCCATGTCCCTCTTGGGATAGTCATTTGCCACTTGCATGCAGACTTGTGTTTTTGCAGCAGATGTAGACTTGGCTGGGGGATGCTCTGGGTTCCCAGAGTCTAGTGGCTTGGGCAGCATGTGCTAGGCTAAAGCACCCTGATCTAGCACTAAATCGTGTGCAGCATTTTAAATATGTGAAGTGCTACTGGGGTGACTTCAAGTATTTAAGTCCCTTGCCGGTTGGGGTCTGATGTCAGCACCCAAGGCCATATACTCACTGCTCTGTGGCATGTTACAAAGGCAGGTGGTTCTGCTTCTGCACAGCTGTGGCAGACTACAGACTGCTTCCTGGGAGTGCTGCTGGCCCAAGCATCCAGCAGGGCAAGTGTTTTATGGGACCTAAGGCAGCTGCTGTTGACTTTGCACTGCTTTCAGTCTGACCCCTTTGTATGGTAAGTCCTAGCCCTGCAAGATGGACTGGTGTCCTGAGATGGAATAGGACGTTTCCAGCTCAGGCTGAAGGCCCAGTCTTCTGAAGTACACAGCACAGTCCACTGTTAGGGACTCTTCTGTAGCACTGAAGGGTCCCCTGATGTGTGGATAGGCTTCTGGGTGAGCAAGCCCTGGGTAATACCTGAATTGACCAGATGGACTCAAGTGGTGGCTGCAGTCACAGAAAGAGTTACCTATAGCATGTGTAGGTTGATTCTTTCCTCTGTGTGTGTGTGTGTGTGTGCGCGTGCACAGTTATCTGGGACAACAGTTACCCAGAGACTTCCTCTGCTGGACAGTGATGGACTAGGACAGTGGATTTCACCTTTTTTTCATTTGCCAGGCCCCTTTGGAAATTTTGAATGGAGGTGCAGACTCCTTTGAACTGTAAGTGCAGGTATTATTTTGCTTGGTTATACTTTTGCTTGATTTATTATACTCTTTCACAGACCCCTTACATATAGTCTATGGACCCCCAGGGGTCCACGGACCAAAGGTTGTAAACCACTGGACTAAGACACTGTTGGAGGCTCCCTCTGGATTGCTGTCATCTCAGCTCCCAGTCCAAAAGATTTTTGAGAAGCGTTGGCTCATCAGCTGCCCAGGACTCCCAGCCCCATACGGAGTGAATTGCAGTGGCTGAGCTCCCCTCCTTGTTGTGCCCCAACACAGCCTGAATGGCCTTTTGTTGTACTGCTTTGGAACAGGTTCGACCATCCTCTGGTGTGGAGGAAGCATGGTGATCCGGAGCTGTTGAACAAGGCTGCTTTGTTATGTCTCAAGGCACTGGGTGGGTTTGAGAGGGCTTCAAATAGTCTGCTGGCTTCAGGTCAGTCTTGTGGCTATCGAGTTAGCACAGCTTCAGCCAGCAGCAGTTAAAAGCCAAGGTTAGCTGAACAGGGTTTGTTAAGTAGGTGTATCCTGAGAGCTGGATTTGGCTGCTGGCATGAAGTTCTCTTTCCATAAGTTTTGTGTTGTTTGGGGTAGGGGGGGGCTCCCCAGTCTTCGGACTGCAAAACCTGGAAGTGTGAGGCTGAGTGAAAGCTGCCAGAGCAGATCAATTCAGAGTGAAGGGTGCATCAGCAGGCCTGACTGGGCTGCTTGTTATGCCTGGTCCCCTGTGTATCCAGGTTTTGGAGACCTGACAAGCATATGACCTTGCATATTAGATGGGCTGTTCTTATCGGGTCCCCCTGCAGCTGTGTAAGAATGTGGCCAGACACCTGGGGCCACTGCTAGCCGCTTCTAGTGGCCATTGCTATCATAATCATGTGATTGTGGTAAAAGCCCCTCATTTTTTTTCTTTTAACCTCCCCTCACCCATCCACCTCAGTGTCTCGGGCAGTTGCCCCTGTTGCCCCACCCCAGTTATGCAACTGCCCTCTGTTCTACTTCTCTTGTAACATTTTCTTGAGTAGTTTAATGTCAGTGAAAGGTCTTGGGTGAATGTTGTGTCTTCTAAAGAATGGTTACTGCACAGAGCAGCTTTCCCCTTGCACACCCCTGTCACTTATGTGCTGTGGCTTTGGGGGCAAGGAACAGAGGTAGCTGGAGTTCTCTAAATGCTACTGATTGTACAAGTAGAGAAACGCTGAGCAAGCTCAGGCCCTTCTGTGCTAGACCCCATGTATCTGGAAAATGAGGCCATTGGTGGTAGGGAGAAGAGGCACCATGGTCCCATTATGCATTTGGGGAAGCAGGATGGAGAAATGCAACTTATCTGAGACATGCCAAATTAAGCCTAGGACCTAGCCCAGTGCATTAGACCGCATCGTTCCTAGCCTGCTCAGGAGCCAAGAAACCAGCAGTGGAGTATCTGGTGACTCCATCCACTCGGAACTGGACTGGGAACCCACAAAACTCATTTCATGCATGCCTTAGCCATCAGTTGCTAGTGGCATCCAGTCCATCCTGGCTTGGTTCCAGCAGGCTCAAATCCAGACTGTCTAGTGACCAGCCCGGCTGAGTTCTCTCTCCTCCAGAAAGCTAGGCACTTGCCAGCAAGCACTTTGCAGGCCTGTTACAGGGTAAGGCTGCATATGTGGCTGAACTTGCAGTAAAGCAGCCATCAACATATCTAACAGAAGGCAGGATAACCAGCCTCCTCTATCTGGTGGAGAGGTGGTCCTGGGGGAATGGAGGACTTGGCAGTATCCTCTGCAGTGGGGGTGGCTTGCTTAAGTGGATTTTCTTTTGGAATAAATTTGCTGCATAAACTGTCCTAA
This sequence comes from Gavialis gangeticus, assembly GCF_001723915.1. Classification (NCBI taxonomy): domain Eukaryota; kingdom Metazoa; phylum Chordata; order Crocodylia; family Gavialidae; genus Gavialis; species Gavialis gangeticus. Next base: position 5,776,527 of record NW_017729001.1, on the reverse strand, counting down.
AAATTAATGCTTTTGGCATGAAGTGACTTCCCCTGCTGTTCTGCACAAGTCTTTCATGAGACCTCAGGGGAAATGCTAGAGCTGTGGATTCCAAGGAAGGATCTGGCGGTCCACGAATGTTTCCTGTCCCTCCCTCATTCCACTTAGAACATCTTTGGTCACTTCTCTGGTGCCTCCTGTGATTCATGACTGCTGGCTGTAGCATCAAGAAAACCAGGTCTTGTAGTAGGTCTGGAAGACAGGGCTATAAAGCCGGGAAATGGTCCTGTAGCGAATGTCCTGACCTAAAGATGTGGGTTCAAAGGCTGTTCTGCCTCTGATAATGTGCAGCCTTAATTCTTTAGTCTGTAAAATTGAGAGAACTTTTTTGCATTCTGGGGGGAAATGCATTAGTGGTTTTGAGACCCTTTGGGATGCATGGCCTCAAATGTAATAACCACTCCAAGGGGCTGATGTTTATTATCACTTCCTGATCCAGTGTAGTCAAAGTGAGAAAGGGCAGGGTGGGCAGAGAGCAATTCTGACACTGGCTTTGATCTTGCAGTGGAAGTGAAAGTCAGTTTGCTGTTGTGGTGAGTGATTCTCTGGGGGGTTAAAGAGAAGCCTGTTTTGTTTTTTGTGCCTTGAGGACTGAACTTTCTGATTCTGTCCAGGTGTCAAACCACTTTCCCTCTGGAGCCCCATGTAATCAAGGGTTAAATCTGACTAGATCTAAACTAAAATATTGCTGGAGAATTTTCTTTCCTCCTTAGGGGCCACTTGATGGCTTGGTGGGGGAAGGGCTGGAAAAGAGAGCCAAGCACTGGGGCCTGGCTGGTTTAAGGTTTCCAGTGTTGGGTTTGTAGCTGACAGTGCTGTTCAGTAACAAAGTGCTAGCCTGTAAAGAGTGGCTCAGCACTGCAATGCTTGTAGATAGCCCATGTATGGTCATGCTCCAGCTGTGGGGGGAGGGCAGGGGGAAGCTGGGCTAGGGTGGGCTGTGGCTTTCTGATGCACTAAGTCTCCTCCGTGGTTTTTTAACTTTGTCAGAATACCTTCTTGTGGGCTATCTGAACCCAGTTTCCAAGCCAGCAGAGCCCCTGCTGAGTCCCCTCTCTCATCAGGGACTCTGTGCAGAGGTGTACTTAGGGGAACCTATTTGAAAGCCCCACCCTCCTTCCACTGACAGGCCACGTCTAGGCCCTGGGTCTAACCCCGTTTCTTGCCACTCTGTACGGTGGGTAGGTGGCAGTTCTTCAACTGTCCAGATTTGGTGCCTGTTCCCTGTTCTGGGGGAATAGCTGTCTTGTTACTTCCCCTCTGGGTTGGGAGGAAGAGGACTGTGACTTTGCTTCAGACCAAGTAAAAGCTGTAAAGCACAGTTCCAGTAGAAGAGTAAAACAGCTACCAAGTTCAGGGACAGGGTGTCCTTGAGAGATCCTCAGTGCATTGCTCTTAGTTAGGGCTGCCTTTTTCCTTGTCCTCAGCCAGGTACCTGAGCCTTGCTGTTAATCTATAGCAGGTGTGTCAAGATAAGTGGTGCAGGGCTGGTCCCCATGGTGGATAAGGCCCATGGACCCCTCCCCTTCCCTCCCTGCCCCATCCGTACATGATCCCAGGACCACGCTGCACACACTGCTCTCAAACGCTACTTACAGCCTGGGCCCTGTAGCTGCCAGTGTGGGTACTGTAAATGCAGCATGGCTGCCACTCTGGCCAGGCTGTGGCACCTGTTTCTGCCACTTTGGGCCCTGCGCCCAGACCAACTGGGGCAGCCTCCAAATCAGGTATCCTAGGGAAAGAGGGAGGGGGGTCCATGGGTCCAGTCTGGCCCACAGACTGGCCCTGCACCATGGGTACATGCCATGCCCCATGTAGGTCTGATCAGACTCTCAGGAAGCCCTGAGAGCTGGATGGCAGGACTTCGTGGGCAAAATATTTGATAATCCTGCTCTAGAGGACTCAGCTGAAATCATAGGTATTGGCTTGCAGTGCCAGACCAGGACCCCTGGCTTTGCAGCCTTAAACCTTGGTCTGACTAAACTGCAGAAACTTGGGAAGGGAGTTGAGGGGGACCAGACCAGTGCCTGCTCACTGACTTGGAGGCCATCCTGATGCTGTTAGATCTGGGCTGTAATTACAAGGCTCAGGGTAGTACAGTGATGCAGGGAGCAGAGCTGGGTGGCATCATGGGCTGCAGAGGTCTTGGTGTAAACATCAGGTCCCCATAGCCAGTAGGATGCTGGTGCTCCCAATGCAGAGCCTGACACGTGCAACATCCTGGTGTTTCTGATTTCAGAGCTCTGAGAAGTCAGTGCCACTCCATGCAGAGCTGAGGGAGGGCTCTTGGCTGCCTCTGGCTTAGAGGTGACCACATGTTCCTGGGTTGTGAGCAGCTTTGCTCATCTTGGGCTGATTTTGTTCTTTCTCACACTATAGGGTTGGGACCAAAAACTGACTTGCATGGGAGCTGTCTGTTAAAGCTGTGGCACCTAGGGGTGGGGGCTCTGTTGTGGTAGTGGCTGTAGTTTCTGTCTTGAGAGAGTTGGTGTCTATTACTTGCTGTCCCCACCTGTGCTTTGAGCTATTCTTAAGTAGCCCCTGATGGACATTGCGGCAGATATCTGCACAGAGTGGCAGGGAGCTGCCTGGCTTTGGTTGGGAAGAGGGTTCTGTGCATGATGGGTAGTGGGATGGCTAAGGCAAAGCTGGTGTCACTGCTAGGAAGGAGGGCTGGTAACAGGTGAATTGGTAGGGAGGAATGGAGTCACAAAGGGTCTTGAAGGGGTTTTGAGGGCTGTTCTACATAGAGGCCCAAACACCCTTGCAGTGGTGGTAAACCTGCCTGTCCTTGGCCTGACTGGGTCAAAGTCAAACTTTAGATACTTCCTCACAGGTTGGGGTCCTTTCCTACTGACTCCTCTCTTGTCTCCTTTTCCCCTAGACTGGAGGAGGTGCCGCTGGAGGTATTGAGGCAGAGGGAGTCCAAGTGGCTGGACATGCTCAATAACTGGGACAAATGGATGGCCAAGAAGCACAAGAAGGTGAGTGCCTGCAAGCTTCCTGCCTCCAGCCTTCTCTGCTGCTTGCCTAATGCTGAGGCATGTCACTTCTGGCATCTTGTGTCTGGCTGGCCTCCAGGGCGCTGGTATGAATACCCTGGGATGGGGCATCCTCTCCAGGACACTTCAGCCTTGCTCAGAGGAGTGAGCAGAGCACTGCTCAGAGGTGACTCACTGGGGAGCACAGCAGGAGGCTTTTTTCACAGGGCCTGTTGCATCCAGGGCAAGGGCACTGTTGTTGGGTAGTTCCCATCCTGCATCGCTTAGGGCTATTGACTGCCTTGGCAGCTGTAGTGGGTCAGCTTGGGTGCTATATACACTCTTCTCTTCCTGATCTGTGTGTCTAATCTGAAGTGGATGGAATCTCTCTGCTTCCATCACCTCTCATTTTCTCCAAAGGGAGATATCCTATATTTAGGTAGTTGAGAGCTCTGGGCAACTGTTTCATGCCACAGTCATAGCATGAAACTGGGCTTAAAAATAATCCCTCCCCAGCCGTGTCTCCTGCTGACCAAACTGAGCATCAGAGTCCTCATTTCCCAGGTGATGCTGCTTGCTTGACTTGTCTCAATAGCATTAGTCCATTTCACACATCTGTTTTTAGTTCCTGAACCTGTGCTGCAGCATCTGTGTTGCCAACAGAGAAAGATGCTTGAGCACAATATGTCACTGGTTCTTAAAGATGAATCCTGGAAACTTCTAAGGGCTAGTCTAGATTGCATTGGCAGTAGGGCTTGGAAGATGGGGCTGAGCCACACCCTGCCTACCTGTATCTATTGACGTGCTCCAGAAAGCCGCTCAGGGGGCCACCCCAGCCTTGGCACCAGTGCCTGCTGGAAACTAAGGGCTCGAGAGTGGATGCTGGAAAGGAACCTGGGGTAGCCTCATATCTAACTTCTGGCTCTGGAGTGTGTCAGTGGACTCAAGTTGATTTGCTCAGCCTTCTGGCATGGGGCACCCTGCTCCTGCAATGACACAGATGCTCCCTAATGTTTTGATCATGTTATGTAAAATGCTTCTGTTTTTTACATATTTTTAAATGTACATTTTGAATGTGATGCTGGGCCCTCGGAGGGAGGGAGGGGGCAGAGGGTGGCGTGGAAACTAAAAAATCAGCACCATGCATGCCTTTATTGCTCTGGTTCCCAGAATTCCTGAATGGTGGAGCCTTGTTGTTTTGGGTGCTGAATGGCACTGTCTGTTCTGAAGTTTTTGAACAAATTATAACAAGATGCAAGGAGCTTAAGTTACCAATACAGAGCCTGCATGTAATTCTCAGGTGCTGGGCACCCTGGGGTGCCATGAAGTTTTTTGAAGGGGACCAGGAGGTGTGAGGAGATAAGCATTTGCTCAACTCAAAGTTGAGCAAAAATTCCAGTTTATGGGAATTCCAGAATTCCACATACATTGAGTGTAATGGGGTGCCTCGAGTCTACATCGGTGGTTCTATAATCACTATGTATAGTCTAGCCTGTTCCTGGGGGTTATGGAGGGGTAAATGTTGGTCAGAGCTGCCTCCTTACTTTGCTTGCAGCATTCTCTTCCTTTTGAAATACAGGGCCCATCTTGCTCATAGTTATTTGAACTCCTAAGATGCTCCGAGCTGCATTGGTTTTAGTGTCTGTATTGCCCCGGCAGTGTCTTGGGCATGCTCTTTCCTAAGACAGAAATCCTTCTGCTACTTCTGTTGCCTTATATTTTTACTGTGTCCTGGGAACAGCTTGGAACACCTGGGAACCCAGATGGCAAGGCTGGCTTGCAGATAGTCTTAGCTGCTCCCATTGTTATCGCTTTCTGTTAACTCTCAAAGGTGTGGTCTCCAGTCTTGTGTTAGTGCCTCCCCTGCAAACTTGAAAACCTGAGCAACTTCCATCCTCGTGGCTTGGACTGATCACTGTGCAGATATGACTTGGAAAGAGACCCCACAGTGTCTTGGGAACATGCGGCTGCAGCCTGGTCCCTGTGGATGCCTTGCCTCTGAAGTACTACTCCCTCCTGAAAGTAACCAGCCAATGCATGCTGCTGTCCTGCACACAGCCCTTTGTGCCTTTGTAATAGGGCTGATGCCTACATTATCTAGCTGTGTGTTAATGGTCTTTTTCTAGGCCTATTGAAACCCAGCTCTGTGGTTAAGCCATAAATTGAAGCTCCTGGCTTCACCTTTCCTTTAAAAGCCTTAAAATGCTTAAGTTATGGGAACAGGCCTGTGTAATAACTTTGTTAAAGCCAGCAAAGGATGCCTCTTGCCCAGAGAACTTTAGGCCAGTGTCAGTGCCATCATGGTAGGCTTTATGAATTCTCAGTCACCTTTCACCTGATATCAAACAACATCTGATACCAGAACAAGCTGTATTTAGATCAGACAAGTCTGGCACTGGCCAAATACTAAACATCATCCAGCATAAAGAAGATGGATTCAAGAAAGGGATGGTGACAAGTGCTGTATTTGTAGATGTATCTACAGGTTTATAGACACAGTCAGCAACCAAAACCTGATTGCCACAGCCTACAATATGACCCACAACTGATCTCTTTTGTAGAAAAGGCACTTTTAGATAGAACTGTGCAAAAAATGGAGCCTCTGGACATGGCAACAAAATGGCCTCCCACAGGGCAGCATGCTAGCACTGATCCTCTTTAACATATATACCAATAATCAACCCATACAGAGTAATACAAGAAGCTTAATATGCATTGATCTATGCATCGCATTGCAAGAGAAGGACTTTGCCACTGTCGAACAGACTGCCATGCACACTGAGCAACCTCTCAGATCACTACAGTAAGAACCAGCTTTGTGCCAACCTAACCAAGACATGAGTCACAGCTTTTCACCTACACTATGGAGAAGTGCAGAGGAAAACTAAACATCTGGGATGGAATCCCATTGACAAATCAGCTGAACCCTGTGTACTTGAGGGATACATTGAACGAAACGCTTGCCTTCAAAGCACATGTACAGAAGATGACAAGGAAACTCAGTGCCTGCAACAACATGCTTTGAAAATTAGTCACCCCAAAGTGGGGGGCAGACCCAGCTACACTACAAACCACTGCTGTTACCTTGTGTTACTCCACTGCAGAGTATGCAGTATGGAAACGATCAGTTCATGCCAAGAAAATAGACCCAGTTCTAAGTGACAGCTGTTGTGAAATAGCAGGATGTCTAAAGCCAACACCAAGGGATAGCCTGTACTTACTGGCTGGCATTGTACCACCTGATATCAAAAGAAAGGTAGTGAGCCAAAAAGAACCCCAGAAGGACCTTCTAAGAGAGGTGGATCTAGGTTGGCCCACATGGCCAATTTAGATCTGCCTGAATTGCCTGTGCACACAAATTGGAAAATCAAAAACAAACATGATCAAATGGGGCTACTCAAACAACAAAAATGTATACAAGTGCACTTAAGTGCAAACTATAGAGCACATTCTCATTTTTCCAACTCCTTGGTGAGACCTGTACAAAGGAGGACCTCACTGCAGCAATGGAAAGAGCCATCGCTTATTTAACATTCTGGAAAAAACATCTAGTTTGACAAGGACACAAGAAAACTACCTTCATATTTTTTTTTTTTTTTTTTTTTTT